>NC_072784.1:23157880-23492880 GCF_022539595.1 Amphiprion ocellaris | reverse complement strand
GAACTGGGTGGTTCGGGTGACGTCGGAAAAAGTCTGTGACGAGAGTGGGGTCCAAGATCAAGCTACGAGGAATCCAGCTGCGCTCCTCAGGTCCATAACCCTCCCAGTCGA
The DNA here is from genome assembly GCF_022539595.1 of Amphiprion ocellaris. Lineage (NCBI taxonomy): Eukaryota > Metazoa > Chordata > Actinopteri > Pomacentridae > Amphiprion > Amphiprion ocellaris. The sequence continues at coordinate 23,492,769 of NC_072784.1, read as the reverse complement.
CCAAGAACTGCAGCCCCCGTCCTCGACGGCGGACATCCAGGAGTCGTCGAACAGTATACGCAGGCGCAGCATCAATGACCCTGGGAGGTGGAGGGGGACGGACAGGGGGGGCCAGAGTACTCTCCACAACTGGCTTAATCTGAGAAACATGGAAGGTCGGATGTATCTTCATAGCAGGTGGTAAACGTAAACGTACCGCACTGGGGTTGATGACACGTTCCACCGTAAAAGGTCCAACAAAGCGTGGAGCCAGCTTCTTGGACTCCACTCTAAGTGGTAGGTCCTTTGCCCTTAACCAAACTCGTTGACCAGGCTGGTAAGTAGGTGCAGGTCTTCGATGACGATTAGCCTGTGAGGTCATTCTCTGTGAGGCCTGTAGAAGGGCCCTCCGTGCCTTCCTCCAGGTGCCTTGGCAGCGCCTAATCATCGCCTGGACAGAGGGGATGTTGATCTCTTGTTCTTGGGAGAAAAACAGAGGTGGTTGGTATCCCAAGGAACATTGAAAAGGAGACAAGCCAGAGGAAGCGTTAGTCAGAGCATTATGGGCGTACTCCACCCAAGGGAGTCTATCACTCCAGGTAGATGGGTTGTCAGAAACCATGCAACGTAAAAAAACCTCTAATGATTGGTTAGTTCTTTCCGTCTGTCCGTTAGACTGCGGGTGAAAACCTGACGAGAGACTAACCGTGGCCCCCAGTGCAGAGCAAAAACCCTTCAACACAGCTGACGTGAACTGAGGGCCCCGGTCAGAGACAATGTCCGCAGGGATTCCATGCAAGCGAAACACATGAGTGACCAAGGCGTCGGCAGTCTCCTTGGCGGAAGGAAGCTTGGACAAGGGTACAAAATGGGCAGCTTTGGAGAAACGATCAACAATAGTGAGTATGACTGTGTTACCTCGAGAGGGTGGCAAACCGGTTACAAAATCCACCGCTATGTGTGACCACGGGCGTCTGGGGACAGGGAGAGGCTGGAGAAGTCCATAGCTGGGCTGAGTGGAATTCTTATAGCGGGCACAAGTGGTACAAGCTCCGATGAACTCCCTGGTGTCAGCCTCCATGGTGGGCCACCAAAATTTCCCTCTGAGAATCTCCAAGGTCCGACTTATTCCAGGGTGGCAGGAGAACTTGGATGCATGCCCCCATAGTAATACCTGGGAACGCACAGAATCTGGAACAAATAGACGGTTAGTAGGGCCGTTACCTGGGTCTGGCTGATGTTGAAGTGCCTCCCGGACCTTAGCCTCTATCTGCCAAGTCAGGGCGGCCACCAAGCAGGAGTTCGGAAGGATGGCTTCGGGAGTCTTGGGTTCATCAGAGCAGGTAAACTGTCGAGATAAAGCATCAGGCTTAACATTACGGGAACCTGGTCGATATGATAGGGTAAAATTAAATCGGCCGAAAAACAGGGTCCACCGGGCCTGGCGTGAGTTCAGGCGTTTTGCAGATTTAACATATTCCAAGTTTTTATGGTCAGTCCACACCACAAAAGGTTGTTCAGTACCCTCTAGCCAGTGTCGCCATTCCTCTAATGCCAGCTTCACAGCGAGCAGTTCCTTGTTTCCAACATCATAATTTCGCTCGGCGGGGGTTAGACGACGAGAGAAAAAAGCACATGGGTGTAATTTCTGGTCGTGGGGGGAGCGCTGGGAGAGGACGGCGCCAACTCCGGAGTCCGAGGCATCCACCTCCACTACGAACTGTAACGAAGGGTCCGGCTGGATGAGGATGGGAGCGGAGGTGAACCGATTCTTTAGTTCCTGGAAGGACTGCCCGGCATCCTCCGTCCAGGTGAATGGCCGAGCAGTTGAGGTGAGAGCTGTGAGGGGTGCAGCGACCCTACTAAAATCTCTAATAAAACGTCGATAAAAGTTCGCAAAGCCCAGGAAGCGCTGGAGCTGTTTTCGGTTCTCAGGAACTGGCCAGTCCTGAACCGCCGAAAGTTTCCCAGGGTCCATTTTAATCTCTCCTGGGGAAATAACAAAACCTAAGAATGAAATAGTGGAGGCATGGAACTCACATTTCTCCGCTTTCACAAAGAGACGATTCTTTAGCAGCCTCTCCAAAACCTGCCGTACATGACCAACGTGTTCCTCCAAGGAACGAGAGTAAATGAGGATATCGTCTAGGTACACAAAAACAAAACGATTTAGCATGTCTCTAAGTACATCATTTATAAGGTTCTGGAAAACAGCGGGAGCGTTGGTAAGGCCGAAAGGCATTACTAAATATTCAAAATGTCCTAACGGGGTATTGAAAGCAGTCTTCCACTCATCCCCCTTGCGAATTCGGATAAGATGATAGGCATTTCTAAGGTCCAATTTAGTAAAGATAGTCGCACCTTGGAGGGGGGTGAAAGCGGAGTTTAGCAACGGTAAGGGGTAAGAGTTCTTTACTGTGATTGCATTTAGTCCTCGGAAGTCAATGCAGGGACGTAGAGACTTGTCCTTCTTGTCGACAAAAAAAAATCCAGCTCCTACTGGGGAGGAAGAGGGACGAATTATTCCTGCATTAAGGGACTCACGAATATAGGTCTCCATGGCTGTTTGTTCTGGTTTTGAAAGGTTGTATAGTCGGCTGGTAGGCAGAGTAGCATCCTTTAATAGTTCAATAGCACAGTCGTAGGGTCTGTGGGGTGGTAAAGACAGTGCAAGATCTTTGCTAAAAACTGGGGCGAGATCATGATACTGTGTAGGTACAGCTTCTAAATTCACAGGTTTAGAGATCTTAGAATGTTCTGAGGCAAGGGGCGGCAAGGCCGACAGCAAACAGCTCTGGTGACAGGTTGGACTCCAAGAGGTTACTTTCCCTGATTGCCAGTCGAGTTGGGGATTATGCCGTTTCAGCCATGGAAGTCCTAACACAAGAGGGGGCTCAGAATGGTCTAGGACACAGAAAGCTAGTTTCTCTCTATGATTTCCTGCTAGGCAGAGATCTACAGGTACAGTTTTCCTAGAAACTTTAGCTAACCTGAGGCCATTTAAAGAGCGAGCAATTAAGGGCTGATCTAAGGGAACAGTAGGAATCTTTAGCTGCCTTACCAACTCAAAGTCCAAAAAACATTCCTCGGCTCCAGAATCCACCAGGGCTGAGACGGGCAGAGAAGCAGAGCCCCAACTGAGCAAGGACTCCAGCTGAATGCGTGGCGGAGGAGAGGTGGTAGTTCGGCTCACCAGGATCCCCCCGTTCACTGGTGAGCCGTGTCTTTTGGCGGTAGCTTGGGACAGGAGGCAATAAAATGTCCAGATTTCCCACAGTATAAACACAAGCGGGCTTCTCGGCGATGTCTTTTCTCCTCCGGAGTTAATTGGGCACGTCCTAGCTGCATGGGTTCTGGATCGGAGGCGGTAGGAGAAGAGGGGGCCGAACTGGACGTGCGTCGGTGACTGGGAGAGCTGGAACTGGGGCGGACCCGCTTCTCCCGTCGTCGTTCTCGGAGACGGTTATCCAGTTTAATAGCGCTTGCGATCCACTGTTCCAAAGTCGAAGCCTCTTCTCTCAAAGCGAGTTCGTCCTTTAAACTCTCATTTAGTCCATTGTAGAAAGACCCACGTAGGGCGACATCATTCCATCCTGCTTCCGCCGCCAACGTGCGGAATTCCCTGGCATATTCAGCCACGCTCTGGGATCCTTGTTTTATGTTCATTAGGCGGGTTGAGGCATCTCTCCCCAGGATGGGATGGTCAAAATTTCTCCTCATTTCTTGAACAAAGGCAGCGTAGGAATGACAAAGGGGCCCCTGTTGCTGCCAAACAGCCGTGCCCCAGTCACGAGCTTCTCCTGCTAAGAGGCTAACTAAAAAGGCTATCCGGGCCTTATCCGTCGTATAGGAGTGAGGCTGAAGGTCGAAAACCAGAGAAACCTGAGTCAAAAATGCTTGACAGGAGTTAAAATCTCCGCTATAACGCTCAGGGAACGGAACATTAGGTTCCTTAACGTTACTGACTGAGGCTGCGGGGGCGACTACAGGAGCGGGTGCGACTGGACGAGCATCTAGTCGGTTAACTCGTTCGGTAAGCGAGGAGATCTGCTTATACATAGCGGAATTGCTAGTTGAGAGAGACTGTAACAAGTTGCTATGTTGATCGATCGCAGAGCCCTGACTAAACATAACCTCCTGAATAGTCTTCCCCGAGGCTCCGTCAACCTCGATCTCTTCTCCTGCTGAGCTCATTCTGGCCGGATTGTTCTGTTACGTTTTCTCTTGAGGCTCAGGCGCAGGAACAGAGATTGAGACAGAGCTGAAGCCAACAATAATACTTTTATTGACAAGCGGGGAACCAAAAACTACAACTCCCAGTCGCTGGTCCCCGGAAACAGGAACTTGACAACCACACTCGAAACCAGGGCGAGGGTGTCCCCTAGTGGCGGGCGGACTTGACGAATGTTTCAAAAAGCCAAAACTTAAAGCGAAAGAGCTACTCAGCTCTCTAGAAAACACTATGCAAACTTAAAGCGAAAGAGCTACTCAGCTCACTAGAAAACACTATGCGGACTGAAAAGCGAAAGAGCAACTAAGCTCACTAGAAAACACTATGTAGACTGAAAAGCGAAAGAGCAACTCAGCTCACTAAAAAACTCAGCAGCAAATTAGAGCTGCAAACAGCGTTGAACAGGTCATCGCATCCTTGCTGGTCAGCGAATCCAAGCATGTCCATCAGGCGATGTTGTGACTGAGGCCACTGAATGCAATGAGTGCTGGATTCATAGCACACATGTTAAGTTTCAGGCAGACTGGAGCATGTACAGGTTATTTATGCAGCACTTCCTGTTCATCCACCAGGTGGCGCTATCACTATGAGTGTATATTGGTCTATGGAATTCATCAGGGCCGGACTCTGATCACACATGTAAAGTTTGAGGGAAATTGCTGCATGTACAGGGGATTTACACAAGACTTACTGCTTCATGGTGACACATCAAAGTTCAGTCAGCCGCCATGGTCACGCCCTTTGATTTTTCTGTACAATAGGGCTCAAAAGGGTGACATATGGAGTGGAAAAACCGCAATGCATTGTGGGCTTTGCGGGCCACTGAAAAGTTTGTTTATGCCAGCTGCATGCAAGACGCTGCCCTCGTTTTGTTCTTTTGGTTTTTGTTTGGCAAGTTTTTACAAATTAGAAACATGGTGCAATTGTGCTGTGTCATTAACTGCCACAATCATTCCCACGATTGCTCCAGTAAAAAAAAAAAAAAAAAACAACGATGAGGTGAAATTTTTCTCATTTCCAACGTGGAAGCAAAGGCAGGGACCTTGGATATGTGAGCTAACAAAGAGACGCTGAATGGCCTGGATAGCAGGCGTGAGACGACCAAACACCACTTTCAACGCCATCACCTGACACATGGTGCGTTCAGAGCATTTTCAGACTGGTAAGTTGTGTTATATTAGTAGTGTGTTGCGGTGTTAGTAGTGTTATGCTGTTTCATACGTAGCATTTAGTTTTCTGCTAGCGTTAGCCAAGCTAGCTCAGGGCAGTAAAAGCAAAGCCAACACTCTCTCTCTTTCCTCCACTTACTTATCAATTACTTTTGAGTTTATAACATAATTGTCCTCACTCATAGGAGATTGACTTTGAGAGTACATTATAACTGACCTCATTTGTTACAACCCGACTGTCTAGGGTAGTCGGGTGGTAAAAACAAAGAAAAAAAAGACAGAGGAAAGAACCAACAAGAAACTGAAGTATAGAGTGACGGGCCGTGATTTATTTTGAAAAGCAAAATTGTACAGGAAGATAACAAACAATGAGGAAAAAGGGAAAAAAAAACGGGTGCTACATAAATAAAAGAATCAAACATAACCGAAAGCCAACTTGCCCTGCAGTTGTTGAATAAGTAAAAGGAAAAAGCACAACGGAGAACTAATGTACAGCACTCACGTAACTCAAAAATACAACGCTGCAGCACCCCTATCTAAACTAACAAAGAATCGGTGATTGGGACTACTAGTTGCTGGCATTTAGCTCCCTCACGGACACTATGTTCACAAATAGCACAACAACACTGGGCAGCTCAGCTTGCCCCATGAGCTGCCACCAACATACTGAATGAATGAGCCTTTTGACAGCTCTCCCCGTCAGCATGGTAGGAGTCGTCCTCTCATCCTGAACCAATCCGGCAGCTCCTCGGACTGTAGTGGCACAACCACAGGACCACGGAAGAAGGATGGTCGACGGCAGACTGCTCACAGGCTGTAACATCATTTTAAAAGTAATAATGGGCATCTGTGTTTTTCAGGGAGACCTGCTTATGAAATGAATGAAACCCATCCAGACTGGGCACCCTCATTACATCTCGGACACACGGAGGTGAAAGCTGCAGATAACGACAGATTTCAATGGAGAAAAAGGAGACGGGAGAGTGTTACGGCAGTTAGTGCAACTGCTACGACTGCACCTCACACACCAGATGTGGATGAAGATGCTGCAACAGCAGTACTCCCTCAGGGGTCAGAGCAACATGGAGCAACACATGAGGCTACTTCACCTGAAGAGGCTACACAGGTGCCAGATGTGGATCAAGCCCCACAACAGAAGTACATTGTGGAGAATGAGCAGTGTGTCAGTTGTAAATGTATGGATGGTGAAATGAAGTCCATGCGTGCTGAGATGAACCACTTGCACGAGGAGAACATGACTTTAAAGAAAGAGCTCTCAGCTGCGAGGATGGATGAGGGGCTCTTTAATGAGAATGATAAGAAGGCCAGAGATGAGAAGGTGAAATACTACACTGGACTACCATACTGGACTTTACTACAGCCTTTGCACACTGTAATTATTCCATGCCTCACAAAGGCAAGCAGAAAACTGTCTCCCTTCCAAATGCTCCTCCTGGCTCTGATAAGGCTTAGACTGCATCTGCCCAAACAGCACCTTGCATGCCTTTTACAGATAAGTCACACAACATCTAAAATATTTAGAGAGACAATGGGTGTACTGCATTTCCATCTGGCACCTTTAGTACACTGGCCTGCTAGACACTGTCTGCAACACACAATGCCACATCAGTTTGTAGAGCCATTTGGCAGTCACGTTGCAGTTATTCTGGACTGCTTTGAGATTGGCACTGAGAAGCCATCAAATTTGAAAGCACAAGCACAGACCTACTCCCACTACAAGCAGAAACATACTGTTAAGTACCTGATAGGCATCACCCCACAGGGGTCAATCACTTTCATTTCTAAAGGATGGGGAGGGCATGTAAGCGACAAGTACCTGACTGAGCAGTGTGGCATCCTCAATAAACTGTTACCTGGAGATTTGGTTTTGGCAGACTGTGGGTTTAACATTGGGGATGAAGTTGGACTAATGTGTGCTGAGGTGAAAACCCCAGGCTTCACAAGAGGATGTGCTCAAATGGACCCAAAATCTGTGAAGGATACGCGGCAGATAGCTCACCTAAGGGTCCATGTGGAAAGAGTTACAGGTTTAGTATGCAACAAGTACAACATACTTCAGCGCACCATACCGGTGAGCCAACTGGTTCCACTTGAGGGCGAGGAATTTTCCTTCATAGACAAGATTGTGACTGTGTGCTGTGCTTTAACCAATATGTCTCCAAGTATTGTCATGAAACAAGTCCTTGCGAAACCAGATAGCAATGGACAAAGTGAGTGAATTGGAAAAAAAAGACCATACACTTCTTTGTTGTGTATATTCATATCACAGCAGCTTGCTGTTTTATCTTGATAGAAGACAAGCTCAGCTTCAGACAATGGTGGCAAGTCATTCAGATTGGATGTCCAGTCAATGTGCTCATATGGATCAATTCCACCGATTTGATTTATTTTTTTGAGGTACCGACACTTTGAAACAGGGTCCAACTTGTCTCGGTACGGTCCGTCGCCTTTCTCTTTGCTTCGGTCCATTTTTCCACATGTTTAAGTCTGTGTCTCTCACAGCACGGTACGTGAACATACGCTGTAAACGGTGTAAACAAAAACTCTGGCCCGCAAAGCCCACAATGCATTGCAAGATCTCACGTGACCTTTCAAGCCCTATATTCACAAATTTTCAACCTTAAGGAGTTTTGTATATATTCTCTAAATTTCAAGTGGTTTGAAGTTACTGTCTGTGAGTAATTAATTGCTGAAAATGACCAAACACGGCACAAATCTGACATTTAATTGAAATGGCAGACTTCCTGTTGGGTTTAGAGTATGGATCCAAGAGATTTTTTGTTTGCCCTAATGTGCTACATATGCATACCAAATTTTGTAGACATAGGTTAAACTTGGTGCGGGGACTATTTATGAAAATGCTGCAGGGGACGCTATGGCAAATGCTATGAATGTGTTTTGGCATCTGTATGTGATCACAGCAGAGCTGTGATTAAACATGTAAAGTTTGAGGCAGATTGGAGCATGCAAAGGAAAGTTAGACAGCAGTTGATGTTTCATGGTGAAGCATCAAAATTCTGGAGGCCGCCTTGGCCACACCCTCAGACTTTTGTGGAAGATTTTGATAACTTTTGATCACAAATACCTGATCTATATATTGGCCAAACTTGAGGTGTCTTGGAGTAACCCTGGAAGTTTATAGCACTTGAAAATTACAAAAATTACTCAAAATCTCACACTAAATTCAAAATGGTGGACTTCTTGTTTGGTTTAAGGTATGACTCCAAGAGGCTTTTTTTGTGCGTCCTATATGCGACCAAATTTCGTGGATGTCGGTGAAACGTACTGTGGGAGCTATTTGTGAACAATGCTCCAGGGGGCGCTATGGCACATGCTGTCCCGAGATGCATACAGTGTCCTTCTTGGGTTGACTGTGATGTGTGTGCTAATTTTGATGATGTGGTTTTGAGCATTTTTAACCTGCCAAAAAGTTCTTTGTTTGTGATATCAACAATGCGTTGCCACGGCAACAGCATTGTATTAAATGTCAAAATCTTCACACTGTGGCACTGTCAAGGGGTGAAGAGTCAGCTGACCAATTTCCAGATTTATATGATGAAGTTTGGGTCCATGGCAAGTGCAAATGTAACTGCCTCGAACTTCACTAAGGCCTGCTGTATGTACCGGCCAAATCTGAGGTGATTTGGAATTACGCCCTTTGACCTTACAACTCTTGAAAATTTGCAAAAATCATAAAATTTCATACAGACAATTCAAAATGGTGGACTTCCTGTCGCGTTTAGGATATAGCTGTCACTGACTTTTTTGGTCAGCCTGACGTGCTGCATATGCCTATCAAATTTGGTAGCTGTAGGTGAAACGTGCTGCCCAATATAGATGTTACAAATTTTCCAGGTGGCGCTATTGAGCCATTTTGGCTTACACCACTGCAATTCCCCTAAAATCTCAAATTTTTCGCCAGTCCTGATGTGTAATGCAGAGTTTCATGCGTTTGAGTATTTATAGGCCACCAAATTTGAGTTTCAAAAAACGGGAGAAGGGTGAATAATAAGAAACCCTAAGGTTCCAATAAGGTCTTCACACTTTTAGTGCTCACGCCCCAAAAAGAGCAAAAGGAGAGAGAGAAGTTAAAGAAAGAAGTGCTGAAGAAAGAAAAGAGAGAGAAGCAGAAAAATGAGAAGGGAAGAAGATTTATGTCCTTCTTCTGCTTCTTTTAACACCCTCCCTCCCGCCCCCCCTTCCTCCCCCTCTCTCCACTCACCCTCCACTCACCCACCAACATTAACCTTCACAGACAGAATAATAACTATTATTAATATTATCATTAATAGTATATAGAAAACACAAAAATACTGTACCCACAATTACCAATATATTTAACAACAATAATCATAATCATCATCATTGTTATAGTGATTTCAGGATCTTATCACTATCCAATGTTGGGATGGTTGTTGTGCTGTTCCACTGCAATGTGTTCGGTCAGAAACACGAGATGAGACTGTAGTTCGACGTCTTTATTGAGCACTGCCTCACATGTAACACATTCAAAGTTGTAAGGTAGGTGTGTGTGGTTCTACAAAGAGAACAAACCAAATTCTTAACAATGAAACAACTGCTCTGTAGCCTAGCTCAACAATCTAAATAAATACACAAGCTAACAGAGATACGGCCTGCAATGTACTTAAACATTTTGACTCCAACACAAGAACTCTACACAAACAATCATAGTTGACAACTCACGTGTGTCAAGAACACACTCAACTCCAACCATGCATATTCTGTGCAGCTTTGTATCCCCCACAGCTTCGCTCTCCTCTCCACTACAGTCAAATACACTGCCAATAGCCGTAACATCCTTATTGGCTGCTGGCTGAGGTGTCATGAGGGGTGAGCATGTCACTCACATGTGAGAGAGAGGGCAACCTGGCTCACAAGAAAGCTGCAATAAATCGTTTTTACAATCATCATTATCAACATCATCATAATTATAATATCTTAAAAAAATGGAAACATACCAAACAATATTGAATATTTACCAGTTTCTTTTTAAAAACCCTGCATATACTGTATCTCAGATGAAAAGTATGAACAAACCAATAGCAATAACACGACTAAATAATAAAAAAGAATGTCCAGTATTCATTAATATCCAGCATTATTGTGCGTCTCACATTAACACTTATTTTTAAGGCCTTTCTTGAGATAAATATGTAAAATGTTGACAAAATCAGAATCATCTATTTTGGCCAAGAATGTAAACACATTGAAGAAGTTTGACTCCAGTGTTGAGTTAACTCTCAAAGTACGTAACATAAAAAAACATGTGAAACAACGGGTTACAGAAGGAAAATGTGTGGTTACAAACTATGTACAACTATAGAAACCAGAAGTTTAGTAAAAAAAAAGGACTGTGAACCAACGTTTAGTAAAAATAAGTAATAAACAAAGTTATTGACACCTTATATAGATGTGGTAGGTGGATGATTTCTGGGATCAAATATAAACATGTAAGTGTTGTATAGTGATTCAGAGTTTGGATTCAGGATGAGATGTTCCTAACTAATTTAATGTTCATCAGAATGAAGGTATATGAAGAAACTGCCATGAGGACAATAAACCAGCTGGGCTGATCTAAAATGATTAAAGCTGAACAAATTACCACTGTGAGCAGGATTTGAACCTGCATGGGGAAACCCCAATGGATTTCAAGTCCAACGCCTTAACCACTTGGCTATCACAGCTCTGTAAAGGTTTTAACCATATAGAAGACTAGATATGCTAAGGCGCTGTAGCAGCTGGCTAAGCTATGTGGCTATGTGGTGGCCATCTTGGAGGGGGCAACGTTCCCATTAAAAGCAATCCATGTACATTGAAAATAAATCAGAATTTGCTCATTTCTCAACCGATTTTCATGTGGTTTACTTTACTGTCAATGTCAAAACATGTGCTATTGATAGAGAACATTTGATTTAAAAAAAAATTTTTAAAAACGGAAAAAGGCTTTCTAACAATGTAGCCTGCAATTTGTTATCTTAGTCTTTAGGTCCAGAGGCCAGGGAATCTTTTACGTTCAGCCATTACTGTCACAGGCTGGGCTCAGCCCCGCCCCTCTGTCGGTCGCCTATCCCCTGCTGGTGTGTCGCCGGTCTGTGGGGCTCTCTGCAGCTGCTGATCAGTGGATTGGTCGCAGCTGCGGGAGCCCCACACCTGTAGCGCATTTCCATCGGCTGCTATAAAGACCGGCTTCACACGGCAGGGGACGGCGGATTGTACTGCACAGTGCCAGGACAAGGTTCGAGACCCTCAGCCCCGTGAAGCCCAACAGCCGCCGGAGCAACCTGCATCCTTCCCCTGTCATCCTTTGTGAAGGACTGGACCCCTGCTGCCCTAGCTAAAATCAGGGCGTGGACCCTTCCCTCCTGCCAGGATTGCACCGACCGGCCAACGTGGGTCTTACGGACTGCCGCTTTCCAGAGCCTGACCCTGTCCCCCTCTATCTGGTGAGTGAGTGTCTGGCGATTGCAAATTATTCTGTAATAAATTGAGTTAAACCTGCTTCCTGCTGTTCTGTGTGGTCTCTCTGGGGTTCTCTAAAATGACTTAAACCATGACAATTACATATATAAATGTAAAATTTACTTTGTAAATACTTAGATATATAACTATATGAACAAAAAAGAGAAAGCTAAAAATATACATATATAGAAAATATGTTTTTAGATCAAAATATTTAATTGTAAAGGTAATCAAATAATAATTTAGATTTATTTATCTCTCTCTCTCTCTCTACAGCTATAGGCTGTTATATACAAATAACATGGAGATAGAATAGAACATAATAAAGTTTATTGCCATTTACAAGAAACAGGTACATTGAACTGAATCATTAAGCATGACAAAAATAATTTAAAATATATAGACATACACACAATTGACATATAATCAGCACATAAATGCTAATAGCATGAAAGCAGGGATACAAGCAGATATTTATTATTTATTTAGATACAAACACAAGTAGGGTGAATAATAAGTGTGCATTGGGTCACAGTGGGTCGTCTATAAAGAAACAGTAAAATTGTAAACTGTCATGAAAATAATGAAACTCAATAAAACTGAGTTGCTGCATCCTTGTCAATGATGCACCTACTCTTCCAAGATCAGCCGGGAAGTTAAACACTGATGGAATGACACCAGGTCTAAGCCGGCAAATCTGCCCGGCCCTGTCAAACTCATCGGGTTTAAAATGATCACTGCAGAGCACCCACTCATCATTTGCAGCAAACCCCTCTCTCCTCAGAGCTACTTCCCATTTCCTCCTCAGCCCACAGTCTTTGGGAAACCTACATGGAGTAAGAAAAGCAGATAGAGAAGTAAATAAGTCTGTACACAACATATTTAAAAATAAATCATGCTAATAAATTAAGGACAAAGAACTGAATTAGCCAATATACTGGAGACCAAAGTTATTTAATTTGATGAGTATAACCTTGTTTAGTGACATTTCAATTATTTGAGAGAAGTCCTAAAGAACTGCCTGTAATCCCAATCATAAAATCAGTTTGGAGGAAGAACATACATGGTAGTCTGGATTTAGATGAATTAGGCTTGATAACTACTGTTGGTAGTATTGGTCGTAGTAATAGTAATGTAACTACTACTAGTAGTAGTGGTAGTACACTAATTACTGCTGCTGATACTGGCACTGCTACTACAACTTGTAATACTATTACAAATGCAGATACTACTTCTACGACTCTAACAGCTATTTATACTACTACTGCTGCTTGTACTTTTAGTATTACTACGACTGCTTGTACAACTACACTACAGCTACTATTAATCATCTGGTATTTGGTTGTCAAGCTGCTAGCTCGCATTAGTGTTTTGCTAGTGGCTAACTAGGTAGCTCTCATAGACTGGAAGCTCTCAACAAGACTTAATAATGAAAAAGAGCCAAAAACTATTCTTACCAATGAAAAGTCATTCCAAGTTTCCTTGTTTCAATCGTCCGACGTAGTGTGCAATTGTATGCAGCACAGTGAGCCGGCATACTTGTTTCCGTTTTCAAGCCATCTACATCAACGGAATGCACTGAAACTTTTCCCCCACTAGCTTAGCCTCGCTGTAGGCACACAGCTCAAAGGGGCGTGTCGTATGTACTTATTCATATCTATGGTTTTAACCTCTTGACTACCAGACATTTTCTTATTAATTTTCTTCTTGTCCTAACACCAGCTGAGTCCTGTGTGCTCAGGTTTAGACAACAAGGAAAACTGTCCCTTAGGTTGAATGTAAGAAAAAGAGGTATAGTCAAGCTCTAAGCCACTTTTCACATTTTTAATAAAAACAAAGCAGACACACACACACACACACACACACACACACACACACACACACACACACACCTACACACACACACACACACACACACACACACACACACACACACACACACACACACACACACACACACACACACACACACACACACAACTCACTCATGAAAAGGGCAAGGAGGCAGAAGGAGGGGGAAGGGAAGCAGCTTTTATGTAGTATTATGTAGTATTTTAATGCAATGATTTTAAAAATGTTTTTTTTTTTTAGTTTCATATTACCTTACTTTAGCAACCTCCCTGTGATGCATCCTCTTCTCAAATCCCAAGTTAAGAATAGCTGAAGTAAAGCAAAGGCTTCATTATTCTCCTAAGATATTAAATGCTTGTCAACTAACCTGTACATACATACAGTGAATGCACACTAACAGTCAAACGTTTGGACACACCTTCTCATTTAAAGTTTTTTCTTTATTTTCAGGACTATTTACATTGTAGATTCTCACTGAAGGCATCCAAACTATGAATGAACACATATGGAATTATGTAGTAAAAAAAAGTGTGAAATAAGTCAAAACATGAAACAAAACTTTTCTTCAAAATAGCCACCATTTGCTTTGATTACTGCTTTGCACACTCTTGGCATTCTCTCAGTGAGCTTCATGAGGTAGTCAGCTGAAATGGTTTTAACTTCACAGGTGTGCCCTGTTAATTTGTGAAATTTCTGGCTTTCTTAATGGGGATGGGGCCATCAGTTGTGTTGTGCAGAGGTCAGGCTGGTACACAGTTGACAGCCCTATTTGACAACTGTTTGAATCCATATTATGACAAGAACCAACCAGCTAAGGAAAGAGAAACAACAGTCCATCATTACTTTAAGAACTGAAGGTCAGTCAGTCCGGAAAATTGCAAAAATTTTGAATGTATCCTCAAGTGCTGTCACAAAAACCATCAAGTGCTACAACGAAACTGGCCCACATGAGAAAAGGAAGACCAAAAGTCAAAAATCTCCAGTAACTCTTTCAAGACTGTTGGAAAACCATTTGAGGTGACTACTTCATGAAGCTCATCGAGAGAATGCCAAGCGTGTGCAAAGCAGCAATCTGGCTGTTTTGAAGAATCTAAAATAAAACATGTTGTGACTTATTTCACTCTTTTTTGTTTACTACATAATTCCATATGTGTTCATTCATAGTTTTGATGACTTCAGTGAGAATCTACAATGTAAATAGATATGAAAATAAAGAAAACCGTTAAATGAGAAGGTGTGTCCACACTTTTGACTGTTAGTGTATATCTGAATGGCTTATTCATCATCACCATTGGAAGCATCCTCATATTGTGTTGTTTAAAGTTCATTCACATTAAGCTGTATTGAAACTATTCACTATTAAGGAGACATTTGGCTGAATATTATTTCTTTATTTGATAAATGAGTTTTATTTATTCATGTCTCTCTTTAAACCACAAACTGCATGTGCATAAGTATATAAAGCTGCTGTATTTTCATGTTACTACTGAATATTAGTGATTGTGTTTGTGGATACATGTGTTTGAAAAAAACAATGAGTTTGTGTCTGTGTGTCACGGTGTCTCAGTTTTTTTCTAAGAGGATATGTCTCAGTGTGGGCCAGGCACGTGTCCCTGCGTGTGAGCTGGAGAACAGATTCCACGTCAGCAGCTCAGTAGGCTGGTAACAACGTTGCTTTCATGTGCTCAACCGTATTTTTTTACTCTTGTGCGTGTGATGTGAAGAATTCAACCTGTTATGGGGTTTGTCCTTTGGTTCTGTGTTCTTCCACCTTGGTTTGATGATGATTCACAGGCGTTACTACTCACCACATGCTGTAAATACTACGGTATATGAGTATGCATGTCTCACTAGCGATTACATTTTCATATTTATCTCACATACAGTCAAGTCCAAAAATATTTGGACATTGACACAATTTTTAGCGTTTTGGCTCTGTACACCATCATAGTGGATTTGAAATGAAACAAGCAAGATGTGCTTTAAGTGCACTTGAAGTGACTTTCAACTTAAATTTTAGGGTATTTACATCCAAATCAGGTGAACGGTGTATGAATTAAAACACATTTTGGATGTACCTTCCACCTGTTTAAGTGACCAAAAGTAATTTGACAAACTAACATAATCATAAATCAGATAGTCACTTCAGCCTGAAGTCTCCAACCCATGGATATCACCAGATGCTGGGTTTGGTCCCTGGCGATGCTCGGCCAGGCCTCTACTGCTGCTGTTTTCAGTTCCTGCATGTTCTTGGGGCATTTTCCCTACATTTTTGTCTTCAGCAAATGAAATGCATCCTCAGTTGGATTCAGGTAATTGACTTGGCCATTGCAGAACATTCCACTTCTTTGTCTCAAAAAACTCTTTGGTTGTTTTCACAGTATGCTTCAGGTCATTGTCCATCTGCACCATGAAGTGCTGTCCAATGAGTTCTGAAGCATTTGGCGCATTTGGCTGAATATGAGCAGATAATATTGCTCAAAACACTTCAGAATTTTCCTGCTGCTTTTGTCAGCAGTCAAATCATCAGTAAATATAAGAGAACCAGTTCCACTGCCCATGCCATTCCACTACTACCACCATGCTTCACTGATGAGGTGGTATGCTTTGCATCTCTAGCAGTTCCTTCCCTTCTCCAGACTCTTCTCGTCCCATCATTCTGGCACAAGTTCATCTTTGTCTCAGCTGTCCATATAATGTTCCAGAACTGCATGGGCTCTTTGAGATATTTTTTGGCAAACAATTAATTTGGCCACACCTAATGTTTTTACTGTCTCTCTGATGGGTTTGTTTGGATTTTTCGGCCTAATGTTGGCTTGCTTCAGTGACAGCTGTTTGGACTTCATATTGAGTTGACCTCACCCGATTCAAAACACGAATACCATACTTTGCAATGGGTGAAATTCTATTGCATTACACAAGGTCTCTTATTCATGTGAATATATTTAACTAAGTCAACAATAAAGGTTGCTGGAAAGGAGGATCCATCCGATTATTGAATCTGAGATTCAGGAGGATAACTGTGGATTCTTCGGTGGAGCTGCTGAGGGAGTCATGGGAATATGACCATCTAGTCCACATCAATCAATCAATCAATCAATCAATCAAAATGTATTTATAGACCACTCTACAACACTCAAGGTCACCAAAGTGCTTTCCAGATAAACTCAAACAGTAAAATTAGAATAAAAGCAAATTCAAAGAGAGCAACAATAGAACACATGTCAAGAAAATAAAATCAGATAAAATAAGATAAAATGTCACCATATTACTGAGTATTAAAAGCCTGTCTGAAAAAATACATTTTGCGCTGGGCTTTGAAAAGGCCAAAGTCAGCGATGGCGCATGTATTTTGTGAACTTGGCGAAGGCCTATGACCCTCTCCCACAGGAGACCTTCTGGGGTGTACAGTTGTAGTATGGGGTACACGGTCCATTGCTATAAGTCATCCAGTCTTTGTGTAAACAAAGTGAGAGCTGTCTCTGTATCCATGGTACAAAGTCAGATATGTTTTCGATAGGTGTTGGACTCCATCAAAGTTGCCCCATGTCTTTGATCCTATTTGTGATATTCATGGACATGATCTCAAAGTGCTGCTGAGGCAAGGAGAGTCTCCAGTTTGGGAACCTCAGAGTTGCTTTTTGCAGTTGATGTGGTTCTGTGGCCTTCATCAAGGTATGACCTTTTGCACACACTAGGGCAGTTTGCAGATGAGTGTGAAGCAGCTGATACAAGACTCCACACCTTCATGTCTAAGTCCATGGTTCTCTGCTGGAAACCAGGGGACTATTCCCTTTGTATTGGAACTGAGCTGCTACTCTAAAGTGAACAAGATTATGTATCTGGGGATTTTTTTTTTCATGTGACGTAAAAATGGAGCATTAGATGGACAGATGGATTGATCAGCTGTAATATGGTCAAAACAAGGAGAATGCGGATGTAAGTGGACAAAATGGGTTTCCTCCATTTGGTCACTAGGCTCAACATTAGAAATAGAGTGAAAAAGAGTCTCTGGTGGGGTAGTTCAGGCACATGATTAGGATGCGTCCTGAGTACTGTACTCTGGAGGTTTTCCAGGCACATTGAACTAGAGGACTCAGGATCCCCCAAAAATAACTGGAACCTGTTATGAGGGAGAAGGGATGTCTGGAATGCTGGAAGGGATAAATGGATGGACATAGATACCAATAAAGGTGCAGCACAGTTATTTTTCTTCCTATTTTTCCAGGAGAGGTGCTCAAGAAAAATGCGGCCAACTCTTCAGGATGAATCGTACATGGTGGAGTCCATCCATCCATTATCTATACACCGCTTAATCCTCACTAGGGTCGCGGGGGGTGCTGGAGCCTATCCCAGCTGACTCGGGCGAAGGCAGGGGACACCCTAGACAGGTCGCCAGTCTGTCGCAGGGCCACATACAGAGACAAACAATCACTCTCACATTCACACCTATGGGCAATTTAGAACGATCAAATTGACCTCAGCATACTTTTGGACTGTGGGAGGAAGCCGGAGTACCCGGAGAAAATCCACGCATGCACAGGGAGAACATGCAAACTCCATGCAGAAAGATCCCGGGAAAGCCGGGACACGAACCAGGGATCTTCTCGCTGCAAGGTGAAAGTGCTAACCACTACACCACTGTGCAGCCCACATGGTGGAGTACATGACATTATTGACATTGTACATTTGACTTGGTCATTTAAATTGATGTGATTGAGATTTCTGTAACAGGTAACACAGCTTGCAGCTAAATAAGCATGACTGAAAAAAGTGAGCAAACCAAACTGTGGATTTATATTTTCTAAAGAAAATGTATTTACAATTACTGATGATACAGTGTGAATGCACAGTATATTCACTATGTCATGTACTTTTTTTTGTAACATTTTAATGTTTTGATGTTTTTATTGTGACCTGCCAAGGGCCTGCAGATGGAAATTAGCTTAAAGCTAACTCTGGTGCAATACATCAAATGAAAACATTTATGTTTAATATTGTACATGATCCCTTTTTAAATAAACTGAATAATAATAATAATAATAATAATAATAATGTAAATATATGAACAAATGAAACCCAGTTTTGGGAGGAACAAAGACTGTATATTTTCTGAAATAAGCTGTTTTCCTGTTACATGCCACCCACCTGTAACTCATCTACACTTCAACAGGATTAGCTAGTGTGTCTGATGCTGAAGCAGAGGAATAGCATGTTCTTACACACGGACATACAGGTTTATTATCTGTTCCATCAGACTCTCTTCCTCTGCCTAATGGGAATGACAGAAACAACATTGTTCAAGATGTCCTTGAAAATTACTCATGGGGATTAAAAGTGCTTTGACTGTGCCATCTGTGGAGGTGGGTGTCCTGAGTAGTGAGCAGGCAAGAGATCACAATTTTACTTTTTGTCTTAAGAATTGAAAAATGGATTCTGCCTGCGTTAAATACAAACAGGAACAGTACGTGTATGTTACTGTGTAAATTGTTTGTGTGTGTATGTGTATGACTGATCTGTTCTGATATGGAGAAACAAGAACAGGAAAAAAGAACTCCTTTGGAAACAGGAATCAGTGAGATGTACAGATGTGCATAACAGGAGCCCTTGCACACACACAGGTCAGACTGTGTTCGACCTACTGAGTCAGGAGAGAGAACAGCTTGTCCAATGTGTGTGTGTGTGTGTGTGTGTGTGTGTGTGTGTGTGTGTGTGTGTGTGTGTGTGTGTGTGTGTGTGTGTGTGTGTGTGTGTGTGTGTGTGTGTAGGCGTCCTCTCCTCTTAACCTTTTCCACTGCAGGTTTTACTTTCGGTCCAGGCCATGCTAAGCACCTGGGATAATGTTCTGCACTTTTAATTATGCTGTGGCTGTGATGGCCTTAGCATGATGATCTTGTGATGCTGCCACAGAGCTTATGAAGGTCAGCACTCTTCTCATCTGTTTACCTTGGTCTATGCTTTATTCAACATCCTCTTGAAAGAACAGAGCGTGATGGTCAAGATGACTGTCATTTATGTTGAATTTTTCTCTCTTTTGCGCTCTTCATAAATAGATTCATTGTGTGGCTGCTTCTGTTTCACCCTGATATAACTTTGTATATACCAAATAACCTGCTGAATAAATACACAATAGCACAATAGTTTAATTTTTACTCTTTTTTGGCTCATTATTTACCTTGGCTGCAATGGTTAGTGAGTTTAATGTATAGATACTCACTGCTGTTAAAAGAGGAGTGCCTCTTTACACATGCAAGCACAGATATACAGTACACTGATAAGCCTCTGCTTCTGTGCCAGTTTTATTTGAATAGAGGGTTCATGTTAATGTATATGATAATCAAGGCAGCTTTTAGCAGCTTGGGTAAACATTCTTTTTAGCACTTACTAAGCTTTTGTAGCAGGAAGATGATGGCTTTAATAAAGGACACACTTACAAAACGACCTTTTTATGCAGTTGTAATGGGTCACTGTGTCCAACAAAAATAAATACACTAGTGGATGTCTGCATGACCACATGTGTGTCCTTGTCTCTGTACAAAGGGAGTACATGGCTTGGAAAATGGGCGTTTCTCCCTCCCACCTGCTGCAGTCGTGGCTGACAATCAGAGTTGAGGCTGTGTCCTGTTTATGTTCCAGTTGCTGCATTGTCCTACTTAGTTCCTGAACTGTGACGGATTGCATGCACATACAACCAAGTTTCTTTCAGATTCAGAATTTAAGAAGTCTAGATTTTGAGCTACCCTCTTAAAATACAGACTATTCCAAATTCCCCTTTTTTAAAAAAAGAATTCTAGATCCCAAGATTTTTTTGTTGTTTCTCAGAAATGTTGAGGGTCAATCTAAGTTTTGTTTTTTTTTTTTATAAAAGAAGATAAATGGCTGTCTGGGTTGTTTTGTCACATTAAAACACCAAGCTTTTTATTTATTTATTAATTTTCTTAAATTCAGTTTTAGCACAACTATATTGTGCATCTCGGGAAGATGAGTTAACATTTACATTATTAGACAATGCTCATGTATTTCTCAGCCTCTTGCTTTTAGAACCACCATCTTGACATGTATTTCACCCAGCTGGGACAAAGATTTCCTTCCACAGTTTCACTGCTATTGTCATTTATAATCTCTCTGGAACACTACAGTTTATGAAATTGAATCAGGCAAAATAAAAACAATCAGGTAAGACTCAATGTAGAAAAACACAGGCCAGCACACAATTAGCTAAATTCAGAAAATGAAAAATGAAAATTACTCAGTGAGTCTGATCTCCTCAAACAGGATGTTCCATCACCTGTTGTCTTTAAAGTAGTGCAATTAAAATATACTTGAGAAGGATATATTAAGTATCATCCTGCAGCTTTAATTAAACTCTCTGATGATTTCAATGCTCACATGATCTGAAGATGTACTAAAAACACAGTTTAAGATTGGAGAGTGACAATGCATACCATTATGATAATTAAAACATGATGTTATTTCATGTATTGGGCATAATTATAGCTTATTATGAACCTAGGCTGCTAATTGCTATGGTACATCTTGTACATATAGAATGGAACACATCTTGACTTTGTCACATGCCTGTTAGAAGTGTATGAATGTAACAGTACATTTTTGTGTTGTTCTTCCTTCTCTTGCACAAACACTCTTCATATATTAGTTTACAGAAGCTTATAAATTTGTTTCATCCCACTCATGCTATATTTCAGTCTCTAAACTAAAACTATGATCATCAGTGAGAATTATACAAAATATTCGAATAATCAGATAAAATGTGCAACACACGCTGACAATGTAGGTGAGAATTTGTAAGGAGCATTTTTTCTTTGACATTGTCACTATAAAATGGTAAAAAATCTTAGCAGAATGTAATGGCAAATTCTTTGAGTAGGTCGATGAAGTTGTGACTTCAGTCCGTAGATTTAGTATGGAAAGAATTTTAAACACTTGATGTCTATTGAAAAACAAAACAAAACAACAAAAAACATCTCTCTGCTTATGATTACCACTTTCATTTTTATTACTGAAATATGATGGAAAAAGATTACTGACATATTCAGTCCCTCTATAAACCACAGCATCAGAGAACGAGTGCCCTGAAACAAAAATGTCTAAGTGACGAAGCCTTAAATCTGCCCTTGTAAATACACTGGCAGAAAATTAGAAGTTAAGTGATAGTTAATTTGATGATCATTGAGTGACAGTGATTTAAGAAAATAAGCATTTCTGCAGGGGGCATGGATGGATTACAAGCCAGAGGTGGCAGAGTTGTTGCAGTTGCAGCAGCTATCACTTACTTTGCCTATGGGTGGCAACATGGACATACATGAAGATTTATGCTGCATCAGCTTCATTTATATTTCTAAGTGGTGGTATAGGTTGTTATTCATGAAACTGAATTGCCAATGATTGAGTTAAAAGCCAGTTCAAGGTGCTTTGTATTTTTTTAAAAAAGCGAAAAGGTCAATTTTCATTGCCAGTCTGTCTCCACTTAGTAGTATACAGAAAGTCCCTGGAAACAGTTGTCACTGAGGGTCACAGCAACAAAGTGTTATTTCTGTGAGAGCTAAGCTACCAAGGACACATGGAGTAAGATACAGGACAAGGTGTGCTGATAGATAACTCCAAGTGCAAATGAATGCACACAGTATGTACACAGGCAATGGGAAAGTGTAATGCAAAACAGAGCAAGTAAGGATATTAACTTGTACCATAAACAGTCAAAATAAATCTACTTTCATCGTATTTTTTGCTGGGAGTACTACTTAATTTTGCAGTATAATACCACTAAGCGCTGCTCTTGCCTTGAATAGTTATGCAATCCTCTTTTCAACGTATCTAATAAACAGCCTAACAAAATGTCATAGACTGTGCTCTTCTTTGATCTTCAAAGGCTCCACGAAAATCAAAAGCAGATAGAGGTGGGACAATGTAAGTTTTGATTAGCTTTTACAGGATAGCCACACTAATCACATTTAAGTGTAACATCAGACACACCCTTTTTATCTCTATTAATCTCTCCATATCACCGCATGCCTTTAAGCAATGTGAAACAACTGTAGCCACTCTGTATTGTAACTCCTGCCATCTGTTCTCGGGTTAGATAGAACAACTGGCATATTACTGTAAGTGGACTAACAGATGTCATTAAATCATTCAATTTGTCAGTAGGGACCAGAGTGACTGAGAGTGAGGAAGTCAGTGTTTTGCCACATAGATTCCATATATACTACCAGTCAAAAGTTTTAGAGCTCCCCAATTTTTCCAGTTTTTTTGAAATTCAAGTAGTTCAAGTCCAATGAGTAGCTTGAAATGGTACAAAGGTAAGTGGTGAACTGCCAGAGGTTTAAAAAAAGGTTGTTGCTCAAAACTGAAAATAATGTACATTTCAGAATTATACAAAAAGGCCTTTTCAGGGAACAAGAAATGGGTTAACAACTTGAAGCTGTTCTGCAGCAATGGAGGTTGATCAAGCCTTGGAAGGTGGTGCTACCTAATCCTACAGGTGTCCCAACTTTTCTTGATCAATTACAACCCCCTCTGTCTGCATAAAAATAGTGTTGGAACACACCATGGCACCATACCTTCCAGAGCATTATTTGAACAGTATAGTACTGCAGAAAGTAGTGTGTTGCTATAAAAATGGCGAATAAAAGACAATTAACAATACAAGAGAGACAGACCAGCATAACACTTAAAATTGTAGGTTTTTCCTACAGAGAAATTGTGAAGAAAGTCAAGGTGTCAGTGACTACAGTTTTCTTTATCATCAAAAGACACTCAGAAACTGGGGGAAACTCTGACAAGAAGAGGTCTGGAAGACCCAAAGCCACAACAGAATCAGAAGACAAGTTTCTGAGAGTCAACAGCTTGGTGATAGGCAGCTCACAGGACAACAGCTTCAAGCACAGCTTAATAGTGGTTGAAGTAAGAAGTCTCAGTTTCAACTGTGAGGAGAATACTTGCAGGTTTGACAGGTCAAGTTGCAGCAAGAAAGTCATTGCTAACACATCAGAATAAGACGTCGTGAAATACCACCAACAGACTACTGAAGACTGGAAGAAGGTATTATGGACTGATGAATTAAAACTTCCAATCTTTAGGTCATCATGCAGGATATTTGTACACTGTCTAGTAGAAGAAAGGATGGTTCCTCAGTGTGTGACATCAACTGTCAATCATGGAGGACGAAGCATCATGGTCTGAGGCTGTTTTGCTGGATCCAGGGTCAGTGGCTTGTACAGAGTGAGAGGTACCATGAACCAAAATGGCTACCACAGCATTCTGCAGTGCCATGTAGTACCCTCTGGTATGTTCCTAGTTGGTCAGGGGTTCATCCTACAGCAAGATAATGACCCAAAACATAATTCCAAGCTATGCCAGAACTACCTAAGGAAAAAAGAAGATGGTAAGCTTGAAAACATGTAGTACAGTCTCCAGACTTAAACCCCACGGAGCTGGTTTGGGATGAACTGGACAGAAGAGTGAAAGTAAAGCAACCTACAGGTGCTACACATTTATTGGAACTTCTGCAACAGAGTTGGGAAGAACTTTCTGAAGAATATTTGATTTCCATTATGGAAAGAATGCCACAAGTGTTTTCAGCTCTTATATCGGCCAAAGGTGGCGACTTTGATGAATCAAAAAATTAGAATACATTCTGGTTTCTAAATTGATTTTTTTTTTTTTTTTTAAAACTTCATTTGTTTATTTGTTCTATTCTTTCATTTCAGAGTACAATGAGACATTAACATGTATAATTTCCAATTAAAAAAATGAAAAAGTTGGGGTGTAAAAACTTTTGACCAGTAGTGTACATTTGTCCACATAATGCCCAATGCTCTTAGCCATAAAAGCATCCACATGACCATACCAACATACTGTATGGAACAAGGCCATCATAGTCAACACAGAGAGGGAACACTAGATTATTTAAAACTGACTGTTTGCCTGACATCACCTGGCTGCCTGTCAGTACCTTTATCCAGTGTTTTGTGACAAAGACTAAACAAAGAATAATTTCACAGAACAGACCATTTTAAAGAGGTTTGTGTTTTGGATTTTTTTTTCTGTTTAAAGACAGGATGCTCAGTGCAAAAGCCTTCGCAAAGTCTTTTCATTCAACAGTCTACAGGCCTATGTAACTCAGCCTGTACAATTAAAGTGCCTTCTCATCACTATGATGCAGTAGGAAAGGCTTCCAGTTTGAAACAGTCACAAAATTAGATTGGAAGTAGGGATGGTGAAGGAATACTTTGTAAATTTTCATCCGGAGGACAAGAGTTTGCATCCCTAGTGACCATTATTCTCAGACTTAAGTTCAATTTTCACTCATTATTTGTTTTCAATTTCACTGTGTTGTTACAGTAGAGAAAAGCATGAAAGGAACTGTCTCTTTAATATTAAATTCTGCAAACAACATCATGTGCAAGCAAGAGAGACATTCACCAAAGCATGCAGAGCAACGTATAGGTAACTTAAGAGACAGCATTGTTCTGAGACTTCCACTTTACACTCTGTGTAACTGAGTATTCAGCCGCTAACTTCTTTCAGCAACCACACTGCATATGAATAGCATGTGAAAAGTAAACAAGACGAAGAAAATCCTGAAGAGAATTTACTCTTTTGTCTGTTTGTCAATACAGACAACACAAGTAGTGGTCTCTCTTAGATGAGTTGGCTTTGCCTGTGTTGTTCTGACATTTTAAAGCTGAGAATGTGTGTGTTTCATTTTTGTCAATTTGTTTGCTGGGTTTATGAGAACCTTGTGTACAACAGCAGTTGAGAAATCCATTCATTGTTATTTTTCTTAGTAATTAAATCTGCCCCATGGCAGCAACAACAAGGTATTCCCAGGTCATACACAATGCAGTACACACCAGTACACTTTGTATTTCATAAGGCTTAAGCAGCCAGGTTGCCTGGGGTCAGAGAAACACTAGGTGCACAGGATTGTTCTTTGTGAATGTTGATAACTATCGTACTCCATAAACATGGCTGGAGAAATTAAGATATGAAGAAAAGTTGCCATGACGCAGAGCGAAATGAGGGGCCTCCTGGGTTCAGGTGAGAACTCATGTAAGAGAGTGCACTGGGGGTTGGTATTTGCATGTGTATATGAGTTCATACAGATAAGTATGTGTATCTGTACATGTGTTATGTATATTAGCTGTGTATGTTGCACCTGTTTACCTCTGTGTCAAGTCTCACATTACAGATTCTCAACAATGTTCATCCCTGCAGCCATGATACCCCTAATGCACCCAAAGCAGTGAGGAGCAGTTATACATAATTAGCTTGGTGGAGTGGCTGTGCTAACAGACTGCCAGTATTGACCAAGTCGGTCATTTTCTCAGCACATTGTGTGCTTCTGCTGTAGGTAATGACTGTTTGTGGCCCAAGAGTCCCAGTTTGACAGTGGCACACAGATTACAGGACATGTCACGTTTTCCGACAGCCAACAAACATTGTTGCCTTTCACATTTAGGAACAAGAACACAAGGGGAAATTCTATTTTGGTCTTTTCCACATGGGATATGGGATAATTTTGGCTCCTCACACTTCCTAACTTATCTGAACACCCATGCCCTCCCCTACTAGGATTCCTCCCTCTTTCTCCCTTAACATGTATTTGTCTACTCATCACTGTTTACTGTTTACTTTTTGTTTATTGTGTTGTCCTTGTACTTATCAGCAGACAGAGGGAAGTAGGTGTCAGAAGGGCAGACATACATACATAAGACTTTGTCTTTTTATCATTTAGCTCACTGTCACTATCCTCTCCCAGCTTCAACATCCTACATGTCATCAGACTCACCTGTTGGTATTTTGTGCAAACTTTCCAGCAGCCTTTAGATAATTAGACCATAAGCTTATCATGCCAAACAAGGTGAAATCCTTATGTTGCTAATCACTTGTCTAATAAGCAGAAATGGCTAAAAGTGTACCTGTATCTCCAGGAAAAATGGATGATGGCTTTCATGTGCAATGGCAGCTATTAAGATATAACTTGAATTCACCCAGACAAGTTATTTAGTGGAAATATGTTGCCTGCATAATTTTTGTATTCTGGAACCGGTTTCTGAAAATATCTACTCAATTAGCCCTGGCTAGGTCATAAAATTCATGTGATCACGTAAAGAAGCATTTCAAAAGAAAGTCTATTCTGATATTCTCCATGTCTTTCTGGCAGTCTTTCTATTTTCTAAATGGTACTGTGGGCATTCAGTCAGCCCTCTTAGTGACTGAGCTCACTTTTTTGTTCTTTAAATCAGTTCTCATCAATTCACAAGTTTGGATTCATTCCCCACACATTTTCAGAGTTGTGGTATCACTTCACACTTACTTACAGCTATTTGTTTCTGAACAGTTGTGTTTGGTTCAAATATTAATTGCTTGGATAACTAAGATTCGATAAGATAAAAATCATTTAATTTTAAGTTTTATTTTTTGATCATTAGGTCAATAATAACAGACAAGATCTGCAGCAAGCATTTCAAAAATTCATTTTCATTTACTTTTCCCCTTTATTAAAGTCCCTTTCCAAACATCAATTAACCCCTAAAACCTCATCTCTTTGTATCAAAATGACAATAATTTCCATGAGAATTCTACCTCCATGCCTTAAAATGGCTGAGATGTAACTCTACACCTTTGCCTCCATTACAATATGCATATCTATGAAGTCCCTGCCTGTATACCCACACACCCCTCTGCCACTTCCTGTTCAAGCCACCAGCTCACCTATCCCATCTTAGTAGAAGCAGCAAATATACAAAGGAGAACCTTGAAGGCCGAAGTGGAGAAGGGTTCCATGTGAGCAGCAGTTGAACATGATTCAAACACTGTAAAACTACTCTACGCTACACAATGACAGTAATACTGGAGTAACTTAACCAAACATGTTAGATTCAGAAACTGATTCTGAAGAGAAATAATATGAAAAGTCCAACCCCAAAAGCTGATAGTACTGGTTCTTTTGGTTTTTTACTTATTGTAACGACGGACTGCCGTTACCTGAGGCATGTTAATTAGTGCAGGGAAATAAATACTAACAGACTCTTTTATTTGTGGAATGATTTATTTAGGTATGGGAAGTGATTTGCTTGTTTCTTTGTTTGAATGGAGCACATGGTTTGCAGCTGTGATGCCACACAGTTCCATCAGGGCCTTCACCTGTGAACAAAGAGAGCAGGTGATTCACGGCAGGAGATTGTGTAGTGGAAAGTAGCAGGGTGAGCAACTTAAGCAAACTGTGCAAATGTAATGTGAGTTTATTGGTCTACTGGTACCAAAACTTACCTCTGCTTGTCCTCTTCCTCCCAGGGTGTCCAGGCAAAAGCATTCCCCGGGGGTTCGGATGCCTTTTATTGGTTCCGAGAGGATGTGGGAAGTAGGTAGAGGGGAGTTTGTGTTTTTCATTTGTGTTAATAATTTTTTAAAGTATTAGGGAGGGTATTTATTAAAGGGGGGTTGAGTTGGTTTTCCTTATTGAGTGTATTTTTATAGTTTGTAATGGGTTTTTATGTAAATATGGAATATCTATTTATGTGGGTGTGTTTGGGGGTTTACCTCTCAGGCGGTATGTGCCTGATAGGCACATGGTATATAAGCCAGTGGGGAGAAATGCCAGGATTTTTGTCCTTTGTTTTAATGGTGGGCTGAACATGCTAGCAGATTGGCTGAAATTACAGTGTACAAACGACAAAA
The DNA here is from genome assembly GCF_022539595.1 of Amphiprion ocellaris. NCBI lineage: Eukaryota > Metazoa > Chordata > Actinopteri > Pomacentridae > Amphiprion > Amphiprion ocellaris. The sequence goes on along the minus strand of NC_072784.1, from coordinate 23,464,332 downwards.
AAAGGAAATAAGAATTCGAATCTCTGTGGTTCCTTCATTGGTCGCCTCCGCCACTCTGCGTACCTGACAATTGGTGTCAGAAGGATAGATGTAAACACACAGAAGAGAATCAATGACCAGAGGAAAGAAAGTGGAGCAAGTTGAGGAGCCAGATGATGGTGAACCTGGTGCCTCTGTTGGCCAACGGGACAGCAGTGGCAAGTGATTCTGATAAGATGGAGGAACTGACAAGCCTGGTAAAGTCCTTGGTCCTCTCCCAAACCTCCAGAGACAAGCAGATGGAAAAAGAGTTTTTACGCCAAGACCAGTGATGGAGAAGCATGCAACACCAGTTTCTTCAAATTCAAGCACAGGTGACAGACATAATGGATGAACATGATAAAAGAAATGAACGCCAACGACACAATAATGAGGATGATGAGACTGAGGTTGGGGAACCAGGGGCGGTGGCAAGCCAAGCTAGCCAGCAGAATGAGACACCACCACCACCACCAGCAGCAAGGGCACCACATGTCCACCGTGAGCCTAGGTTGACACCACTTTCTCCTGATGATGACATTGAGCACCATTTGACAATGTTTCAAAGATGGCCATATCCGCCGCTGGCCAAAAGAAGAGTGGGCTATCCAGTTGATTCCTCTGCTCACAGGTAAGGCACATAGTGCCTATGTTCTTATGGACATTGCTGATGCTGAAGATTATGAAAAAGTTAAAGAAGTTATTCTGGCCAAATATGAAATCACACCTGATACTTATAGAAGAAGGTTTCATCTCCTTGACATCAACCCTGGTGAGACCCCACGTGAACTGTATGTGCGACTGAAGGATCTGTTTAATAAATGGGTTAAACCAGAGAGCTCCACAGTGAAAGAAATATCTGAGCTGTTGATTCTGGAGCAGTTTTTGAGGATGGCGGGACCCGAGTTGGAGGTCTGCATCCGCGAGCGTGACCCAAAGTCTGCAGAGGATGCCACCCGACTTGTAGAAGTCTTCCTGTCAGCCAGAACTGGGTCCAGAAGAACCACCTTTGGTCGAGATGACAGCTTCACTGGACACAGTAAGTCCAATGGGGGTGAAAGAGGTGGTCAAGCTCAGGTTCGACCTCATTCTAGGGCCAGATATTTCTCTCCTAGTAAACCAAACACCAGTAGGAAGTTATTTTCTAGTTCTAGGCAGGACACACGTTGCTATCAGTGTAATGAGATAGGCCATACCTGATACTCATGCCCGGCCACTAGACAGAGTAAGCCCTCTCTTTTGTGCTCAGTTCCAAGATACACTTATGGAGCCCCAGTTCAAGAGGAAGCACTCACTTCACCAGCATTAGTGAATGGCCAGTGTGAGGAGGCCCTTCTAGACTCTGGTTGTTTTCAGTCTGCTGTTCTGCCTAGTTTAGTGCCCAGAGAGCTGTGGAGTGAGGTTACTTCCAACATCAGATGTGTTCATGGTGATGACAAACCATACCGCACAGCTGAGGTTTATCTTACGGTTGGTGGTCAAACTTATCTCCTGTCAGTAGCCTTAGTGCCCACACTGCCATATGCAGTTGTTCTTGGTGATGATGTCCCCACACTGCTTGATTTAATAGAGCAGGCAAGACAGGAAAGGAAGTGTATCAGGGAGGGACATGCAGAGGGCATAATGGAGGCATCAGTTGAGGTGGCGAAGCAACACGATCAGCCAGGTCTTCAAACAGCAGTAACAGCATGTAATATTGTGATGACTAGGGGTCAGAAAGTGAAGAAAACCCTTGAGGAGTTACCTTTTTTTCATGCTGAGCTTGAGTCAGGACCAGTGAAACAGCCAAAGCCCTGAGCACAGAGAAGGAGGGAAAAGTGATTGGCCACGGCCAGGGATCAGTGTGAGGAGTCAGCCCAGCCAGCCAGCCTTTAGATTTTCACATTCCCTCTGACATAGCAGCACTGCAGCGAGCTGACCCCACATTAAAGCCATGGTTTGACAGGGTCTCAAAGGTTGAGGGTGTGAGTCAGGGCAAGGCAGACTGCTTAGCTGAGGCCATGTATGTTGTTCAAAATGGCATTTTTTACCAGCGTAAAGACAAGGTTGATGCCTTGGCTTTGCCACAGAGCCTCACACAGAAAGTAATGGAGCTAGGTCATTCTATCCCTTGGGCAGGGCACTTAGCATTCCAGAAATCACTTAGTAGGATTGCCAGTAGATTTGTATGGCCCGGCATGTACACCATTGTCAAAGACTTTTGTGCTTCGTGTGAGATATGTCAGCTAACGTCGCCCAGGGGAGTGGCCCGTGCTCAGCTTCAGCCATTACCTGTCATTGATACACCATTTGAGAGAATAGACATGGATGTTGTGGGGCCCCTAGAGAGGAGTGCAGGTGGTGCGTGGTATATCCTAGTAATCTGCGACTATGCTACTCGTTACCCTGAGGCCTTTCCCCTCAAGTCTGTTAAGGCCAGACAAGTGGCTAACTGTCTTCTCCAGCTATTGTCAAGGGTAGGCATACCTACAGAGGTCCTCAAAAACTGTGGCACAAATTTTCTTTCCAAACTTTTGAAGCAGGTGTATCAGTTGCTAGGAGTGAAGGGTATTAAGACCACCCCATACCACTCCCAGATGGACAGTCTAGTGGAAAGGTTCAATCAGACTTTGAAGAACATGCTGCGGAAGTTTGTGTCCCATACCGGTTCAGACTGGGACCAATGGCTGCCGTACCTGCTGTTCGCCTATCGGGAGGTGCCACAGGCGTCAACAGGTTTCTCCCCTTTTGAACTTTTGTATGGTCGTCAGGTGAGGGGACCACTTGACTTCCTGAAAGAACACTGGGAGACTCCCAGGACTGAGCAAGAGAATGTGGTGGCATATGTGATGAAAATGAGAGACAGATTGGAGCAGATGACTGCTCTGGCACAGGATCACACGACGATCTGCACAGGCTGACCAGAAGAGTTGGTATGACAAAAAAGCAAGAGAGAGAACTTTTCATCCAGGCCAGAAGGTACTGCTGCTGCTTCCCACCAATGACAGTAAGCTGTTGGCTAGGTGGCAGAGGCCTTACGAGATAACAAAACGCCAGGGTAAGGTCACCTATGAACTTTACATGCCTGACAAAATGAAAAAAAATCAGTTGTTTCATGTTAATCTTTTGAAGGAGTTTCAGCAGCCGGCACTGCCAGTCCAGCAGCCTGTGCAGCAAAATCTTTTCATCTGTCCTGTCAATGAAGAAGAAGAATGTGAGCAGTCATTCCCCACCAGCTCTGAGTCTGCTGCAATGGACCTGTCACACCTGAAGCCAGCCCAGCAAGGGGCGATAAAATAATTGCTGGATCCAGGGCTTTTCCAAGAAAGACCAGGTTTTACAGCCCTGGTACAGCATAAAGTACATCTGAGAGACAATGCTACTCCCCGCCGCAAGTGCTACAGGATTCCTGAGCAACTGGTCCCGAAGCTCAAGAAAGAGATTGACCTGATGTTACAGCTGGGCATCATAGAGGCTTCAATGAGTGAGTGGGGCAGTCCCATTGTGCCGGTGCCAAAGAAAGATGGTTCACTGAGGTTCTGCATTGACTTCAGGTATCTGAATGCAGTTTCCAAGTTTGAATCTTATCCGATGCCTTGCATTGATGAGTTGCTGGAGCGAGTTGGGAAAGCAAACTTCATCACCATGCTTGACCTGAGCAAAGGATATTGGCAGCTGGACCTGGCACCAGAGACCAAGGAGCTGACAGCTTTCTCAACACCTTATGGCAAATTTCAGTTCAAAGTGATGCCATTTGGTCTCCAGGGGGTGCCAGTAACTTTCCAAAGATTGATGGACCAGTTGTTGAGAGAGGTGCCAGAATTTGCAGCAGCCTACTTGGATGATGTTGTCATCTTCAGCCAGACCTGGAGGGAACACGTGGCTCACCTACGACAAGTCCTGTACCTGATCAAATCGGCTGGGCTGACCATCAATCCAGGCAAGTGTGCTTTTGCGCACAAACAGGTGGAATACCTGGGCCATGTCGTCGGACAGGGAGGTGTTAAGCCCCAAGTGGGGAAAGTGGAAGCCATCCATTCATATCCTGTTCCGACCACAAAGAAGAAAGTGCGGGCCTTTATTGGGCTGATCGGGTGGTACAGCAAGTTCATCCCCCATTTTGCTGAGAGGGCAGCCAGGCTCACTGACCTCACCAAGGCAACAGCCCCGAACAAAGTGAGATGGAACGAGTGTGACAGGGCTTTCAGTGATCTTAAGAGTGCCATCACAAGTGAGTCTGTTCTCCACAGTCCAGATTTCTCCCAACCGTTCACACTGCAAACTGATGCTTTGGGTGTCAGCCTGGGTGAAGTCCCTCTGCAGGATGTACAGGGTGAGAGGCGTCCTGTCCTGTTTCTGAGTCGCAAGCTCCTGGACTGGGAAACAAGGTTCCACTCCGGTTTCACTCCTGTCCTGTGTTGGCGACACACTTGCTGGCCCAAACCTGCCTTGCCTGTGGCCAGCTCAGCTCTGGCTCCTCTTGCTCAGACCCTGGATTTCCAGAACCTACCTTCCCCTTAATGTTCAGTTCCCCATTCTTGTGAGTACCCTTTTTGTTAAGTTAGTTTTGTAGATTCTGCTTTAGTTTTTGTAGGTTTACACTTTTGGGTTAGTTGAGAATTTTATTTGTAGAGTTTTGAGTAGGGTTGGGTTTAGTTTCCCCCTCAATTCAGTCTCCCATTTTCTGTATTAGTTTAAGTTCTTGTTTTGGTTTAGTTAATTTTTTTGAGTGTATTCATCTGTCTGACAGATATTTTTTTTGTCTGCCTGGGTTCTCTGGCCCCATAACACTGTACATTGCAGTTTCAAGTCAGAAATGCTAAACCATAGTGTGGACTGCATTTTTTTTTACTTGCTGTGTCTTCAACAAGAATCGCTGTATGTGTAACATGGTCAGTAGTGCAACAGTGGTTGTGGGGTAAATGTATATAAACTATGGTATTGGTTATATATATAATGTTTCATATTTTATTGTTAGGATTACAAAGTTTGGCCTGCCTCTCAGTTGTTGTGCGGAAACTTTGCCAGGGGTTCCTGTACCCTATGTGCACTTTGAGCCACCCCGCGGAATCGTATAGAGTTTTTCCCACCTCACCTCTCCCCTTTTATGTGTTCAGAGAGAGGTAAGCAAGATTCTGCAGTTGTAATTTGTGTGTTTTAATGTCATAATTCCACTTATGAGTTCACTTTCTGATTCTGATGTGGTTGTGCATAGTTTTTCCTGTAGGAATCCAAGTTTATGAGATGGATGTTTTTGTTTTGTCAACTGTGAAGTTATGTGTTACATCTCGTACATCTGCTATGTGTCCACTGAATGTTTCTCGCCTTATGCAGCGCCCTTTTGTTTTGTCTCCAGAAGGAGAGGAGCCCAAGTTTGTGAGATGGATGTTTTTTTGTTTGTTTGTTTTGGGGCTTTTTTTCCTGTCAACTGGGAAAGATAAAAATAAATGGAGATCGCCTCCAAAGAGGTCTGTGTCAGCTCGATCAACACAATGCAGAGAATGGAAGCCACCAGTTACATATGGATATGTTAAACATTGAAGGGATCCTCAACATTTGATTTATTGTTTGTACAGGTCTCCTAAATCTTTATATTTTTTTTCTGGTGACAGACACCTTTGGCATATTTTACCCGTGTTGAAGAAATTTCACTCTTCGTCTTTCGAAGTTTGCTGTAGTGGGTTGTTTATTGGTATTCCAGCATACAGTGAGCTTACCAACACAGAGCATGAGTCTGTGAAGGTAAGCTGACTCAGAGCATTTTGAGAGTACCCATTTTATAGGGTGTCAGAGGGTAGGGAGGGGGCTGTAGGTAAACACAAGGGTGAATAGTGGTTAATTTGCATATGGTTGGTTATCAGTAACAGAAGGTAAGGCAAAAAGAACAAAGAGCAACTCAATCAAAGTATCTGGCATACAGATGCAAATGGAAGGTGTGATGCCAAAAATTTAAGGGAGGTGGGGGTAACAATAAAAGTAACAATAGACAAAGATAGCAGAACTGGGGATAACCGTGGGAAACGGAATGAAGGGGGTGACACGAGTACCAAAAAGTGTGCTATTTTCTTCATCACTCGATAACATGTACAAGTGAAAAAAGTGCAGATTGTGTAGAATAGAAAGGCAGTCTGATTTATTCAGAGCACAGCCTCCAAATGTCATTTCTTGCTGTTATTGACTCTGCGAACTAATGACTACGGCATTCACTAATGTATATTATGTTCTGTCTTTGATGCTAATTCCCAACAATTACATAACCTATACATACAAAATAACACAAATAATTGAAGTTTATTTTAGTTTACATGGAGCACTGTAATTAAGGAGACTCCAGTCAAAAAAATGAATGAACATAATTTATTGAATGACATTTGGTAAGAACCCAGTAGCTAGAGTGTGGGGGGAAGACTGAATTGGGAATACTGCCTCATGGGAGGCCTGCCACTGCTGGTGATGCAAAGGAAGGTGAGGAGTCTGGCTGTGAACTGCAGGAGACAAACTTTACTTGCTGGGCACTAATTGGCTGATTAAGGGTAAGTCTTCCGGTAACCATCTGCTTTCTCATTGGCCTGATGACACACTCTTCTAAAGGCAGTGTTTTGCTGGTGTATGTTGATGTAATTCTGAAAAAAGCTAAGATTTAAAGTTCTAACCTGGGTTTTCCAGAATATCCACCTTTAATTTAATAAGGTGTAGATCAACTCAGAGTTCAGGGTTAAACTCAGAGTTTGTTGAACCTGCTTCGTGAAACGGACCCCTGATCTACTCTGAATTAGGAAACTCTGAGTTTTCGGTTTCACAACGGCTGATTTGAGTTGGTTTAATCAACTCGGAGTAGTTTCACCCGGAGTTAAGCGCATGCACCACAACTCTGAAAAGCCAGTATCAATGGAGCGCCGATTCGACGAGTCACCATGGCAACGGGGAAGCGGAGGACTACACCGCTTGAATTGGAAATCTTAATGCGCTTATATAGCGAGTTTGAACACGTTTTTAGAAAGAAGTGCAGCACCTGCAGCTGCAAAAGAGAGGGAGACGGTGTGGTAGAACATTGCTGCCCAGGTCAATGCGTAAGTTTAAATCACAATAATATTACAGGGGAAAACTGTTTGATTAGTAGACAATTCAGTTATTTCATTTAGGTGCAATCCCGCGGGGGAGAAGCGCACGTGGCAGGAGCTTAAGATGAAATATAAAAACATTTTTAAAACAGGTAAGACGTCGGCATAATCTCATGGAGGTACCTCATTTTGATCATGTTTTACATTGTAAAGTAGCCTAAATATTAAGTGGCTGTTTGACTGTGCAGTTGTTTTATCCCACACATAGCCTAAATGTCTGCATCCATATCATGTTCTGTTAAATAATTAAATAATTAAACCTATTTAAACTAACAAAGACTTCTACTCAGCCAACTATATATATATATATATATATATATATATATATATATATATATATATATGTGTATATATATATATATATATATATATATATATATATGTGTATATATATATATATATATATATATATATATATATATATATACATATATATATATATATATATATATATATATATATATATATATATATATATATATATATATATACATCTCCCGACGAATATTTAATTCTCTGCGCAGTAATGCTGCTCCTTCATCCATTGGATCGTTCATAAAAGGACATGACATTTATGGACGGCAGAACTAGACTACGCCAAAACTCGCCAGCTGAATGAATGAATGAGGAAATCAAATAGCGTGTGACTGAAAGAGGGCGGAGACAGAGAGAAACTCGAGGTTTACTGAGAAAAACCTGGTCCCGACCAGGTTAGAGTCATAGAGTCTGTTACTACGGTAATTGAGCGAGAGCTTAAGTTACCTCTCTTTGTGAAACAGGCTAGAGTTACCCCTCTGTCTCTGGTTTGAGTTACCTCCCTTTGTGAAATGGAAAACTTGAGTTTCCCTCATTTCATGGTTAACAAACTCAGAGTTTTCACTAAACCTGCTTCGTGAAACGGACCCCTGGTCAGGCCACAGGACTTCATCAACATCACAAGCTATGTTTTCTCTGGAAAGAAAGACCTAGTGTGTCTGATCCAGCCCTGACAGGCATCAATAGAAACATCACCACATGCCAAGACCACTGATTGATAGACATTTTCCCAAAGTCTGGCTGCTGCTCATATACCTTCCATCTCCATGTAGAGAAGAATTCTTCTATAGGATTCAGAAAGAGAGAGCATGGCGGCAGAAAAACCACAACTTGGGGGTTCATATTGAACCATTCCCAAATCAATAGTCCTCTATGAAAACTAACATTGTCCCAGATGTATTCATGTGTATCATCAGAATCCGACTGAAAAGCTCTCTGGAACAAATGCACACAAAACACAGAAAAAGTCAGTCATGTACACTTTCTGTAATTTTACTAGCACTTGTGAAGCAGAATTAAACATCAGATTTTTTACAGCATTCTCAGAACATTTCTGACTGTTTGTATTGTTCCAGTATAGACATGTCACTGAAGTGACAAACAACATTTACATACATGTAAAGTAAACCACAGTAAATCTGAAACCATTTACTTTAGGCACCATCCTTACCATCTGCTGACCTTAACAACAGATTGCATTCTGAACAGCTAATGCTGTTTCCCAGCAGGTTTTATAGTGTGCAGTTCATTGGGAAAAGTGTTTTCAATTTTGACCTGTTGTGTCTTAATTGTGACAGCAGTGTTGGAACAGTGTCCCAATTCTGCTTCCTAGTGTTCACTTTTTGAAAAAATGTGTGCTATGAGTGAAAAGGTGTGTTCAAATGAGCAAAAAATTTGTTCAGTCTTTTGCAAAAAGAGTGCAAGAGTTTTGGAAACTGTGTGCAAACCATGAATAGTGTCCAAAATTTGGACAGCAGAGTCCTGTTTTTGAGAAATGTGTGCAGTCAGTTGGTGGCTGTGTGCAGTGAATGGAATTTGGTGTCTTATCAATTGAGAAAAACTGCAAATGAGATTAGTAGGAATGGATTGAAGTGTTATATCAGAGGTTTACTTGAAAAGAGGTATTTTCTAAATCACGGTTCAAATAAAAGGCTCTAATGTGCTTTCAATTTAAAGTATTCAGTGTGATATCTCACAAGGTTTCATCACATCAGTGAGTAGGTACATCAATTTTCCAATAATAAACATTAAAACGTGTTCTCTTTCATGTTGATTGTTTGCTCCTCTTCTTGTGGCCTCGAGCAGTCTTGCTTGCAAAATACTTGTAGTCCATATTCTGTATTATCCTATAGTCTTAAAAATCTTAAGTCTGAATACATCTACTATTTCAAGATTCCCTCTTTTTTTTGACACATTCTATATTGTTGGATAACACCAGACAGTAAAGCTATGAAATAACAAATCTAGCATTATGTATTCATTTCAATCATGTAACAAACAAAACAAAATGTTCAATATTTTCAGTCAGTCAGAGTAGTTACTGTTTGCCTTGTTTACGGCATTGCACACTACTGTCTTAACCAGTTTCATGAGGCTTGGAATTTTTTTTTTTTCCAGTTAAGAGATGTGTCTTGTCAAAAGTTGATCTGAAAGTGTCTCCTTCTTGTTCTCACCCTTAGCTGTGTTGCGCCGTTACACAGCAAGTAAATGTACTCTATTGCAGTAATCAATATAATGGAAGAGTTAGGACTGCTAGTTGTCAGCCTCACAAATTGTTGATTAATGGCACCCCATATTAGAACTTCCATTAATGCTTCCCACTGTTCAAAAAAGCAAAAAAATGAAGAAGGGGGTATGTTTTAGGCCAATCTAAGTAATGAGTTCAAATTTTAAAATTCTTTCATTGAGACCTAAGGGGTCCATTGTTACTAAATTGCTGATCCATCTCCTTTCCATCATTTGCTGTTGTTTTAAGGACCATTTATTGTTACTCTCCAAAACCATATATGTAATGATACCAGCCCCATATTCTTCAACATGATTGTAAAGAACTGTAAATTTATTGCTTTTATCAATGTAATACGTGCATTTGTATGTTCTTATTCTTAAGCTATTTCCAATTTCTCCAATGTAGAGTTTATGTCAAGTGGTGCATTGAATAGCATAAACTACATTGGTGATGTCTATTGATGCAGTTTTTGGACAGGGGCTAATAAGTTAGACCATCTGTTTTCTAAATAGATTGTTGTAATGAATTTCTGATAGCTGATTTTTAATTTTTCTTTTCTTTTTATCTGGTTTTAAGGCTGTATGAACTAAAATGTCCTTAAGATTTTAGTTTCTTTCAAAAGCTGTAATCATTTTGAAATTAAATGAGTTGAGTTGAGAGATGACTGTGGTGAGTAAGTAGTTATAAATGGGATTCGAGACATTAGATTTTTTTCTGCTTTTGTATACTATCGAGGTTTGAGACATTGAATTAACTTGTTGCTTAATTATGCTGAGGAGCCGGGTTGAATAACCTCTAGGCCTCAGGGCTGCAAATAAGGCTCGGGAGGGTACCTCCGTATCCTCTTTAAAGGTACAAGTTCTATGGAACCTGATTAAACTGATCAGTTGTGATTTTATTAAACATCTGAAAGTATGGCAGGGATGGAAACTTGTTTTGTATAGTAATCGGTAGTCGGTCTGTGTCTTTAAAATGAACTCTGGAGGCTAAACTTTTGGAGGTGCTGTCAGAACTTGAAAAGAAAACTTGCATGTCTAAAATTTCTAGCTGAAGTTGTTGAAGACTGGATTTTAAATGGATTTTTGAGTGGTGATTATTGAGGATGTTAATGAATTATGCAAAATCGTTTTGTGAGTGAGGCCAAATATGTCATCCAGATATCGTAGGTATCTGTAGATGGTAATTTGGGACATTTGGGGCTAGGGTTAGGGTTCCTTAAATTTTTCAGAATTTAAGGAACACCTTTTCAGCATGGTTACCACAGCATCCCCTATGGCATGCATTTGGTGGAACCATTTTTTGTTTTTAAAAAGGACAGTAACTACAATCAGGGGCAGTGGTGGCACAACGGTTAAGTCTCTGGACTAGTGATGAGAAGGTCAGTGGTTCAAACCCCCGCTGTAGCCACTCTTGGGCCCTTGAGCAAGGCCCTTAACCCTTCCTGCTGCCAGGGGCACTGTACTATGGCTGACCGATTGGGATGAGCAAGAAGCAACATTTCACAGTGCTGTAATGTATTTGTGGCAAATTATTATTATTGTATTAACATCCCTGCTATGCAAGGGCCATTTGGAAATGAGCAGCAGATGACCTGGCCTCCTCAGTCATCTGGCCTTAACCCAACTCAGGTAATATGAGGTAAGTTGGACCGCAGAATGAATGAAAAGCAGTAAACCAGTGCTCAGGATATGTGGGGCTCTCTGGGAACTTTAAGTTTTTTGAAAAAGCATTCCAAGCTGGTTGAGAGACTGTGCAGTGTTTGAAGCTATTATTAAAGCAAAAAGACACTATTTTGAGGAAGCTACAATTTAAAAACTTTAATTTGCTTTCCACATATTTTTAGACATATTATTTTATAGTTTTGATGTCTTCACTGTTGCGCTAAAATGTAAGAAATAGTGGAAATAAGGAAAACCCCTCAAATGAGCAGGCGTGGCCAAACGTTTGATGGGTATATGTATATGTATATATAAAAAAAAAAAGCACACTCAAGAAATAAGTACAGTCGTTCTTGCTACTAGACCTGAATAGTGTACTATTTATAACCATTTTAAAATTTGTCATCACTGTGCAGAATTTGCTGTGCTGATTGCATACACATTGTGCATGGAGTACATGAAAGTACTGCATGGCCATTAGCTTTGTATTAGACTTCAGTGACCAAAACTGCTCGAAGAGGGTTAAAGAAATTAAGCTAATGCACAATCCACTAGGATTATTTATACCTCAAGAGTGGCTTTTCAAGTGGTTTCCATGATGCAAGATTGCTACAGATTGGCCATTTGACCAAAATAAGCCAATCACAATGGAGTAGAATCATGAGTCACAAGCTTTATGCAATTGGTAAAGGTCAGAATGCTATTTTCATTGTATCTATGTGGCTTTCGAGTTGAGCTCGCTATTTTCTCTTAATGTTGTGCATTTTTCATACAGGATGTTGCTGTGTTTGCATTTGTAATTTTACTGATTGAATTTTGAATGTATCTGTGTACTGTTAAAGCACAGCACATTTCTGTTCTATTGTGGAAATGAACAAGGCTTTTAAGCCTTTCCTTGTATTTGAGCAGACTTGTGGAAGGTTGCTACAAATGTTGATTAGAGTTGGAAAGGAAAGTGCTTTTGTCAAACAAGCAATTGATGAAACATCTCTCGTGTGTGTGTGTGTGTGCTTCTAACCATATTTATGTGTGCTTTGTGATCCATGTGATACCTTCCTGTTTACACATCTGATCAAACTCAAAGACACACACACACACACACACACACACACACACACATAGATATCAGAGCTCATTAAGAAGGCTAAATCATGTGTCCAACTTGAAGATCATTGTACTGGTGTAGTGAGCATGCCTGTGCATAATGCCTTTGCAATTATTCCAAAAGAACATGCATATATGCCTCATTAGCAGAACAGTAGGAATGTCCATGTTGGCTGCTGAGCACTAACCCTCTCAGCAGTTGGTGGAAATGGCATCATACAGAGTCAGATTGGCCACCAGTTACACAGCATAGATGTAAACAAAAACAGAGAAAATGGGCAGTACAGGCTGTGTGTGATGTCTGTGAGCATATAACTAATGTATGTCTCCTCTTGTGTTATGAAATCCTGCTTTGCTGATTTGAGTTACAGCACCAACAGAAACAGTTTTTTCTACATCATATACAATTGAATTGAATTCAATTTTATTTATATAGAGCAGATTTACAACATATGTTAGCGCATCTCATAGCGCATCTCATAGTGCATCTCATAGGATAGTAAGGTACAGACCTTACAAATTTATAAACATAGAACAGAAAAACCCAACAATTCAAAGATGCATTTGGATTCCCTATGAGTGACAGTGGGAAGGAACAAAAAAAACAACAACCCTAGAATAGGGAGGGGAAAAAAATTCCAACAGAACCAGGTTCAGGGAAGGCAACCATCTGCCTTGACTGGTTGGATGAGAGTGGGGATGAGGGGAGTGGGGATAGCAGGAGGTGCTGGGGTGGGGATGGCAGAATAGCAGGTGATGAGGCCAGGAGATGTGTTGCTCCAGCTGAAGAGACATCCATGGAAAGAACAAGCACAAGACCTTGGAAGAAACACGAGTTAGTGCCATGTAATGGTGATATATAACAGTGTATAGAGAGTAGAGAAGAGGAGCTCAGAACACCATGGGCAGTCTAAAAGCAGCATAACTAAGGGATACCTCAGATAACCACGAGCCACCCTAACTATAAGCTTTATTAAAGAGGAAGATTTTAATAATCTTAAAAGTAGAGAGGGTAACTGAAGGTTCTGCCTCCCATTCTGCTTCTGGAAACTCTGTGAACCACAAGTAAACCTGCAGTCACTTAGAATGATATGGTCCAATAAAGTGTTAGATATGATGGAGCTTGGTCATTAAAAGATTTATGTGTTAGAGGCAGGATTTTAAAGATTTTAATAACATGCACTGTGGTGTCACCATCTAGTTAAAATCATGTCTCTATTTTTGCAGTATTTTTCTTTTATTTTGAGATAAACTGAAAGATTAAATGTGAAGTCAAAATTCCCATCTTTCATGCCAAATAAAATGTTTATGTAGCCCATTTAAAAAGGCTTTTTTGTCACCCTTAAGCCTAAATAGAAGAGTCTTTTAGAAGCTATATGACTTTTACCCGACTTTTTAAGTGCTACAATAACTGACAAATAAGTGAGAACTAAAAGTATTCTAATTTACTTAAATTGTAAATAACCAAGTGCACAAGAAAATCTTTCATGTTTAGTTTGCTCTATACTTTTTATGTTAAGGAAAAATAGATAAAAGTAAACAGATGTATTTTATACACACGTAAAAGCTATGCAATTTTTCCAGTACCTTCACTGCTTTTCACGATTCAAAACCAACCGAAAACCCATCTTTTTAATTTGTGCAGGATATTCATTCATCAGAATAATAGCCCAAATTGAACATCTGTTATTTTCAGCAATTTTAATTATGTGTGTCTATCCATCCATCCATCCATCTATTGTCTACCGCTTATCTGGGGCCAGGTCGTGGAAGCAGCAGGCGAAGCAGGTCACTCCAGACATCCCTCCCCCCAGCGACGCTTTCCAGCTCTTCCTGGGGGATCCTGAGGCGTTCCCAAGCCAGACAAGATATATAATCCCTCCAGCGAGTTCTGGGTCTCCCCCGGGGTCTCCTCCCAGGCGGACCTACTCGGAAAACCTTCAGAGGAAGTTTCCCTGGGACCACCTCAACTGGCTCCTTTCGACATGAAGGAGCAGCAGCTCTACTCTGAGCTCCCTCCGGATGTCTGAGCTCCTCACCCTATCTCTAAGGCTGAGCCCAGCCACCCTGCGGAGGAAGCCCATTTCAGCTGCTTGTATCCGCGATCTTGTTCTTTCGGTCACTACCCAGAGCTCATGACCATAGGTGAGGATTGGAACGTAGATGGACCAGTAACTTGAGAGCTTCGCCTTACGGCTCAGCTCCCTCTTCACCACGACAGTTCGATACAACGCCCACATTACTGCTGACGCTGCACCAATCAGCCGTGAACAAGATCCCGAGATACTTTAACTCCTTCGCTTGAGAAAGCAACTCCCCTCCAACCCAGATGGAGCAATCTACCGGTCTCCGGCAGAGGACCATGGCCTCGGACTTGGAGGTGCTGATCCGCATCCCCGCCGCTTCACACTCGGCTGCAAACCGCTCCAATGCATGCTGAAGGTCATGATGTGAGGAAGCCAACAGAACAACATCATCTGCAAAAAGCAGAGATGCGATCCTGAGGTTCCCAAACCAGACACCCTCCTCACCCCGACTGCGCCTTGAGATCCTGTCCATGAAAATCACAAACAGGATCGGAGACAAGGGGCAGCCCTGGCGGAGTCCAACACCCACTGGAAACGTGTTTGACTTTGTGCCGAGTATGTGGACACAGCTCTCACTTTGGTTGTGCAGGGACCGAATGGCTCATGTCAGCAAGCCCGGTACCCCATACTTCCGCATTGCCGCCCCCCACAGAGCCCCTCAGGGGACACGGTCATAGGCCTTCTCCAGATCCACAAAACACATGTAGACTGGCAGGTCGAGTTCCCATAACCCCCTCAGCAGCTCCACAAGAGTAAAGAGCTGGTCCACTGTTCCACGACCGGACGGAATCTGCATTGTACCTCCTGAGGTTCGACAGTCGGTTGGAGCCTCCCTTCCAGCATCCAAGAGTAAACTTTCCCAAGGAGGCTGAGAAGTGTGATACCCCTGTAGTTGGCACACAGTCTCCAGTCCCCTTTTTTGAAAATGGGGACCACCACCCCGGTCTGCCACTCCACAGGTACCGTGCCCGATGCCCACACGACATTGTAGAGACATGTCAGCCAAGACAGTCCAACAATGTCCAGAGCCTTCAGCATCTCATGGCGGATCTCATCCACACCTGGTGCCTTGCCACCGAGGAGCTTTTTAACTACCTCGGCGACCTCTACCATGGATATGGACGAAGATTCCCCCGAGTCTTCAGGCTCTGTCTCCTCCACACAGGACGTGTTTACCGGGTTCAGGAGTTCCTCAGAGTGCTCTTTCCACCGCCCGACAGTATCCCCAGTACGGGTCAACAGTTCTCCACCTCGACCGTACACAGCCTGAGCAACGCCTTGCCTCCCCTTCCTGAGGCATCGGACGGTTTGCCAGAACCTCCGTGAGGCCAACCCAAAGTCCTTCTCCATAGCCTCCCCGAACTCCTCCCACACCCGTGTTTTTGCTTCCGCAACTGCTGCAGCTGCCGCCTTTTTGCCCAACTGGTATCCGTCAGCTGCTTCAGGAGACCCCCCCGAGCAAGCCAAGCCCGAAAAGCCTCTTTCTTCAGCCTGACGGCTGTCCTCACCACTGGTGTCCACCAGCGGGTTCTTGGGTTGCTGCCGCGACAGGCACCAGTGACCTTCAGGCCACAGCCCCTAACAGCCGCCTCTGCAATGGAGGCTTTGAACATGGACCACTCAGACTCCACGTCCCCAATCTCCCCCGGGATGCAGGAGAAACTCTTCTGGAGGTGGGAATTGAAAACCCCACAGACAGGGTCCTCTGCCAGATGTTCCCAGTTCACCCTCACTACACGTTTGGTTTTGCCAGGTCTGTCCGGCAGCCTTCCCCGCCACCGGATCCAACTCACCATCAGGTGGCGATCAGTTGACAGCTCTGCACCTCTCTTCACCCGAGTGTCCAAGACATATGGCCGCAGGTCTGATGATACGACGATGAAGTCGATCATCGACCTTTGACCTAAGGTGCTCTGGTACCAAGTACACTTATGAGCAACCTTATGCTCGAACATGGTGTTTGTTATGGCCAGTCCATGACTAGCACAGAAGTCCAATAACAGAACACCACTCGAGTTCAGATCAGGCAGTCCATTCCTCCCAATCACCCCCCTCCAGGTTTCTCCGTCATTGCCCACGTGAGTGTTGAAGTCCCCCAGGAGAACTATGGAGTCCCCAGGTGGTACCCCTTCGAGGACACCACCCAGAGACTCCAAGAAGGCCGAGTACTCCGAACTGCTGTTCGGTGCATAAGCACAAACAACAGTCAGAGTTTTCCCTCCACAACATGAAGTCGCAGAAAGGCGACCCTCTCGTTCTCCGGGGAGAAATCCAACAAAGCGGCATTCAGCCGGGGCCTTGTGAGTATCCCCACACCCACCCAGAAAAGGAGAGAGTCCAACCCCTCTCCAGGATTCTGGTTCTAGAACCCTTGCTGTGCGTGGAGGTGAGCCCAATTATATCTAGCCGGTATCACTCCACCTCCTGCACCAGCTCAGGTTCCTTCCCCGTCAGTGAGGTGATGTTCCACATCCCCAGAGCTAGTCTACGCCACCAGGGGGCGGTATGCCTAGACGGCCCCTCCTGCCTACAGCTTGGTTGGCATAGCACCCGACCCCGATTTCCTGCCCGGTGGGTGGTGGGCCCACCGGTTGGCGACCCCGTGTTACTTTTTCGGGCTGTGCCTGACCGAGCCCCACAGGGCCCCAAGGCTCGGGCATCAGGTGCTCTCTGATGAGCCCCCCCCCCAGCCAATTTCATTTTCGTAGGACCTTTGTAGTGAGGACCCAATGCCAGGTCCAGCGGATAGACCTCAGACTTCTCTGTGTGTCCGGTCCTATGGTTCTGTCTCTGGTTGCCTGGTTACAGACGCTGCTGCTCCCGCGCGTTTAAAAATGTCTACACCCGAAACTCCACCACGTCCAAAGAAGCAAAAATGTTTGCAAATGTACCGACGTGAGTGTGAAGACTCGAACCCCTGGCAGTAGGTACAGGGCAAAGTATGTTTTCTGTTGCTCATGGATTGGCTGAAGTAAGGCAGCATCAGGAGACCAACATGTAAGAAACATGAGAACAGAGAGAACCCAACCAGCAGGTCACAGTTTATCATCCCCCCAATCATCTCCTGAAGTCCATACTGTAAGGGACATCAGTATCTGGTTGTTAATTTACCAGAGGATGCTTATAATCATGCTGATGTGGTCATAGACTCTACAGTATTTTAGTGACTCAATAAATGCCTAAGTTGTTTTTGTTGTTTGTTTTTTTTTTTTTAAAGCTTTTTAGTTTTTAATAAACATTTCTTTAATAGCCTA
Source organism: Amphiprion ocellaris (assembly GCF_022539595.1). Classification (NCBI taxonomy): domain Eukaryota; kingdom Metazoa; phylum Chordata; class Actinopteri; family Pomacentridae; genus Amphiprion; species Amphiprion ocellaris. The sequence goes on along the minus strand of NC_072784.1, from coordinate 23,446,566 downwards.
TATGTGATCAATAAATGGCCTTTCCCTATCTAAAGAAAAACTCATTCAGAACTCTATGTTAACAGTACTAAATAAATCAATAAATACATGCATACACACATAAATAAGTTAATACATTAACTGTGTTAAGATAAGATTTAGATGTAGATGAAAAAAATGTCTGTAGAATTTCTTTGTACAGTAGTCTACATTCAGTTAAAGTTTTTGCAGAATCCAGTATTGCACACTTGGTCATTACATTTCATTAGTTTGGTTTCACTGTTTAAAATGAGGCCACTTAATTTCAGACAGAACCTGCGATCATAAAACAATACAAAATTTTTAGTTCCGTGTTAATAAAGCACTTAAAGCTTTCGGTATGGCTAAATGCTTTTTTCAAAATTAAACATGCCACTCCTTGGGTGGTAGTGGCCCCGAGTTCGGTAAAGTTGGAAAGATATTCACAGATTCGGACTTCCAGCATCAACAACTCATTAGATATAGGTTGTCAAAACATAAACGATGCCTCTTTCCCATCGTTGAAAGGCAGACAATGTGCCACAAGCCCAGTTTTATCAAAAGTTGCTGTCTTTCAAGCTGCGGAAATAACACTGGTGTCTATGGAGTGCCCAGGTACAGTCTGCAAATTGCAAAATCGCTGCAACAGCAAAGAGAGACACAAATATTCTATAACTTCACTCATACATTGTAGTGTCACCAGAATCCCTGCAGCCTTCAACTGGCTCCTGTTGACAAAGTGTTTTAACAGAAATGTAAATGCTGTAATTTGATTCTTTTAATAAACCATGTAACTTGAATGGATGCGATGCTGGTGTGACCACAGTGCACACGTCTGATGTTGCCCACAGTGGTCCAAGGGACGCTCAGGGAGTTTATGTGTTTGCTCAGACTCATGAAAAAATAGAGGGAACATTGGTTCAAATATACCATGCTTTTCTTTAAACTTCACTTTATTGAAGAGGATCAAATATTCGCTTGTTCAAATGTGTCAAAAACACTAACAATTTCCATGAGACATAGTTAGATTATTTATTTATTTATTTTTTACATGGCTGTAGGTTCTAATTTTCATTTACAGTGTTTGAGTCTTGCAACGTAATACAAATTTTATCGAGCTCCCAACAGCAGCTTAGGCATTAGGGGTTTATGTAATATTTGCTGTTTGTTGTGTGTCTGTGTGTACATGTTTGTGTATATGACTCAATAGTGTTGGGAGCGCGGGGTTGGGGGCTCAATGTTGACATAACAGCCTGGAGGGTGGTGCAACTGATGTTGTTAACATTTGGAATTAAAGGTGTGTGGATGTGTGTGAGGTTAAATGTATTAATCCTTGCCAAAGACTTGCTACCTTTCTCTCTTTCCTTTCTTCTCCCCTCCCTCTCCCCTTTTGTCGCTGCATGAAGCTATTAGAGTTACGTAAACACTGCTGCAAAGGGCAGAGGCTCACTGACGTCTAAGGTTAAGCATTTATAAGATCACTCAGTGGTAGCCACGTTTACCAACTCCACGCTGTGTGAAGTAACACAAATTTGGAATTGACCATTACCTCTGATACAAGGCTGTATGCACAAGGGTTCAGAGGTGTAATATAAAACTATTGATAAGTGCCGCTTTAAATTTGACTTGCACGTATAGATAAATGTTACAGTTTTGTTCTGTGTTGTATTTTGTGTGTTTTTGGTTTCTTCCCACTATTGCAGACTGCTTGCTCAAAGAGAATCCAAAGGGAACTGTGAATTGTTCGGTTCTCTGTTGTCTGTTTAAAATTCGTAAGGTCCCAATCTTACCATGTTAAGAGATGACATGTTGTGAATTAGCACTATATAAATAAAGCTGAATTGAACTGAATTGCTGACTGATGAGTATTGTAGGTTTTTCTAGTCCTTCAGTTGTTTTCAAGAAAGGAGCATGCACATTGTTTGACTGAAGGTTTGGTCAGGTTTCTAGGCGCACATAATGAGATGTATTTGTACATTTTCTGCTCAGTCCATTAGAAAAATTACCACCTGCCTAAATGAATTCCAGGTCAGATGGGTCAAACAGGGTGAACCCTCTGAAGAACTGCCAGCTCAGTGTATGTGAGGTTATCAGTGGATGCCAAATCAGTTATGATTACTCAGACAAAGAGACTGGAAAGCTGAAAATACATTTCTGATAGTTCCAACAACTGGCTCTGAGTTTGTAGAGTTTCTTCATCATCATCTCTGAAAAGGCTAAAACATGATAATTATCTGTTTTTGTTCCGCCTCTGAATCACATAAAATTGGAGCCCAGCAGAATCACTAAAACAGGCAAGGAACATAAAATACTAAAATTGCAGATGTCACCCTACTTGTGTATCGCTACAGAGAGATGTTTTGTTTCACATACTACTACCTCATGATGTCATACAGGGAGCCTGACATCAGGTAGCAAAATCACAGATAACAAAGCTGACAGATTGTCATATTATTAAAATATACTGGTGGTTGGTAAACTAAGCCTGGACTGAGGCAAGGACTCTGATTGGCTCTGAAATGGTGAGCCTTTATATTGGAAATCACAGGCTCATGCTTCATTCAACAGTTTCTTTACAAGACTGTTCAGCCTGACACGCAACAGCCCTGAGTCTCACGCCATGTTCACAACATGAACTCTCCTCACCCTAAACATATAAGATCAGGTGGCCTCCTCTCTCATCCCATGCTCTCAGAAGACCCAATTCTATAAATTTTAGTTCACCACTCTGGCAGATGCTATCTCAGTGAATTTAACTGAGGAATTGTTATAACAATTTTCAGATTAAACCTTTTATCCGTGTAACAACAAAAACTCAAAAACAAAAAAAACCTCTGAATTTTCTTGTCATGGTTGTCGTCGCAGTAACCTGATGAGACTTGCAGTCTAGATAAGTCATTATTACATGTCTGTTGTCTTTGTTTGGAACCAGGTTGGTAAAGGTGACTTCCCAGTATTTTTTGCATTTAACCATTTGCAAATAAAATGGGGTGTGCAACCAAATTACATGGGCACAAAGTTAGAACATTTCTTGGAGTTTCAGAATCTGTCCTTCTGTGAGGTGATAGATTTTAAATGGAGTGGAAGAAATTGTATCAATATCCAGCTCTCTGCTGCACTTGAGCTGTAATGTTTATATTAATCAAAAATTCATACAATATATAGTGAATGTACCTATAAGGTTTTGAGGGAGCACACACCTTCTCATACGGGCTCCTAAATTTAGTGTTTTAAAAATGGCATTAGAAAATGCATCTGTAAGCCCCACCATCAGTTATATCCACATGCAAGCATACATCATGAATCTGAGCCCACACCACTTCTGAATCTGTGGTGGCACTTAAATGGTTTATGGCCAAACTCCTGAGAGCATAATGACATGTACATGGCCGTACACAGTACGATTAAAACAGGTTTTTTAAATCCCCATCTAGATCTCGACCTTATTGTGAATCATACAGTAATAAACGGTATTATCATTATGATATTGTCCAAAGATATATATATTATTAAATGTCAAAATCCTGTGAAAGGGTAAACTGTGCAAAACTCCAAGCAAAAAAACATGTCTGGCTAATGAACATCGACTTATGGCATTTTCAATTTGTAGTACATCACAAATTTGGCTAGAACTGCACAAATGTCAGAATACTGTTGGTTTATGCCAAACACACCACATCTGCAAGAACCAATTATTGGAAAACACATTAGAATATAATTAAGACATTAATACTTAACTATATCAGACTGTGTTATGTAAGATGTCTGTGAGAGGTTGCAGAATGTGAGTAGAGAAACTAGATAAGACTTGTTTAAATTCTGTTAAATTGTTGCAAATTGAAAAAAATATCTTGGAATTTTTTTGTGAGCGTCTACAGTTGTTAAAGCTATACGGTGTAAAAGAATATTCCAGAAACTTAACAGTTTCTTGGCACATCGGTGCAGATACATTGACATTTTAGCCTACGATGCCTCTGTGACATGAAACATTTAGCTAAAAAGAACTCCAGAATCCCAAAACCATGCAAGTCAATGTGGATTTACTCTACAAACACAGTCATACATACAGTATGCTTACTCACAGTCACACAGGCACATGAATGCACACACATGAACATATGCTCTTGCTGAATGTTAATTAGGTGCATCACTAAATACTTATGTCTCAGAGATGTTACAGGCACGTGGCTATTCATGTGTTAGCGGCCATGACAAGGAAGGAGAATCATGACATGATGACCAAAATGTTACTATCTGCTATAAGATTTCTAACACGTGCTTTATTACCAAGTGCATCACTGCTGTTTCTGCAGCTTTCTTCATGCTTTAGCAATGTAATCTTTTATACATTAAATTGAAAATAGGGTCATACAACAGATCACTAAAAACAATCTCTGTAGCATCTTTAAACAACGTGACTGTGAGTGTGTCTACACAGTCTGCCGCAGCTGTATGTTGAGACTTTATAGTGTTTTCATTGACAAAATTAAGGAGACAGTCCATGATCCTGTTTCATATTTTTGAACCAAATTAGGGTCTTCACAGTCAAACAAGCCTTTAGTGTGCCTACCCAGACACCTCAAACAATTTCCAGGTATAAGTTTATTGTTATAGGCTCAGTCACTTCACCAGGTCAAAAATCACAATCTTGTTTTCACGGCTGTGTTGTATCCTAACAGACCGATGCAGCATTGTTTTTTTTTTTCATCCCTCCTCTCTAATTGATGAAAACAAACATGGCTGAGAAGGAAATTAATCTAATGTGCATAATTGGCCATGCTCTTAGTGGGCTGTCCCTGTTGTGTTTACTCTGCTGAGAGCCATGTTTCCAGAATGGTGCATGTGTTGAGGTTCAGGCAGCAAACTGAGTGACGAACATAGTTTTCTGACATTTAAGACAAGAATAAAAATACACACAAAGAGACTGTATACTGTATACTGTCATGAATGTGTCTTCTAGGAATGAGTCTGAGCTGGTTCTCAAGTGAGCAGCCAAGGTTTGTATATCTGTCATTGAGGTTCAAGGAAATCCATCCATCCATTATCTTTACACTGCTTAATCCTCATTAGTTGCAGGGGCTGGAGTCTATCCCAGCTGACTCAGGGTGAAGGCAGGGGACACTCTGAACAGGTTACCAGTCTATCAGAGGGTCACACATAGAGACAAACAAACATGTACACTGGTTCAAGGAAATCCACTGTGAAAATGTTGATGTTTCTTTTTCTATGCCTGAGCAACAAATGTCAGCTGTTACCAAGAAACTGAGTAATGTTTTTACAGAAGCTTGTTTTACCTTGCATTCCATTTATGTTTTTAGCATGGTGAATTTTTATATTTGTTTGGGTTGCACAATTTTATTTGAGCTTTTCTAAATTGTCAATTTTATTTTAATATTGTTTTATGTGTGCTTGATATTGCATTGTTCTCCCTGGGTATATACTACAGAGTTGCTTATCTCTGTCTTTGATCAATCCATTAAAAAAAATCTGTGATTACCTATACTTGATCAAAACACTTGACAAAAAAAAGTAAAACGTACTTAGATGGGCAAAGATGTGTCTCTCTATTTAAGATGAGAGTATTTATAATCCCCCCCCCCCCCCCCCCCCCCCCCCCCCCCGTTTTTGTGCAGACAGTGTTATGGCAGTGTCATCGTGTACAAGCCATTCTGCACGTGTCGTTTTATACACACTGCTAGAGAATGCACTGACCAATAGTCAAGGCGCTAGCACAGTCCACTCCACCCTGGTTACACAAACCCACTGCTTAAAGCTGAGAGCAACCAGGCTTAAGTAGACCTATCTGATTTCATTACTGCTGCCCCACAGAAGACCAAAAAAAGGTCATCAGTGTTGGCAAGTTTAGATTTCACATGAAGAGGTAAATGCCAAAACATATGACAAAGTTTTTCTTAGACATGTGGACACTGTAAACTACTTTTTTCATGCATTGTTAGGAAGATGGGAGAATGAGTCAAGTAGAGACAGAAGGAGGACTGAATTATTAGGTAATGACATTATGAACTTTGCTAGTAGTTTTCTTGCTCCAGTTTAAGTGATGAGGCAAGTTTGAATCTTGACAACCTCTAAACCGTCAGGTACAAACAGAACTGCCCACAAAATGATGCAGGACATCTTATATTAAATTAAAAACAACCTCACAATTAGGCCAGGATTTTGAAACAATTTGATATAGCTGACGGGGAGCAAAAGTTGAATGATTATGATATGATGTACACTACGAGTCAAAGGTTTGGACACGCCTTCTCATTTAATGTTTTTTTCTTTATTTGCATGACTATTTACATTGTAGTATCTCACTGAAATCATCAAAACTATGAATGAAGCTCATCGAGAGAATGCCAAGAGTGTGCAAAGCAGTAATCAAAACAAAGGGTGACTATTTTGAAGAATCTGAAATATAAAACATGTTTTGACTTATTTCACACTTCTTTGTTTACTACAGCATTCCATATGTGTTCATTTAAAATTTTTGCTGCCTTCAGTGAGAATTTAGAATGTAAATAGTCATGAAAATAAAGAAAAAACATTAAATGAGAAGGTGTGTCCAAATTATTGACTGGTAGTGTATGTATTTGATTGTCTTTTCACTGTGTGTTGATTGTTCACTGTGAACTGTAGGTCGTTGATGTTTTGTTCATTATTCACCCTTTCCATTCAATGTTTGATTGCAGCAAGTTGCATTATCATTTTTTAAAAATATTTTGCTAAAGGTAGCCAATTATTTGCACCATTAATAATACATAAAAAGGCACATGCAATATAAAAGAAAAAGAATGACTGTCACAAATCAAAAACAAAACATAACAAAATCATACACAGAGTGCATACATGCTAGAAGTTTCCTGAATGAACAGCCTATTGAGGTGGATAGGCAGCACGTTTGTTTGGCAGCGGGAATAACGTAGAAACCATACCACGAGATCTTCTTGTCTTAGAAGCAGCGTTCTCTGATCCACACAGGTGAGAAGATCAGTGAAAGAAGATAAGTGCTTTAAGTGGCAAAGTGGACGAGTAGAGTCTGAGTCACAGACAGTTTTCTAAATTGTCAATTTTATTTTAATATTGTTTTATGTGTGCTTGATATTGCATTGTTCTCTCTGGGTATATACTACAGAGTTGCTTATCTCTGTCTTTGATCAATCCATTAAAAAAAAATCTGTGATTACCTATACTTAATCAAAACACTTGACAAAAAAAAGTAAAACGTACTTAGATGGGCAAAGATGTGTCTCTCTATTTAAGATGAGAGTATTTTCTATCTTAAGCCACATTGATTAATACATATGAGATACAAATCGGATTGGACGTCTTGCAGGCACCAGTGTGGGTTTATTTATTTCTTTATTCTCCATTGTGACGTGATTACTCTCGAGGCAATCCGAGATTTCAACCGTTATGTCTTACTTGAACATAGACTAACAAAAATGAACATATAGCATGATATGCCAACACATAAAGTCTTGCGTATTGAGGAAACACGATGGCAGTATGAGGACTTTGAAAACTCACTTTCCTCGCTTTTAACATGTCTGGTGTGGCATGCGTTTGCAGCTGCGCCCCCCTCTGTTCCTCTATACCTGACATATACAATTATTTTCTCCTGTCTGCAATAACTAAAGACTGTTTTTGCTGCATGCATATAAGAGATTTATGCTTTTAATGCCATTTAATTCAATTAAAGCCATTTGGTTTATTATAGTGCATGCACTATAAGAAAACATGCCTGTTAAGTAGCTATGCCACTTTTTTTTTGTTTTACATTATTGCCATTTCATTTGTCATTATTGTGCAGAAAAATACGACGTTACAACCTTAAAACAATGAAGCATTACATTTAATAAAACAAATTCGTATCTTTACTGTTTTTCTGAGGGGTGGTCAGGGGTGACGCACAAAAACAGTCTTTGTAGGAACATTATAATTCCAGGTCTTGCTTCAGCTCCACAGGCTGGAGAGTGACGCATAACGCATTGGAGGCGCGGCAAATATCCACTATAAATTGTTCAGCCTGCTCTCCTCTGGCTTCAGAAAGAGGACGAGGTTAGATCCCTCACGTTGCTGAAAAGGATTTAAAACCAGCCCTTGACATAGCACCGTCAGCCACCGGGTGCATTTGCTGCAAGTATGATTAAGAAAATGCCAGCATGCGAAAGTGACTTCGATATACCAGCTAAGAACTGCCACAGGATGGTGATTCTGGGCTCCACCAAAGTTGGGAAGACAGCCATCATCTCTCGGTTTCTGAACGAGAGGTTTGACGACCAGTACACGCCCACTATTGAGGACTTCCACAGGAAATTCTACAGCATCAGGGGGGACGTTTACCAGTTGGACATTCTGGACACATCTGGGAATCATCCCTTCCCTGCGATGAGGAGGCTTTCAATTCTTACTGGTAAGATGAGTTTTGAAACCACTTTAAGCCTCTGTCATGCATCTCGTTAAAATGATATATGAAATTAAACGTGTCATTTCCTGTGTTTTCCAGGTGATGTCTTCATCTTGGTATTCAGTCTAGATAACAGAGACTCCTTCCAAGAGGTGCAGCGTCTCAAGCGCCAGATATATGAGACCAAGTCCTGCCTGCGAAACAAAACCAAGGAAAACGTGGAAGTCCCGCTTGTCATCTGCGGCAACAAGTGTGACCGGGACTTTTACCGCGAGGTTCAGGAGGACGAGATCGGGCAGCTGGTTGGTGGAGACGAGCATTGCGCTTACTTCGAGATCTCGGCAAAGAAAAACACTAACGTAGACCAAATGTTTCAGACTCTCTTTACCATGGCCAAGCTGCCAAACGAAATGAGCCCCGACCGGCACTGCAAAGTTTCCTTGCAGTATTGCGATGTCCTGCACAGAAAGTCCTTCAGGAGCAAGAAGTGCAAAGATGGGAACGCATATGGGATTGTGGCACAATTTGCACGAAGACCAAGCGTTCACAGTGACTTGATGTACATAAAGGAGAAAGCTGTAGGGGGCAGCCAGGCCAAAGAGAAAGGCTGCATCATATGCTAAAACTTTCTTTGCCATTGTGCAAGAGACATTTTGTGAGGCTTTCCAGAACTGTGATGGCAGCCAGCTTGCCAACAGAGAATATTAGCCAACAATAAACTGTGGACTTGAGCACCCCAGGGTATACTGAAACATCATGATCCAAACTGAGCTGAAAGGTGGGTGAAGTAGCTCAGCTCTTAGGCCCAGGCTATCCCTGAGTAGTGCAGTAGATGCTCTGAAAATAAATGCTGTCAGTCTGTCTCTTCATTAGCTTTGTGAGAGCAGCACTTAAGAAAAAACATGTTTACATTTTATTTTTTCAGACATGGTGGAATTGGAATGTTTGTTGCATTATGAACAAATTCTAAATGTGTATTTATTATGTCTATGTCAATTTTTGCATAACAAAGAAAATAAAACCACTTGTTACTTTTTATAGTCTGTCTTCCTCTTGTCTTTCCTGTCAGGCAAAACACATTGAAGTTGCAATACAAAACAGATCTGCCTAAAATGTATGTACACTCTCTTGAACACTTCATTCAGCAATTTCTCTCGTGGAAAATATCCGTGATTTGTTATAATATATAATTTGTTGCATCATTCTGTCACTTTACACACAAGCAGATGTTAAAACTACAACATGCTGAACTGAAAATTGATGAGACCCTAAAGCTGCTCATTACACTCTGGCTTCCTCATTGAATCTCCAGATTTTATATATAAAGAATAGAATGCCCACTGTGCATATTGATGGCTCAGTTGCATCAAAAAGACGCTTAAATAATTATGAAGAATGCAGATTGTAGCTCTTAAAGAAGTAATTTAATTACAAAATAGGAATAATGCAAGACAAGAAATGTCATACATTAAATCTGAATGTAGCATGTACATAGTCTTCTTTACTGACTGAGAAATTTAAAAATCTAAATTCTATTGGTAGAACTTGAAAACAGGGTGAATTTAGCCCATTGTGCTCAAATTATTTTTTAGCTGCTCAAGTGGTAACAAATTCTTGACCATTGACTTAATCCACAACCTATGCAGGTGCAGCTTTAAAGGACAATGATCAGACAGCATGACCAGTACACAAACATTCCTCTGACCAATAATTTTAAAAAGCTACCTTAAAATGCAGCTTTATTCAAGTGACAAAATGCCAAAGATGACAGGACAAAAATGAGAACAGGCTGCTGGTATTCCGGATACTGTCATGTTAGTTGAGGTTGTAGCCAGGCACTTGAATGTTCACAAATCTATGATTTGCTATCTCAGAGTTCATTTCAGACACCCAAGTATGACAGAAACTGAAACCTAATGTTTTGGATGGACATACAACAACGCGATCCTGTCCCCGAAAATATGTCAGCTTCACCAAGCTCCACAGGAGGAGTAGGACAGCAATGTTGTTAACTCTGCATTTCATATGTGTGGCACAGTACTGACTTCTGGTCTATGACTCCACTTTCCATTAGTACATTATCAATTCCTACGTATTGCATACGTGGTTGTTTCATGACGTCCATTTTATTGCAGAGATGTCTCGGAACAACAAATCACTTCCCCCACCTCATTTTAAAACAGATATAATTAAATAAATTATTACATTACGTGTGTATGTTCAGTAGAAAAACACTACAAACCCAAATTCGCATTCTCGCAATGAAAAACAACAACAAAAAACAAGGACAAAATAGAACACTGTCTGACATATAAAAACATCCCGCAGTATGATGCATCTGAGAAAATAAAAAGCAGCTCCTTTTCATTAACCGTCCATCCCGTGCTCTTAAAAGTCTTATCTGCATTTGGACTGTCCCTCGGCTTCCTCCAAGCAGCGTAGTAATCCAGTCCTGTGTCTCAAGATGCTTTCGGCACATCAAACATGCACAGACTTCTGTATTTCTGCAGCAGCTGGTTCTTGGTGCGGACCTGCTCCCGCAGCGTGGCCAGCTGCTGCTGCTGCTCCAGTGGACTGCTGTCTGTCCCGGGCATGTTGGAGATCTGCTCCCGAGCCTCCTGAATCTTTGCCTTCAGTTTAGCCAATTCCTGATGGACATCCTGATTGTCCTTGTCCATGCTTAAAAATAAAGGTAAAAAAAACAGCACGTTATTTTTGACACTTACCGATACACTGCCAGCTACAGTTATTAGCTTTAGCTAACATACCAACAAGAAAAGCTGCTCCACTAAGCGACCGTTTCAGACAAATAGATGTTGAACCATAAACACACAAGTAATACTTGCACACGTAAAATGGTATATAGTCTTACCATTTGATAATATCATGAACTAAAGGTAGCAAAGAACAATCCTCGCCCTCTTTTTCGAGCTTTGTTTGAGGTCCCGCCATTGCTCTGCTTGCTTCCCGGCGCAGAGTGCTTACGTTAGGCACCAATCTGATGACATCACTTCATAGCGACTGCAAATGGCCTAAATAGGTGAATAACAATTATTTGAATTTTCGCCTGTAGACTGCATTGACAAAGGGATAAAACACGTTTAAAACGCCAACATGAGATTACTATTTTATATTTGGTGTCAATCTTTGCACATTTTATTTGGCACAATTCAAAATTCATATTCCATAATTGAGCTGGATGTTCGTAGCAAATTCTTGGAGAGCAGTTGTATTCAGTAGTCACTACCAATTGTATTTAAATGGTATCACAAAATAAATTATCCGAAAGTACTAAACTCTTACCATGCTTGTTACTCTTTGCCCAAATCATAGATATTACAGTTTGAGGTAAGCCAGGTAAGATACAACCCCTTGACAAAAATGTCTATTTGTGTATGTGTTCAATATCAATATAATATGCGCACAAGATGTATTCTTTAATTAACAAATTTAAAGGGTAATTAAATCATGAACATCAACTTTGTTAGAATAAAAGTAAGTGCATACATATTGCCTAAGACATGTACATATATTGCCTTAAAAAGATGTTAACTTCTTTTGTAGGCAACCTCAGAACCTTTTTTTTGTTTGAGTTTGTATTTATATTATTCTATTTAAGTAAGACTTTCCTTAAAGTGAATTTCTGTATTTGAATGAAACCCCTGATAACCTATATTTCTGCCGAAATAGGCCACAGATAATCTATTAATACAGAAAACCAACAAACCTGACCTGTGTTGACTGTGAATAAATACTTCACATCCCACTGCCTAGCAACCTTGAGCACCTATACCTAAATTCAACCCACTTTGTCTGCAAATGTGACACATGATGTGCATATAGACTGAAACATGGCAACCTGTGTAAACATTACTGTGCATGACACGGCTCAAACATCGTCTAATGGACTATAATGTGTCATACTACATGTGTATTATACAGATAATTGAAGTGCCGTATGCAGGTCATACACTTCTGTCTGGGTATCCCGTTTGCTTGTTTGCACACATAGATTGTTCATATTGAAACTAGATTAAGGATATGAGATAAAAGAAATACCTAGCAAATATTGGGCAGCTTCTATACTGCTTCTTGTCTACCATATATCTGCCTCTCAAAGGAAGCTAAGATGCACAAATTCAGTAGCATAATACACTGGGTTTCCGAAAACATGGACCCGGCCTCGTCCATCTTTGTCTTCCATGTTCATTGACCCATATTCCTTTGCTATCAGGCCTCTGTCACCCACAGGTCTCAGGCATCTGACTACTGATCATAAGCCTCATTAGCCTGACAGTTTAAATGATTTCACAAGCAGCTGACTTAGTGTTTGACTTGATAAGGGTGATTTGATAACAACGCTTGATGAACAGCTTCACGGATTACACACTGTGTATATGATACAATTAAGAATCAAAAGAAGATTTTCTTTCAAACACCACAAAACCACATGGCAGGGTCACTTATCTCTGCTGTTGAAATGTGAGGGTTATATTTTTAGAGATTTTATTTTGTCCTGATCTTTTAAACCTGGCTGACCTATATATTTTCACAGCTATGTTCTCATCAAAGGATAGATTCAGTGGTTGATCCTCTCAGTCTCCTAACACTCATTACCCACACTGTGGTAAAGACTGCAGGAACAAATTCTCATTAGCCAACACAGCAGAGAGACCACCTCCATTACACATCCAGAGAGCATGTAGTGAGACTTAAATTCACATTAAGATGTGAGGCTAATTGAACACTTTCTCTGGTGATGCCTCCAACTGAGTGGTAGTGTCAAGATTATTATATGGCACTCAGTGCTTGCAGGAATTGGCAATGTGACTTTCAGTGTTACATACTGCTTAACCTGACTTAACTTGAGCTTGTACAGGTGACCTAGATTTGCGATAGTAGGGCATTGTGTTTCCCAAGCATTTTTTTTTTTTTACCATTTGGGCAATGGGGAAAGCTCTGACACATTGCATATATGAGTTCTTAAAAGTGGATCAGTTTTATCCTACGCAAACAATTGAATATATTCTACGGAAATGAAATGCACACTGTCGCTGTGAGTGGAATGATATTATAATTTGTCACAGAATAAAATGTTTGTCAGTCGTAAAGACAGTAAGACATCCCATCTAGAATGAATTGTTTGACCTTTGTTCGTCTGAACATTTTATTTTCAGTCAAATTCAGACTTTAAGTAGTTCACAATGTTTGAACAACATTGATAAAGTTAATGACACTGACGAAAATGACAATGTGAAAGTCTTTTTTCGTTTGCTTCAACTTGATATTCAAGCCACGTGGCCCCACCATTTTCTTAACTGTTCAAAAACAGATAATAAAATAATATTTTTCTTTTTCTTAGATGGTGATAACTGCTTATAGGATACATGTGAAGTTAAAAGCAGCTCTTCTTAGTGCTCTTCTTGGATAAGTTATTAAACACTGTTTTACATGTTATATTTGCAAGCATTACATTCGCCTTTCTTATGTCTTGTTTGTCAAGCAAACATCATGATTTACATCTTCTGCACACAATTTTTTAAGAAGAATTAATTCTGCCGTAGGCCTTTACTCATGAACTAATATGAGTTCTTGAGATGGGAACATTAGTCATCTCATGCCCTGGCTCTCCACACTATTCCATACTTTGCTCATCTCAACAGCAACAGAAGGAGGAAGGGGGAGTTAACTTTCCCTGTATAGAAGTAGCTGAAATTTATTGTTTGTCATTATGCTCTGTGAGAATATTTATCCCACAAAATTTTTACATACATACTGAATCACCAGTGACATCAATATATATCATTTCGTATTTCTACTTTCCATACATTGTAATGATAAGCCACATGCAAAAATGTACAGTAGATGCAGTAGATGAACATTCTTTATTCTGACTAAGTGTCTGAACTGAAGAATTCTAGATTTACACACAGTCTTGAGAAATATTAATCTGAGAATTAGTCTTGTTTTTCAACAAAAAAACAATAACAAGTAATTTGTCTCTTTTCACCATACTCCTCACAACTAACAGTGATTTGAAGCTAATTCTGTTTCCTTGCAGAAATTCCTATGTATGAACTCCAGTGCTAAAATACTGGCTTCCTTCTCTTTCTTATGCACAGCTCAGAGTAAATTTATGATTTATGGCTAACAAGGGAGTTGTTGATGCCTTTTGGGCCTGGGTGATTTCAGGATGCATCCAGCTGAACCCCTGCATAGTACTCCCTAAGTGACTTGCCATGCTCCACGGGCCTATCCCCTGCAATGACGTGAAAGGAAAGCCCACAGTTTCATGCAGATGTCTCTCCTTTCAACCTCTCTGGCAGGATGCAGATGTCTTGTCTGCTGATCTGTGGTCTTATCTAAGCATTGCAATATAAAGTACACAATCACTCAAGCTGCATTTCAGTAAAATAGATATTTTCCCAATAACACAAACGTGTCTTGTCTCACTAAATAACTAAATACAGTGAGTTTATTATATCTAAAAAATATTGGACATCAAGGCTGTACATTAGATTGCCTCTTGCTAAAGAAGAGTATCATTTGACAGGAACTTTATTCCCATCGTGTGAATCCTGAATCAAGGGAAAGTTCTCAGAAAGAGACTTTTACCCGTGTACTAAAACTAAAGTACCCATTCACCCTTTTTATTTTGTTCCAAAGTTGCCTTTAATTTGATTTAATAATCAGTGCTTCCGGGTCATAACAGGATCTTCTGTGGGTTTCTGTGCTTAGTTTTTCTCAGAACTGACGCTGGAGCTGTTAGATTATTAACATAGAATTAGCTCAGTGTCTGTTGTGTACTCATATTTCTTAGAAAGCTGAAGCTCAGTTCTGTGGAACTTTGACAACCTCCTGGTTTTTAACAGACATCTTTGGTGTCATAATTGCATTACAGCTTGTGTTACTGCTGCATAGCTGTGCAAGCATTGGACAAACAGTTGTGTTCCTGCTTGTTAAAATTAATAAACTGAGCACAGCAGGAAAAAGGCTATGACTGTTTGCAACCTAAGTGCTTAATTTGTTTGTGTGTGTGTGTTTGAATAAGAAAATATCCCTTCTCAGATGAAGGGCATTGGTATGGTTGTTAAATGCTATACATCTTTAAGTCATGAAAAATGTACCTTTTATGATATATTTTCTCCTAATCCTACATCCTGTGGACAGTTGAGTAGATTTCAAACAGTGCTGATAAGCACCTAACTGATTTAACTTTATGAGATATGCACCATTATGCCAAGGACCTGTCACGAAAAGTTCCTGGAGAAGAATATACTTTTCCTTTACTTAGTCCATGACAAACAGCTGCATACAAAACATATGAACTCTTCTAAAGCCTAAAACATTCCTGTTGCGTCACTTCTCTGCTCTGAATTCACAAGGGACCATTACTGATTAAAATATTTAATCTCTAGTTGTTCCTGTCTATTGTTGTTAGCCATCTGTTAATTTCTTTGTACAGACAAAAGTAAGAATGTGAAATTTGATGGGGAAACAGTAGTGCATGCAGGAAAGCCAGAGGCGTGTACAGACTTCTCCAAAACTCACTTCTCATTATGTAGAACATTCTTAAAACAAGACATATTAAATTATCTTTTAAGTTAGTAAACTGATATTTTAGCAATTAGAATATCTTATTTAAAAACTATAAAAAACTGGGGTGGGAGGTGGGGGAATTTTCACATAAAATCTCAAAATTTAAACTGTTCAAATAAATAGATCTACACTGCCCCCAAGTGACAAATTAGGGAAATAACACTTGGACCACTCCACAGTCATCGGTTTTTACATTTCTTGTCTTCTTTCATCTTTCTCTCTCTCAGTTCTGTTAGGTTCAATATATTTTATAGGCATGAATGTCAGGAAAATGAAATTGCCCACACATTGAGGATAATGCAATTAAAGAAGTGAGAAGGAGTGAGAAGAGAAAAGAAAAAACAATTTATTGAATAGGATGAAACCAGAACTGATGCTTCACAGAAATGACATAGAAGAACCATTCGTAGTTCCACAAACAACCTAATAGCAAGAGGATTCCAAAGAGAAAAAAACACTTCTTTAAATGTTTCAAAATAATTAATTGTGTTCCCACTTGGTTCTGTATTGTTAACATAACTTACAAATTGTTTACATATTTTTTAAGCATTAAAGCATCTCTGGGTTCCCGAAGATTATTACATATTTAACATTTGAGGTTCTAGACTGTTGGTCAGACAGAGCAACATATTACAAAATACCAGCTTAGGATTTGGGAAATTGTGATGGGTGTTTCTTCTTACTGTTTTCTGAGGTCTTATAGACCGAAGGATTAATCAATGATGAAAAGAAATATTAGTTGCAGCTCTAATTTTATGCTATTACCTGCTACCAAGCAAAATGACTCCAGTAAAAATGGAGAACATTTTGTACTTTAAGGAACCACATGATGTCATTGAAGAACCTCTTCCTAAACAGAGAGGTTCCTTGATAGGTGATGGTGCTTTGAAAAACCAAAAAGCCTTATTCTAAAACCATTTAAGAACCATTATTTTTCTGAGAGTAGGTAAAAAGCACAAGAAAATGGGACAAAAGGACAGAACGGTAATGTTTCCTGTGTTTCACATAAACTATGACTAGATAATTGTTTTTAACATTTAGTGAAATTGAACTATGTGTCCCTCAGTTTGTGATATGCAGTGTACATGTTGAGCAGAACTACATTCTCTGTCACCCTTAAAATTTTAAATCCTGAAAACTTAATTGTAAATGTAAATCATGTTTGCCAGATATCTATAAGTCAGCCTTTGTGCAGTAATTAGTGCTTAGATAATTGTGATGGAGTAAGTTTATACCTGTCAAGAAAATGCAGAATAAACTCAGAGTAGCTGTTTTCTCTTGATTGTTTTCCTCTCAGATACAGATTTAGCCTATAACAGATTCCTCTACCACCTTTCCCACCACCAGAAAAACATGAATATGAGAAGACCCTCTAAAGTTGTGAGGCAACAGAATATTCTCTATAATGTTCTACATGTTCTATATTTTCAGCCTGTTACCACAAATCTGATCCATGTGAAAATGTCATTTACGTTCCATGTATAAGGCACCCTAATATCTCATTATTGTTTTATTCATAAGGTCTGTACTGCAGTATGATCCTTGTAGTTAGAAGTGGACACTGCATTTGAGTGAAGGCTGCCATACAAACCTCATTAAATGTGATATGTTTTCTCAGCTTCAGCTAGTCAGGAGTTTGGACCTCTGTTGTTTTAAATAATGGGGTGTCACTCATTGTGCTATAATTAATTGATTCTAATTTCAAGCACTGCATTTAATTACACAGATTTTGATTTGTAATATTTACCCTTTGTACCAGAGGACTGTTATCACTTAAGGTCTTGCCTTTAATGTTAGTCATAACTGAGGTCCTAAAAGACACATGTGAGGTCCCTCCGGTCAGAGAAGTTGTGTAACCCCTAATTCTAATGGCACATCCAACCATACTATACTAAACCTAATTGGAAATGCACAATGTAAGATTTTATTACATTCTATCACTTCATTCTAACAAAAGGGAATAAGTACTGCATATCTACAACAGAATGAACTTCATGAAACAACTAACTATGCACTATTTTGGAAATGATAACGGCAGATCGAGACCAGAAATCCCAAGTCAATGATGAGTCACACATTTACATTGAAAAGAATTAATGAGGTTGTCGATTCTGGATTGCGGAATCTGATGTTCCCTGAAGGGCTTGGCAAAGTTGCCAAATTGGAGACAGGATCGTATAATGCCACATCCAAACACAATTCACCCCAAACATCATGTGGCAGATTGTCTGTCGTACCATGCTATCTGAAACAATTCCTTACTCTGCAAAAGGTGGAGTTGTGGACATTCAAGTGTGTGGCAATGGCCTTAACTTTTATGCCAATAGCCTCTTCTCATCTGTCTCTTGTCATCTGTGGCATCGCGTCATTTAAATAGAACTGCATTTTAAGGTAGCCTTCTGTAGTCAGTGGTCATAGCAGTGTCTGTGTACTTATCTGCTCAATGCCCTTTCAAGCCACAACCCACGAGAGCGTGGATTAAATCAAAAGTCAACAATTTGGCACCAGCTGAACAGCTCAAAAACGTCTGATGCACGCATTTTCTAACCATAACTTTAGAAATTAGATATTTAACTTTTTCTCTCAATCAGAAAAATGATCATTTGCAATGCTGACTTTTTATATTTTTGTTCAATGTACACTATCAGTTTGGACACACTTTCTCATTTAATGTTTTTTCTTTATTTTTATGACTATTTACATTCACCCCATTAAGAAGGCAAGAAATTCCACAAATTAACCTTGACAAGGCACACCTGTGAACTGACAATTTCAGGTGACCACCTCATGAAGCTCATGGAGAGAATGCCAAGAGTGTGTAAAGCAGTAATCAAAGCAAAGGGTGGCTATTTTGAAGAAAAGAAAAGTTTTGTTTCATGTTTTGACTTATTTCACACTTTTTTGTTTACTACATGATTCCATATGTGTTCATTCATAGTTTTGATGCGTTCAGTGAGAATCTAGAATGAAAACAGACTTGAAAATACAGAAAACCCACGAGAACTTGTGTCCAAACATGTACATTTGGGGACCAAAGGTGACTTTAAAGTTGAATCTTATATGCTTTGTGATTGTAACTGCACACATACGCCATATATCCACTAGGTGGTAGACTTTAATTGATCAATCTAAAAGGGTACTTGACAATAATTATACCTTCAAATAAGTATGGGTGATTTTTGCAGGTGTTTTAATGAAATGTTTATATTTGAATATGTAGGTGTCACCCACTCTATTTACAATAAATTGACATTTCTGCATAAATAATGTCGGAATACTGAGTACTTCAGTGAGAAAGAGAACATCTCTCGAAAACACAATTCAACAGCAGCTCATAATTTGGGGGCAATACCTTCTAGGTTAGTAATGATTTCAGAAGAAGCTCAACATTGCAATCAGATGAAATTTGCACCATTCAGAATAACATTGTCGTAAATCTCAGATCGGTTACATTTCCCGATTACCCTAGATGGGAGGTGTTTTTGTCAAGGCAACGTCAGCAATGCATCTAACGGTTTAACTTCAACATCCAGCCGTACGGGACGCGCTGTACTACAAACCAAGCTCACCCAACGTGCTCTAAAGTGAACGTAGTGACGTACCTTCTTTGTGTTGGCAAATCATGGCGCACGCTGGGCGGGCATTGTGAAGCTCTAGTTTGTTAGCAGGCTAACTAGAGAAAGAAAGCTAACTAATCGTGAGAGTGGAAGTGGAGCTAACGTTAAAGGAAAAGACAACTGTCAAAACAGCAAGGGGAACAGAAATTTTAGTGGCGTGATAATTCTGTTAGATGGCTGCACAATCAGATTTCTAGCAAGTTAAGCAAAGACCGTGTTTGTCAGATGCCCGAGGAGCACTTTGGATACTACATCGATTGTCCCATTTCCAAACGGAAACCATTTCTGGACAGACAGTTTGTGCTAGCTAGCCTAGCTAAGTGAACAATCCAGGAGACTTTTCATTGTCACCTAAAAACCCAAACTGAATGTTTTGTCTGTCATGAGTCCGGCCGGGTGCTCCCATGTGAACGGTTATAAGGTGGATAATTGGAAACAAAATCTTCGAGTCATATACCAATGCTTTGTTTGGAGTGGTACTGCTGAGACCAGGAGACGCAAGGTAAAAACACAGGAACTGCAACGTTAGCTTCGGAAATAGAAGTGAAATAATATTGATGTAGCACACAGACAGACACTGAATTGGAGTGCAAATGATGTCCCACATGAAGCACAATCACTGAATGGACAGAGCAAAATGAAGGTCTTGCTAAGACTGTCCTCATGCAGCAGTAATGTTGATAGTACTATGGATAGCCAGCTAGGTTATCACCGGTGAGTTAGCTAGCAAGACTCTGCTTGGTGAGCTGCGGATACTTAGCAGTAATAGTTTGTCTTTGCTATCTAAAACAACGATAATTAAACCTTTCTGTCTTCAGCCAGTCGGTTAGGTTAGCAGAGCGGTTAGGATGGATGACTAAACTTGGGTTCCCGAAGAGTTGTGGCCACGGGTTAGCACTACCACACCGAAAAGACCCATTGTGTCTGTCCACACGCGCGCGCGCGCGCGCTCCCACTGGGTCCACTCAAGAGCGGTTCTCTCAAGAGCATCCTATGTCAGTGTTTTTTCTGCCATGGTCATCCACTTACGATGCTGCAATTTCAGCTGATTGCCTTACTGCCAATTTGTTTTTTGGGCTCATCCCACATCTGCTCGGCCTACACAATTCCAAATTAGCTCTCTACGTTGTGATGTCATCAGTGAACTGTATTACAATTTCTCTCACTTTGGAACCATTTGTCTTCCTTTTTGCCAACTTCCTTCTTTTTGTTTGCTTTTGTGCCATGATGTTCACATTGAAAAACATAGTTTTAGTTTCAGTGAGGACTAGCAACAATTATTTGTCACTTGCTCATAAGAAATCCATGCCTTTCTTACATATGTCATGCATTTTTATGTCGTTGTGATAAAATAGGTGCTTCAGAGTGATGCAGGATGGACTGAGCTGGTGAGTTGATGCTTTTCGCCTCCTTATCTTCTCTGATATCACAGGTAGTTTAGATGAATACAAGCTGGCATTGCTTTCTCTCCTCCTGCTCACCCACCTGCCTCAGTGTGTCTTCATTTAATGGACTGACTATTAGATGTAACACAATCCAGCAG
The DNA here is from genome assembly GCF_022539595.1 of Amphiprion ocellaris. NCBI lineage: Eukaryota > Metazoa > Chordata > Actinopteri > Pomacentridae > Amphiprion > Amphiprion ocellaris. The sequence goes on along the minus strand of NC_072784.1, from coordinate 23,425,397 downwards.
AAGGAATCAACATTCTCTGTTCTATTTGTTTTGATGCACTGTTGGAGCCAGAAAGATTACCTGGTGGGAAGGTGAAACATGAGTGGAACAGCAAAAAGCATATCTCCGTTACATTGTGGGCATGTCAAAGCAAATAAGTCAATCGTAAATGGTCTCTGAACCTTTTGCTGATATGGTGTTGTGGTGACATACTTTCCTCTGAACGCAGTGCTCACACTGCCTTAATTTTTTCTTTCAACACCCTGAAGTACAGCATAATTAAAACAGAAACTGCAGGGTGGCATTTCAAAATACATGACACAATCCTAAATATTTCTCAGAAAATGTTGTGGGTGACACTGCAACAATTTTATCAGTGTTTGATGAAAGTCAATTACACCTGCTTAATTTCTGTCTTACCCTCTGCCTTACAGGAATGCAGTCAGTAGGAGCTTAGTAAGTCTGTTGCAAATATGGGACTCATTAGAGGTGCTTTGTATCGCTTACTCCTTACTAAATACCAATGTTTTGCCCAAACTCCTGGCTATGTGTAACTGTTGCAAACATGGCTTAAAAAAACAAAACAAAAAAACTTTCCGTATCAATTTTTGAAACATTCCCGTTTTTCAGTTTTCCTGCCAACCTTACTTTTCGTCTCTGACGTTTTCTTTAGCCAGTCAGTGCATCAACGGCAATTACTACTTTTCATCTTTTATAAGCACAGTGACGATGTATGAGGGATATGGTGAAGTTTCACTTTCCACGTTTTTCATCCCCAGACATCTCTGTAATGCATGCATGCTACATGAATAACCATCTCCAGGTCAGAATCCACTAGTTGTCTTAGTCCTTAAGGATAAATGTCAGTCTTCCATTGGAACCATTTAGGTCATTTTGCCATAAGCAGGTTCTTATACACTTTTAAACTGCCTTTGGTAATATAAAGCTGAGTTGGACTCTATTTTTACACTCTGTACTCCATCACTCCATGTCCATGAATTTTTTTCTTCCAAATGAGCACCACCTGCTTCTCCTGTATACCCAGAGTGACCTTGGAAGTGTCAAGTATTCGGCATTTGGTCTTTGCTAGCTTTGTGTCATTGCACACAATACTGTATCCAATACTGAAATAGAAGACATGTAGCTTTACGTTCAACTATGGCTGAAAAGCAGGTCAAAAGAGAAAGACGAGCCCCTGCTTTTGTTCACTTATTTAAGAAATACCACCATGCACATACAGAATCATTATATATCCACAGTGGTGATGCTGTTGCATTTTTAAATACAGCTGTAGACAGAGTTGTTTGACAAATAGCATTTAAAATCAGGTTTGATTACAAGGGCCTACATTTAAGCTTCTGCTTGAAATGTTCTCTGTATTACTTAGTTGTGCTTCAGGATGAATATATTTCAGAAGCCTTGTGCCTCACACCCTCCGTACTGAGTCTCTTTACATCTAACTCATGTGAAATGCAGAACAGGTGTAGTGCTGCTCTAGTGGTACATAGACAGTGTATTCTCATGAGGTGAGGTAAGGCACTTGTGGTTTTTGTGCGGCCTTGAGTTAGGGCCAAGATGACTAAGACGGATTTATCATCAGATACTGGTAATGTAACATTGTGGATTACGTATACAAAATCAGCTTCTGTCTTTGCTATATCAAAATCTCATTTTAATTGATGGCAGTGACATTGAGAGGTATTCTGAATATTAGAATGGTTCATTGGGCAAGAGCTTGTCACTGCACTGCTAACTGCATATTCATCTTACAACAGTGGGAAGCACTCTAGAATAAGAGAGACACTTTTGACATAGAGGGAAGTTGAAGGACATTATCATTCAACTTGGTTTCATTTGGCAGTACCTAGTATCCTGAATTTCTGCATTTTCTTTTTTTCTCTGTAGTCTGTCCTCAGCAGCGTTCCTGCAAGCTCTCATAATCTCTACCTCAAGCGAAAATCAATTCCCAGGTGATGTGCAGGAACATAGATAGAAAACCTGTCACCTGCTCTGCACAAATAACAAAAAGAATGGCAGTGAGAGGAGTTTGCAGGAGAGACATCATGACCCTACGTGACTTAAAATCTGCTATGTTTAATTTTGGTGGCATAAATGTAAGTTATTCTTTAAACATAATGGCTCTAGAAAGAATGCTTCATTAACCTGGACATAACACAAGCTTTTACACTGACACGATGTGTGAAATTGTACAAATTTGTTATTTTTATGGACTATCAGGCCTTAAGTGTGATGTCCATATTTAATAAATATGTTTTATTTTCTTCTGCACAACCTATATCGAAATCATTGTTTAACTGTGTGACACAGATGCTCTATGAAGAAAACAATTCAGTTCAAATTAAGCAGTCTATTAAAGATGCCGCATAAAATGAGATATCAAGAATAACCAAGTATGCAGTTGTGTTTTCTCTTTGGTGTTCATGGGGATTTAATTCAGATAAATATTTCTTAATCTGATTTCACTTAGTGCTTTGTTAGTTTCTGTTCTGATTGAGGCAGCCACGTGTCAAGGGCTATCTGTTACTGCAAAAGTGCTAATTGGCATGCCTGTTAGCCAGAGGGGTTGCACACAGTATGGACAAAAAACTGTTCCAGATTTCAGATTAGAAGCTGTTGTTTTAAACTACACGCTTTTTTTTGTCTTCCAGAGTCCTTTTCTTTATTTTGGCCATTTCTAATAATCGATATGAAGTTTTGAGTTTTATGTCACATGTGTCTAAGCAATTTTCTGATCTTTTCTCTCTTCATTGAGATTGATGTTCCACCACATTACCATGTGCCATTTAAGTAGACTTGGACAAAAGAATGTCAGAGCAGCCTGGGGACAGAAACCTGCCCTTGCTTTTATTAATGGCTGAATTCATTTTCTTTATATAGATTTCAGCTGGAGACCCTAACTCCAATTATATTTATAATTTATGGTTTATAGAATGGCTATGGTGGTGGAGGGATAGTTTGAATATTCATGTAGGGTTTTTTTATCTAGGGGTTGCTCCATACAGCAGGATATGCTCAGTTCAGTATACTGGTCTACTAAAACACTGCCACAAAGAGTGACTGTGTTATGCAGTAAAACCAGGGCTTTCCCTTAGGTTGAGTGGAGACTGGAGAAGATGAAAGCATGGTAGGTGGGGTTGACAGAATTTTACAGCCATAACTGCTTTGAAAAATTTGCTGTCACTTAGATTAAAGGGATAAGGATCATGATTAGAGAGCTGGCTGAAGTCAACTTTTATTTTCTAGTTTTGATAAATCATATAATACAAGGAACCATAACCCCACCCTGTCCCCACAAGTGCCAACCTCCTTTCGGCGTTTGATGCAGAAAGGAGAGAGAAATCATTTGCTAGATGTTGCTGGGTATTTCAGAGGTAGGAAAATAGATATATTTTTAAGGATGACACATTTATGCTGCTGCCGTTCTTTCAGTTGGCACACACATATGCACTGAGGCAAGGCCTATCCCAGAGAGAGGTTGATTTCTTTGCTATGAGGAGATCTCTTTGTCACATCTGTCTCCATCACATCATAGGCCTGCTCCCTGACTCATCAGCGTACGTTTGTAGCACTGGGATCAATTCCTACAGACTCTTAACATTGCTTGCTCGTTCCTATTCTTGCGCTCACTCCCATGCTGAATCTTCTTTTCTTTTCCTTTCTTTTAGTTTTTTCTGCATGCAAACCTATTTCAGCTCACAATGCATGTTGCCTCTTGATTATCCCATTAAATTGGTGTGAAAAACAATCCACTTGTATTGTTTATCTTTCAGTAATTATAATACTGTTGTTATTACACAAAACAGTGACTGCTTTGTTAAACTGCCAGTTTGAGATTTTCATCCTGAATTCCTAGATTCTAGGAAATTCATTTCCAAGCCTCTAATATTCTCATTTTACGGTCTTCCTATTCTGTCCTTTTCTCCTCATCCCGCTGCCTCGCAGACAACACTTTGGGTTTGGTGATGTCAGGTGTTGGTTTCTGGCCCTCATCCAGTCCTGATTCCTTCATCTCTGTATGTTCCCTGTCACTCCTAGGTCTGGCCGAATGTGGCTTTTGGTCTGTCAGTCACCATGGCTGTGACTCAGTGACTCAGACTAAACAAATGGCAGAAGGTCTGTGAACTCCTCCCAGAGTAATTGTTGTCCTGGTGTGTCACCTTGGGATGTCCCTTTCGCATGTTATTTGCCTTCCGGTTTTTCAACCACAGAGGCTGGTGTAATATGTAGTTGGTATCGTATATCTTGTTATCTGTAGCATACTCTCTGTCTTCTTTATACTGTATTGCTAGATGTGCTTTCTTCTGTGCCAGTTTTTTTCTGGTGATATATACTAAAGTAGCAAAAATGCTTGGTGCCGTACTATACTTTAGTAATCTTCCACTAGAGAACAAATGTGTTTAAATAGATGCAACATGGACATAGGCACATAGGTAAAAGTGGAGGTCAAGGGCATGGGTGGAGTGCTCCATGAGGCCATTTATTGGACAGTGTCAGATGAGGAATAATGAGAACAATATTCATATGAATGACATTTTGCAGTGAGCCCCATCACTTAAGTATCAAATGTGAATTTGAGAGTTTTTTGGACTGTGGAAGACTTTGCGCTTAGATTAAGCTCATCTCTCTGTAAGCTGTATCCAGCTCAACTCTCAGCCCCTCCTTGCAAGACTCATTCACTCTTCCATTTTTTCCCCTTCCACTGACCATTTCTTCTCTTTGCCCTTCCTTTGACTAGTGATACTTCTCTTTTGAGAGGCTTTGGACAGGCATCAGTGGTACAAAGCATGCTAGTCATGGCCTGAGCCAGCCATTGAGGCTGCTGTCCAGCCATCCCTTTGCACCACCATCTGGCTAATGAGCTGTCAGTCACCCTCCAGTGGCTGACCAAGCCCAGAACCAAGAGGCAATCAATCTCTTTTAGTGTGGACACTCAGTTATTCCCTATTGTTAAAACCTTGGGTCCAAATGACAGCTTTTCTTAAGACTAGGCAATCTGTCTAAAAACGGTTGTCTGTCCTTGTAAAAAAAGAAGAAGACTGTGGCATTAGACCCTTCCAAGATAAATTATTACTTGGGTCTGCTTCATATAATCTCACTTTTAAAGACTCTGTAGTGCACTAATAGCCCCACTGTGCCTGTAATCAGTAGTGCTCATACACTTTCCTGCAGGTAATATTTAAGGCTCTGTAGACCCTGATTGGTGCAGTGGGAATAGAGAAGAAATAAATATGTGATCTGACGATATAAAAGTTGGGGGAGGCGTTTTCAAAACTTTCGTGCTGTGAGTACAAGGAGTCCCTCTCCATTATGCATGCGTGTGACTGAGTATGTATGCTACTTTAGTGGAGCAGCATGGTTGTAGGCATCTGCAGCATGGTTGTGGGCATCTGCAAGTTTTGACATGATTGTGCAGCCTTTAGTTAACATGGAGTGCCACTGTTAACCATCTGTGCAGACAAGTAAACACCCTTATGCATGAGCTACCTTCTTGCTATACATTTGCCAGTATTTTTACTGGTTGATTTATTTTGTAGCCTGTCTGTCTACCCACTAGTGAATCTAATGATGATTGACCTGGTGCTTTTGTGTGATGAGGCTTTCTGCATGGTTACCTTTTGACGTAGTATGGCTGTTTTTTTTATGCATGTGTATTTAGTGTGTATTCCATTAGACCATCTCTGAACACAAAAATCATGATTAAGTGCCAGATAGTGGCACAAACCATCTTTTTTCACTTTTTATTTAATCAGTTTAATTTTGTTTACTGGGGATGTCAAGAAGGTAGACTCCATAGTCTGGGGCTTTGGGTTTGGCTCCTTGGCGCAGTGTGACAGTAGGAGCGGAAACTGCACACTCCAACAATCCCACATGTCTCCCACAACTCAGATTCATTTGATTGAGCTGGGAATACATTGTCACGCAAAGACCACATGGCATGTCATTGTCAACAGAGGTTACGATGCGCTGATGGAGGACAGACGTGAACAAAAGAATAGAATAAGATTCATATTGTATACGTCTCCAGGGCAGCTTACTGGGAGTGCATATTGCATATTGGGTGGGGGAATGGGGGGCCACAACATCATCCTGCCAAGGCACTGACAGGCTGCAGCCCACGGGGTCAGTCGGCAGCACGTTTCTGGAGCACCATCATCAGTTTCCTTCCCCAGCCTCTCTCGGCTTGTTCTTTTTAAACATAGAATCAAAGAGGATTCTGTGTATCTATGTATGTGTGTCTGACTGACAGCAAATGTGTAAAAATGTCTCTGTGTGTACGCCTGTTTGTAGAGAGACTCTGTATATGTTTTTAGACAGACCATGCAGTATGCATGCCAGCCACTGTTAGTTTTGTTGATATATGAGCATGTGTATACTTAGAAGCATGCACAGGCTTATGAGTGTTAGGCAACATGGTGAGTCACTGCTCTCATATAGCCATGCTTTCTATTCTGTATTGACTCTCTCTCCCCTCCCCTCCCCTCCCCTCCCTGTTTAGTTTTTTGGAGCAGCAGGAGCGTGCTTAGTAGAGCCAGACCTTCGTCCACATCATAATTACCATTGCCATTCTTTCTCCTCAGTTACAGCTCATCACATTACAGGCTACATTTGAATATATGAATGCATTAACTTAAATGCTGAGGGAGGAATAATGCAGCCAGACTGAAAGAATGCAAGTGGAGAACCTGAGTTTGATGCATGAATTGTATTTTTAGATGTATGCTGCTAGGTTGTAAAACACAAGTTTCATAGCTGTTGGAACATGGTTGTCATTAGCTGACAGCCACTCACAGCTTCAGAAGGTCCATGAAGCATCAAATGCAAAATTAAGTTCACATTGAAGATTCATTGGAGAGCTATTCATTCAGCTAATGCCTTTCTGAATCTGTTCTATCAATCAACACCTTTGTACATTAGCAGGTCAGTTCCCCTCACACGGTAAGCAGCCTGACTGGCCCCTAAAGAGTGCATCCCAGATGGGAGATGGAGCATAGCGCAGCACGATCATGAGCTTGCTACCTGTCCAACACTTGTTCCAGTCATCTGAGCCAGCGACTGATCAATAGCCGATCTAATAGAACATTAAAAGCCCTGGGTGCAGAGAGATGCCGGACTGCTGACAATGAGGAATAGACAGCCTGTGAACCATGGTGAGACGGAGACAGCAGAGATAGATTTTCTGCCCACTAAGACGGTGTTCAGGTTGTGAGAAGGAGGCCAAGGCGTGGCAGTGGCAGGACGTCTTGTTTAGGACTTGGTGTTGTGGTGCAGTGGACGAGTGAGGATTACAGTGTCACTGCTAAGGTTGGATGGGTTGAAGGAATCCACTAAAACATACATTTAGGATTTCTGTTTTTTGAACTCATCTGTGGTTCAAAAGGTATGACCTGTCTTACACCTATAAAACACAATTCCTTCTTCAATCTGTATCCCTTTTCATCTCGTCTGTGCCCTTCTTTGTCTTTGTATGTCATCGATACAAGGTCTATTGTAAAAGTTTAAACAATCTGTAGTAGATGCCAGTTTTAGTGGTTTTAGTAATGTGAACACTTTGTTTCCTCTTTCGATCACTCATTATTTATTCCCTTTTGAAAAGCTTCCCTCTCTGCTTTGGTGCTGCGCCTTCTCTCACACATCCATTCAGAGCTGGCTGGCTAACAGACCGATTTAAATAAAAACAGAGCTTAGTGTCTGCAACCCTGAATATCCCCTCTACTGCAACGTCATGAAAAACTAGCCCATGCCTACTAATGCTCAGCCAAAACACAGACCTGACTGGGAGTTTTGCTGCCTATCTCCATGACACTGGCATTTGTGGTGCAATGTCACACCCATTGCCTGCCATGATGCAAGCAAATGAATATTGAATCCCTTTAAATAGCAATTTGAAAAAATACATTTGGGAAATCGGTAAGGCTGCAATTTAGGATATGTGTTCTACAGCATGATTTTACAAATTCACACTATGTTCCTCATGACAGTTGCACCTTTGATGGGATGGTAGCCCTCCAGCACATCTATTACACAGTAAATATTGAACTGAAGTAGACTGTAAAATGATTATATTGCAAATCAAATCACAATCACTATATCTGCCTGAACAATAACAATTAGACATGTTCCCCCAAATCATTCGTGCCTGTTATTCACGTTCTGTCTGCTGGTCCTAGCTATATATAGTTCTGCACGGTCCTGTTATTTCATTCCTGTACCCACTTACTCTCATACAGACTTTCTGACCATTTCTACCCACTCCCACAGGCAAGCATCTCACTTCTACAGACATTCAGGTCTCAAAGTAGCAGTTTTTAATGCTGAAAATCCGCCTGCCCTCTACTACAATAAATGAGCAACACTATTGGTGTTATTATTAGTATATTTTAATAAGATGCTGAATAATGATAGTTTGCTTAATGTTTTCAACATTATTCGAACAAAAAATGCACTACTGGTGGTTTTGACAAGTGAATATAATAAAAACAGAACTTTATTTTGTTGTGAACAGTTTATTTGAACACAAAGCACTCATGCATAGACCAACATTCTGATAGTAGCCTCATTGTTCCAACTGCTGACTTCAAACCATTCCTACCTACCTACCTACCTACCTACCTACATACTGGCTGCCCAGGTTGTTGTAGTAGTAGTCATTGATGTGATTCAGCTGCCTCTCCAGTGAGTCTTTCATCTCATGGATGGACTCAAACTTTGCCATATTGGACTGCAATATTTTTGCACTATTTTGTAAACAGATAACAGCATGGCAAATGAAAAATAGCAGCAAGTGGACCACCATCCTGAGAAAATTGTCAGTGTAGTTGGGACACAAACCACAGTTTTTTATTTTGAACTGTTTTTATAAAATCAGGACAAAAAACAGAGGGAGAAATTTGTGAAATTGGCCTTTCGAGATGAGCTGAATTGACAAGTTTTGTATCCAGGCAACCATATGTATAACTAAACTTGTAATCCCATCATTTCAGCTAAATCTACTGGTAAAATTGGGACTCAGACTGAGATTTGTAATTTTACCCCAAAATATCACTATATTACATTTTGGCTTGATCGCCTGTCACTGATTGTGTAGTAATGTCATTGCACTGTTCTAAGTTATGTGTTGTGTATTATCCATTGAGAAGAACATGTGACTGCCTGGCATAACCCCTTTATTTCTCTGGTGCAATAAGCTCAGGTTACACTATTAAATCTCCAGTCAATAGTTAGCAATAGGTAGACAATGCTGTACAGGACTGTTGTATTAATGTCCAATAGTTTTAGTTATTTAGAACTTTGTGTGTCTGTCTTGCAAGTTAGTTTCACACTGTGTACCAGAAATTTAAAACTGATAAATTTCCCAAATCCATAGCTTATTTTTCACTTTGTGCAGCTTCATCTGCTTCGCATCTCCTTTCTGTTGTCTTGCAGTGAGTGGGCGACTCATTGCGGCAGGTCTGCACCCTGAAAGACTTTGATTAGATTACTCTCGTTCACCGTCTCACTCCTTATTCAATTTCTCCTTCTCAAAGTCGGCATTCTAATGGCCTTTCTGATGCACGATCCCTCACCTTACCAAAAATACTGTTGAGGCAAAGTACTGAGCGTAATCACAGCGGAGAGACTTTGCATTAGCTGAAGTCCAAATTGTTTTTTAAATTTCCCAACTATTGGAATGTAGACAGTCTACTGTACATTTATTAGACTTTCAGGAGAGCAATTGAATTGTGAAGCTTCCTTATACCAAACAACATCAAGTGCTTGATCTGGGTGTCTGACATTAACATTTTTTTTTTTTTTTCAGTAGCAGAGTCGTTGATGAATCTGTGTCCTATCATATTTTGCATCACATTCTTGAGCAGTGATTCAACAGCCTGTTGTACATCTTCTGTCCTCATTACGTATAGCCATTTACCCTGTATCTCTGTGCGGTTCATGCTGCTTAGTTCGTTTGGAGTTGGTGCATTTATTTCATTTGTGCATAAAAAGTAAAACCTGATGGTGTGTTAGGGGGTTGTGTAGTAAAGAAGAGACCACTTCACAGATTTACCAAGATGGCCGACGAGTGACTGCTGGTGCAACTTGCTGCCGCTGCTCGCTGGTAACTTTTCAACTTTTTAGACACATTTTATGGTTTCATGACCTTATTAGACCCTGCAATTGTCCTCATTTGGAGCACTTTTATGATTTGCCAACACTACTGTTGGAGTGAGTTTTAACCAGCATTAACTCACCTGTCCCGGCTTGAGCCTCACCTGGCGTTTTTACCTGGACGTTGACGCTCCTGAGTCCTTGTCCACAATGCGTGCCGGTCGGACATACATCTGGTCTGTATGTGTCTGGCTCTTCCAACTGCCTGTTCAATTGCCAGTGACGGGCTTGCTCCAGTACTCGGCAGCTGAACTGCTCCGGCTGTCATCTGGCTAGACCTGCGTCAGTGGCACTCCACCTCCACCTGGACATCACCTTCCAACCCCGTCGGAGATACATCCACTGAGGATCCCGCCGGAATTTCCACCAAAACAGCTCAACAGCTAAAAACTCCATCTGGTCCAGCTGTTGATGCCCGCCACGCTCCACCAGCCAGGTTGTCGACCACAACGTGTTAGCCTGCCTCGCTCGGTCGGCCAGAACTCCCACTAACTGTGACAGCATTTCACTCAGTTTTGCTCTGCTCAATATCCACTGACTGACCAGCAAGGGACATCTCATCTAGGACCTCCTCACTGACCATAAGCTACACTTTCTTTGTTTAACCGAGACATGGCAATAGCCCAACGATTTTTCCCAGCTGAATGAATCCACTCCTCCTGGGTTTGTTTACACCTGTCAACCCCGTGGCTCAGGTCGGGGAGAAGGTCTTGCGATAATTTATCGCGAGAAGTGGAAAGTCTCGCCGGTGTCTGTGCCCATTCCAGCTCATTTGAATCCACTGTCTGCAAGCTGTCTGGTCCCACTCCCACCATCATTGTTACTGTCTACTGCCCCTCTAAACCGTGAATAGTGTTTTTTTAAAAGACTTTGCTGCTTTCCTCGCCCATCTATCATCTCGCTCACCAAACATAATACTGCTGGGTGATATCAATATTCACATGGACAATACCAATGTTCTTCTCACCAAAGATGTCACATCCTGTTTAGAAAGGTTTGAATTTTTTTTTTACCACTATTTCCACACACACCAAAAGACACATTCTAAACTTAATCTGTTGTTCTGGTGTCATCTTTACAGCCAATGAACTGCCCATAACTGACCACTTTTTCCTCACATTTACAGTCAAACTCACTCTTCCCATCACTGAGACACCATGTCTCATCTCATTCCGTAATACTAAGAACTTCAACCCGTCACTCTCACTTCAAGTGTCACTCTCACTTCAATCTATCCACCCCCGATGAATTGGCTTGTAATTATAACACAGGACTCCATAATATTCTCAAATCACTCTGTTAAAAACCAGATCTGTTTCTTTCTCCATCTCCGCCCCTTGGTTCACCCTCGATCTTTGGCTCATGAAAGCCAAAGGTCGGCAACTTGAGCGGCTTTACAGAAAAACTGGCCTTACTACTCACAAAGAAATGTACAGTAACCACATCCTATGTTATATGGACTCATCACCAACACCAAAACCCATTACTACTCCAGTATAATCTCTACAAATGATGGAAGCACCGAGTCAGTTTTCCCTACTTAACACGATCACCCAATCCCAGGACTCTGTCCCCCCTCACTTATACACAACCTCCTTCTGCAACTCCATTATGTCCTTTTTCACTGCAAAAATCCAGAAAATCAACCAGCACCTTGGTTCAGAAACTCACCTCAGCATCTCATTCGACTTTCACCCATCCACACGCTCATTCTCCTCCTTCCAGTTCCCCACTCTCTCAGAAATCACAGAGCTCATCCAGAAATCCAAGCTATCCACCTGTCAACTGGACCCCCTCCCCACACAACTGGTCAAAGCCTGCCTCCCCTCTCTGGTCCCGCTCATTTCTGTCATCATCCACTGTTCTCTCACCATTGGAACTGGTCCTACATCCTTCAAAACACCTGCCATTACCCCAATCTTGAAATAACCTGGTGCCGACCCCTCCAACTTCAACAACTACCGTCCTATATGTAATCTAAGCTTCATCTCCAAAATCCTGGAAAAAACAATTGCCTCCCAACTCCACTCTCACCGATGCCGCAATAACCTGTGTAAACAGTTCCAGACCGGTTTACGTCCATTTGATAGCATAGAAACAGCCCGACTCAAAATAACCGACGACCTCCTGATGGCAGCAGACTCCGGACTATTATCCATGCTCATCCTTCTCGACCTTAGTGCAGCTTTTGACACCATCTCCCATTCCATCTTCCTCCATAGAATGACATCCATCGGTTTATCATGCACACCTCTGGACTGGTTCACATCATATCAGTCTGGCCGCACTCAGTTAATTCAGTTAAAAACTTTTACATCCCAGCCATCTCCCTTCTCCTCCGGTGTTCCCCAAGACTCTGTTCTTGGTCCCATCCTTCTCATTTATCTTCTCCCCCTCGACCATATATTCCGTAAATATAACATTCGGTTTCATTGCTATTAGGGCTGGACCTGAATATTCGGTCGTTACGGTTGTACCCAAATATTTATTTTGAGATCTGATTATTCGAAAGACTCTGGTCACCTCCCACCTGGATTATTGCAACGCCCTTCTCTCTGGTCTCCCCCTCAGGTTCCTCCATGTACTCCAACTAGTTCAGAATGCTGCAGCCCAGATCATCACCAGGACACCTTCTCTCCATCACATCACCCCGGTTCTCCAATAACTTCACTGGCTCCCAATCACACAGACATCTATAAAACTATGCTACTAACCTTCAAGGCCCTCCATGTCCTCGCCCCTCCGTACCTCACTTAACTACTAAACATACCCAGCCGGACTCTCAGATCATCTTGCTCCCTCATCCTCACCATCTCTCCAGAGCCTTCAGCCGCTCTGCCCACCACCACCACCACCACCACCACCACCACCACCACCACCCCACCACCACCACCTCTGAAACTCCCTCCTACCCGACATCCGAAACATTGACACACTGGACATTTTTAAATCCCATCTCCAAACCCACCTGTTCAAACGATCATACTCACTCTGACTTCCATTCCTCTTTTTTTTCATTTTTTAAAAAATTGCCAAATTTACTTCTTTTAAACTTTTAACATATTTAAGTTTTATATTGTTAATGTGAATGTGTTGTAACTTTGTTTACTTTGTACAGTGAACTTGGGTGTTTTGAAAGGCGCCTATAAATAACATTTATTATTATTAAATAAGAAGTCATAACTGTGCTCTTGAGGCCTTTATAACACAATTATTACAACACAAAAGGTGTGTGCATCTGTGCTCACAGACCACATCTGTAATTCATTTGTCCCCGTTTTTTTGACCAGTGTCTGCCACACTTTATTCAGTATTTTTAGTTTTTGCTTTATTGTCTGATTTTCTGATACAGAGTAGGTCACCGGTCTTGCTAGCGTAACAAGTGTTGTTAGGGCTCCCTTTTGTCAATATTCTTGTAAAGCGGTGTGGGGACTTGTGCTCTAGTGCAGCCTGCTTTTTGCATGTTTGCCAGTGATGTCAGGTATTCTAATGCACAATTTCTCTGGTAACCTTTGACTGCTGTGGTCAAACCAATCACACATACGCTCCAACTGCTGTTACTGTGTGCTTCAGACAAATTCCACTTATATTCTCCAGTGTACCTGCCGAGCATTAAATCCCATCCTGACCTGCATGTGGTAGAGAGTGAAGGATTTTGTGTGAATGTATGTTGTTATTTATCAGCATTTGATTTGTCAGCAAACCCAGCGATCTTTAGTCTGTCCTTCATATCAGGTCTGTTCAAGCACCGTATCATCTGAGGTATTTATTGTGAGTGACTGGGAGATGCAAATCTAATTCAGTTGGCAGGGAGTTCCACTTTGTATGCTTATGCCACTTTACATTACAGCTCAGGGCTCTGTCCTGCTTCAAAGTATTTTCTCACAGCACTGACTTGTCCTCTCTTTTCTTGTTCTCAATTCATTTTCTCTTCTGTCCTCCCATAACCCCTCTGTCCTCCTTTGGATATGTCTCTGCAGGCCAAGTCGTGTATCTGTCACATATGTGGCGCTCACCTGAACAGACTCCATTCTTGTCTCTACTGTGTCTTTTTCGGCTGTTTTACGAAGAAACACATCCACGAACACGCAAAAAACAAGAGACACAACCTAGGTAAGCCACTCACTCACTCAAGGACTCACTTACTTATCATTGTTATAAATAAATATATCTAAAATTCACAACAGAGATATTTAAACAAATGTGTAGTAAACAGTAAATTTATTTGTTTTGCATTTTGGGGCAGCTTTTATTAGCACAGTCAGTGATGTGCGTGAACACACGTACAATTGTTCCTGTCATTTGAAGAGTTAACATATACAAGCATGCAGATTGTAAAATGTCTTAAAAAGATCAGGAAACTGCAGACAAGACAGGCTGATTTGGAAATGTGTTGAATTTCTAAAGCTGGATAAGCAACCAAGCAAGATATCCAGGTGACCTCTTAAATTCAACAAACTATTACCGTCCCATGAAGTATACAGAAATCTGAATCCCCAGATGTTTTCTCTAGCAATTAAGCTCATGAGTAGCAGTGGTAATGTTAGTTCAGATCTCAGCAGTTGCTTGTGTTTGCCTTTCAGCAATTTCTGTAATAAGATAGTTCAATTGTTAGCTATTTTATAGGCAAATTTGTCCTTAAATTTATATTTTGATATAATGTATATTGTTATTTTGATTTGATATATATTTTGTTGTTACTTTGCCACATATGAAAGTAAAAATAACTGTCAGTGCTACTAGTCTGACTCATCAACTGTAGGATGCAGGTGTAGGCCTGCCATTGCCTCCTCCTGCGAGTTGGCATTCTCCTTTCCTTTCACTATCTGCATATTGCTGTTTTCAAATTCCACTTTGCTATGGGAAATGATAACTACCTCCAAGCTAGCAACCTACCACACTAAGATTCTTTTTGCAGTGGCACATTGTGCAGTAAGGCATTCCTGTTGTATTCCACCACAACAATTCTCCCTGTCAAGGGGAAGCTCCACCCTAGATGACTGTAATTGAATACAAACAAGCCAGAGTGTTTTTTCCTCCTATAATAGAGTATAGTGAGGTGCAGCCAGACTGTTCTGTACTGAAGAAATGGTTACGTGAGACTAGTGCTAATGTGTGGCAAAAATTGTTGGAAAAAAAGTTGTTGATTCAAAAAGTACATAATAGTTCAGAACCACGTAAAACGTTTATTTGAACTTGGTAGCACAGACTTACTCACCTTAACATACCTCTGGAACTTTAAGAGATGTGGAGATTTCTTGTCAACAAACAAGCTTAGATTAAGCGTTACTTCCCAAAACACACAGTCGGTATCCTTAAGGTAAAGGAAACATGTTACTGTTTTCATTAAAGATTATAAATGTGTGTGTATCTGTGTGTGTGTGTATATATATACATATATATGTATATATATATGTATGTATATGTGTATGTATGTATATATGTGCACACACACACACACACACACACACACACACACACATATATATATATATATATATATATATATATATATATATATATATATATATACTAAAATTAGAAACAGGTGCACTCGAGGGGTAACAATGAGACACCCCTCAAAACAGGAATGGTTTTACACCTGAAGGCCACTGACATTTTTTTCCCTCCTCGTGTTTTCTGACTGTTTTTCAATAGTTTTGCATTTGGCCAGGGTCAGTGTCACTAGTGGTAGTATGAGGCAATGCCTGGACCCTACAGAGGTTGCATAGGCAGTCCGGTTCCTCCATGATGGCACATCAATACGTGCCATTGCCAGAAGGTTTGCTGTGTCTCCGAGCACAGTCTCAAGAGCATGGAGGAGGTTCCAGGAGACAGGCAGTTACACTAAGAGAGCTGGACAGGGCTGTAGATGGTCCTCAACCCATCAGCAGGACAGGTATCTGCTCCTTTATGCAAGGAGGAACAGGATAAGCACCGCCAGAGCCCTACAAAATGACCTCTAGCAGGCCACTGGTGTGAATGTCTCTGACCAAACAATCAGAAACGGACTTCATGAGGAAGGTCTGACGGCCTGACGTCCTTTAGTGGGCCCTGTGTTCACTGCCCGACACTGTGGAGCTTGGTTGACATTTGCCATAGAACACAGGAATTGGCAGGTCCATCACTGGCACCCTGTGCTTTTCACAGATGAGAGCAGGTTCATAATGAGCACATATGACTGACATGAAAGGGTCTGGAGAAGCCGCGGAGAATGTTACGTTTTCTGTAACATGGTTTAGCATGAGGGGCTGCACAGTGGCGTAGTGGTTAGCGCTTTCGCCTTGCAGCGAGAAGATCCCTGGTTCGCGTCCCGGCTTTCCCGGGATCTTTCTGCATGGAGTTTGCATGTTCTCCCTGTGCATGCGTGGGTTTTCTCCGGGTACTCCGGCTTCCTCCCACAGTCCAAAAATATGCTGAGGTTAATTGGTCATTCTAAATTGCCCGTAGGTGTGAATGTGTGAGTGCTTGTTTGTCTGTATATGTAGCCCTGCGACAGACTGGCGACCTGTCTAGGGTGTCCCCTGCCTTCGCCCGAGTCAGCTGGGATAGGCTCCAGTCCCCCCCGCGACCCTAGTGAGGAATAAGCGGTGTATAGATAATGGATGGATGGATGGGTTTAGCATGACCGGTTTGGTGGTGAGTCAGTGATGGTTTGGGGAGGCATGTCCATTGAGGGATGCACAGACCTCTACAGGCTGGACAACGGCACTCTGACTGCCATAAGGTATCACAGGATGAAATCATTGGACACATTGTCAGACCCTATGCTGGTACAGTGGTCCTGGGTTCCTCCTGTTGCACGACAATGCCTGTCCTCATGTGGCAAGAGTATGCAGGCAGTTCCTGGAGGATGAAGGAACTGATACCATTGACTGGCCCCAATACTCACCTGACCTAAATCCAATAGAACACCTTTGGAACATTATGTTTTGGTCCATCCGACACCACCAGGTTGCTCCTCAGACTGTCCAGGAGCTCAGTGATACCCTGGTCCAGATCTGGGAGGAGAAACCTCAGGACACCATCCATCGTCTCATTAAGAGCATGTCCCGATATTGTCAGGCATGCATATAAGCACGTGGAGGCCATACAAACTACTGAGTACCATTTTGAGTCGCTGCCAAGGAATTTCAGAAAGATGGACCAGCCTGCCATATCATTTTTTCACTTTGACTTTTGGGGTGTCTTGAATTCAGCCCTCTGCAGGTTGTTAATTTTCATTTCCATCAAGCGATGTGGCATGTTTTCGTTCTTTACACATTATCCAGTCCATATCAATGTAGATATCTAGGTTGTTATTTTTTCCCATTAAAATATGACGTATTTTCAAAGTGTTCCTTTAATTTTTTTTGAGCAGTGTGTATGCATATGTATGTATATATATATATATATATATATATATATATATATATATATATATATATATATATATATATATATATATATATATATATATGTATATGTGTGTGGATAGATGGATTTTTTTTTTTTTTACTTTTATTAGGGCTGGGCACGTTAATATGTCATTAACGCCAACAGTTATTTTATCGCGCGTTAATACAGTTTTTTTTATTGTTATTATTGTGAAAGTCCGTTGGTCACGGCCTCTGGATACACAGACAGACAAACCATGGATCACAGGGGAGGGCTGGATGTTAAGTACTTGGGATAGGCGTTATTGCATCTCACTCACACTAACAGTGGAGGGAGGCTTCGGCAGACTGGTTGGATACAGCGTGTGGGAGAAATAGAGATAAACTAAAATAAGACAAGCTAACAAATGCAGCAGCAAATTAGTTTGCTATAGACTGCATTACGATTAGTTTTGTGGAAGATGTCGGTCTGAGAAACAGTCTTAGGATCTCATCAAATGATGGCACATATGAGCCTCAAGCTGCATCACTAGCGGGTGACCATTCACAGGGACTATACTCCCCGACGCATAGACTGTTTATGCTGCTCCCTGATAAAAGATAAATATTTCTGCTGGTACCTGTTCAGAAAAAAATAAGAATACAGATTTATAAATGTTAACTTGCTGTTGCTGGGAAGGTTCCTGTTTTAAAGTTATGATTGTTTCTCTGGTACCTTAGGGTAACTTATCTTTCTATAAGAAACCACATAAAACGTTAATGCCCTTGCAGTGGCAAATAGCTTTGGTTTTATTTAATTTGACTACATTAATGTTTAAGTTGAGATTTACAAGAAATATTTTAACTGCTACTGTGTAAAGGGAATACTGCTGTTAAAAAGCACTTTCTTTGTTTAAAATGTTTGCACAGCAAATGTTACTGTATTTGTGTTCACATAGCAGTACTTTAAAAATAAATAGGCAGAATACTAGGGCTGCAACAACGAATCGATAAAATCGATAATAATCGATTATTAAAAGCGTTGGCAACGAATTTCATTATCGATTCGTTGTTTCGCGCGATTCGTGCGTCACTCGCCATGTCGCGGAGCGTCTACTTCACCTGCAGAGCTTTGTCAATGCTGGCTGACTGAAATAAAGTTTGTTTTTTTTAAATAACTCCACCTGTAGAGCGAGTTGAACAGAGCGAGGTGGCGGCAAAGCGAAAGTAAATTCAGAGTAATTTCAACCAAACATGACCGACACGGAGAAAATAGTCAGACCGAAATCCTCAAAACTGTGGCAGCATTTCACGCTTCACAAAACAACAAACACGCGTAGCATGCAAGCTTTACAAAACTGATATGATGTACGGGAGCACCACGATGATGATGCAGCACCTGAAACGGAAACACGTTGGAGTCGCCAATGAGGATGAAGGAGCTCAACAGCAGGTAAGTCACTACATTATCCTACGTTTGTTCTGTTTTACAGTGAGGAAACGTAACGTTAGTCTCTCTGGTAGCTCTCCTGATGCTAGTGTTTGTTAGCTGATTGATGACAGTGACAGGGCACGTGTGTGTGTGTGTGTGTGTGTGTGTGTGTGTGTGTGTGTGTGTGTGTGTGTGTGTGTGTGCGCGCGCGCGCGCGCGCGCGCGTGTGAAACTTTTTATTTCACTTTAATCAGCTTAAGCAAGGTTTGAATATGCTTTATAAATAAACGTAACTTGCCCACAATGGTGATAATAATTTAAAGATTAAGCCTCAAGTTTTAATTTTCTCACAAAGTCTGAGTGAAGACACTGGTCTGTGTTGGAGTGAGGCAGGATGAACTGCATTTAGACCAAACAGGGGTTAAAGTAACTTATTTAGTATGTAGTATTTTTTATGGTGCTTGTCCTATCTATCTATCTATCTATCTATCTATCTATCTGTCTATCTGTCTATCTGTCTGTCTGTCTGTCTGTCTATGTATCTATCTATCTATCTATATGTGTGTGCGTGTGTGTGTGCGTGCATGCGTACTTTGTGTTTTGTTCTTTGGACTACTTACTTGCCTTAACCTAATACTGTAAATAAAACAAGATAATTACTGAGTTGTTGTAAATTGTGCTATAATACATACTCAAACTATACTATCTTTCTCATTTCATGAACAGCAAACAATGACAGGCTTCATGATGAGCAAGACATCATGTCCACCACAGCAAGCAGCTGTCCTGACTGAGAGCATCCTCAACATGATGCTCACTGGCATGAGGCTTCTGTCGATGGTTGAAGACGAAGGCTTCGCTTCAATGATCTTATTTGCTCTGTCAGTCCAAATCTTCTCTTTCTGAATAAAGCGGCGGAAATTAAAAATGTGTTGTTTTTTTATCCGATTCATCGATTAATCGAAAAAATAATCGGCAGATTAATCGATTATTAAAATAATCGTTAGTTGCAGCCCTACAGAATACACTACTTTAAAATTCATTATTTATTTTTATGTATAACAATGTGATGAATCGCAATTAAAAATGTTTGTCATTGCCAGCACTAATATACACACACGCACACAGATACACTATATTGCCAAAAGTATTCGCTCACCTGCCTTGACTCGCATATGAACTTAAGTGTCATCCCATTCCTAATCCATAGGGTTCAATATGACGTCGGTCCACCCTTTTACAGCTATAACTGCTTCAATTCTTCTGGGAAGGCTGTCCACAAGGTTTAGGAGTGTGTTTATGGGAATTTTTGACCGTTCTTCCAGAAGCGCATTTGTGAGGTCACACACTGATGTTGGACGAGAGGGCCTGGCTCTCAGTCTCCGCTCTAATTCATCCCAAAGGTGTTCTATCGGGTTGAGGTCAGGACTCAAGTTCATCCACACCAGACTCTGCCATCCATGTCTTTATGGACCTTGCTTTGTGCACTGGTGCACAGTCATGTTGGAAGAGGAAGGGGCCAGCTCCAAACTGTTCCCACAAAGTTGGGAGCATGGAATTGTCCAAAATGTCTTGGTATGCTGAAGCATTCAGAGTTCCTTTCACTGGAACTAAGGGGCCAAGCCCAGCTCCTGAAAAACAACCCCACACCATAATCCCCCCTCCACCAAACTTTACACTTGGCACAATGCAGTCCGACAAGTATGGTTCTCCTGGCAACTGCCAAACCCAGACTCGTCCATCAGATTGCCAGATGGAGAAGCGCCATTCGTCACTCCAGAGAACGCGTCTCCACTGCTCTAGAGTCCAGTGGCGGCGTGCTTTACACCACTGCATCCGACGCTTTGCATTGCATTTGGTGATGTATATGGCTTGGATGCAGCTGCTCGGCCATGGAAACCCATTCCATGAAGCTCTCTGCGCACTGTTCTTGAGCTAATCTCAAGGCCACATGAAGTTTGAAGGTCTGTAGCAATTGACTCTGCAGAAAGTTGGCGACCTCTTGGCACTATGTGCCTCAGCATCCGCTGACCCCGCTCCATCAGTTTACGTGGCCTACCACTTCGTGGCTGAGTTGCTGTCATTCCCACACACTTCCACTTTCTTATAATACAGCTGACAGTTGACTGTGGAATATTTAGGAGCGAGGAAATGTCACGACTGGATTTGTTGCACAGGTGGCATCCTATCACAGTTCCACGCTGGAATTCACTGAGCTCCTGAGAGCGACCCATTCTATCACAAATGTTTGTAAAAGCAGTCTGCATGCCTAGGTGCTTGATTTTATACACCTGTGGCCATGGAAGTGATTGATTCTGATTATTTGGATGGGTGAGCGAATACTTTTGAAACATTGCTATTATAGCGGGAGGGAGTCAGATGTCATGGGTTTAAGATACTACTATCCTCTTCATCCAGCAGCAAGATGGTAGGAGTCGTAGGCTTTTGTAGTCTACAGCTACCAGAAACCCTAGTTTCAACCGTACATGCTGATTATGCAAATGCAACTAATGAACAAGATTTTTATACTACTCCAATGAGGACAGCTAAATATAGACACAATGGAGACAATAAAGTGGCTTCGTAGTTCTTTTAATGGATTTAATTGATTTAATGCCTTTGAACAGTTTGGTCATACGCACATGTGTTGATCTCATTTGTCATTCTTAACTGGCTGGTAAGGAGAGCACGGTTACAAAATGTAGCTATGCTTCACCAATGATAAGAATGATGACACAGAAAGGCTATCAAGTTCATCAAGTTTTTGTTTTATTTACTAATCTCATGCATTATATATTTGTATGTTTTCCTGTTTCATACACATGCGATCACTAGGGAACATGTACACGCAAAAAAAAAAAAAAAATGTCACAACATACACCAGTCAGAATTTATACATGTGTTAGCTCATTTTCTCAGTGTGGGTAGCACCAAAAACATAAAAATGTCCTGTTAAGCTAAAAATAGGTTGTCGCGGCAACAGAGCTGAGATATTGCTGCTGTGGAGTTTGAGAATGGAAGAAAGTGGTGTGTGTTAGTAGGAAACACAGGTGGGAGTGGGAGACAAATGTACCTATCAGTGCTCCCCTCACATCTCCTGTAACTGTTCTGTACAAGCAATGAGATGGTAACATACTGCAGTGATTAAAAAGTGTAGGGAGGAGAAAGCTTTTATCTTAATGCTGTTTGTGCCAGTGAGGTTGGACAGAAAAATAAAACCCAATGTGTATTACTGTGTAGGGAAAATCTATTTGTAATTACAGTGCAATCTCTCTCCATGTCTCTCCTTCCTTCCCGCTTCCAGCAATAGACTTATTATACGGTGGAATATATTGTTTTGTGTGTCAAGACTACATATATGACAAAGACATGGAGCAGATTGCCAAAGAGGAACAGAGGAAAGCCTGGAAATTGCAAGGTATAGCATCCTGTTTTCTGTCTGAGAAATTAATACAGCCATTGAAATTAGTCTGTCTGATATGTGGGTGCCATCACATATGTTTTTTGTATCCACAGGCATAGGGGAGAAATACACAACATGGGAGCCAACCAAGAGGGAACTAGAATTATTGCGACACAATCCAAAGCGGAGGAAAATCACTACAAACTGTACCATAGGTGGGCAATAAACTGCACTGTTGAGTCTGCACATCTTAAAGATCATAGCTTTTCATCCTTAGACAGTTGTGCATGTGTGTGAAAGTGCTATAGGGTTTCTCTATTGCTCCCTATGTGTACATGTGCCTGTTAGTCCATGGGCCAGACCAGATATTGGTACCATCTCAGGTGACCAAACCTAAGTGGTACTAAAACATACATTGGGTTAATATAAGTACATTAGAATATGATAGCCTTTCCACACTGGCAGCTTTATCACTTATTTGAGAAAAGGTCACATTCACCATAACCGTGGTATTGCACAATTCATTTGACCTATGAGGCCACAGTTGCAAAATTACAACATTTTTTTAAGGTTGTCTAGCTGTACCTATTTCTGCCTGAATGTAGACAAACACTACATATCCCAGCACCCCACACTCTGAACTGCAAAATTGCAACATTTTTGGCAGGAAAATATTAATACTGTAAGGCATACCACATTCCAAGTTCAAACAACATGTCTTCCACTGATGCCCCAGCTCTCTCTTTAGGAACAATTTCAATAATTTTTCAATTAAGTATTTGACCTGTAGTATTTTTTTTCTTCATCCTTAAAGATGCTTAGTGATAGACAACTCAAATTATTTTTTTAAAAGTATAATACAGTTGAAGACAAAATTATTAGCTCCCCTATGAAATTTTAGGGTTTTTTTCCAAAAAATTCCCAAGTGCTGTTAAACACATCAAGGGATTTCAATCACAGCTTTTCCAAACATCATAGTTTTATTTTAGAGGCTTACAATATTTTACTTTGCATATAAAAACAAAATTATTTAACAAAAACCAAGAACTACCAGGGTCAAAATTGTTAGCCTCCTTTAGAACTGACCTTTTTACTGAGCCAAAACACAAAACACTGTTGTGCAATCAAGTGCTTTAACTTTGTAATGCTCACAGTTTTCGATCGATCGATCGATCTATCGATCTATCTATCTATCTATCTATCTATCTATCTATCTATCTATCTATCTATCTATCTATCTATCTATCTATCTATCTATCTATCTATCTATCTATCTATCTATCTATCTATCTATCTATCTATCAATCAATCAATCAATCAATCAATCAATCAATCAATCAATCAATCAATCAATCAATCAATCAATCAATCAATCAATCAATCAATCAATCAATCAATCAATCAATCAATCAATCAATCAATCAATCAATCAATCAATCAATCAATCAATCAATCAATCAATCAATCAAGTTAAAACTGAGGGTTGTCCTACACCCTACACACAGTATAAAAACTTAAGGATTTGATCTGTCATTTGAGAAAACATCATGAAAAAAAACAAAAAGAATTGTTGATGCTTACAAAGCAGGAGAAGGTCTACAAAGTTATCACAGCATTTCCAAGTGTCCAGAAGTGGAGTGAGAAGTCTAATGAAGAACTTCAAAGAGAGCCACACAGTACAGAACAAGTCTGGCAGAGGTAGGAAGCCAAAGACTTGAAAGACTCTGGAAAGAAAACTTGTGAGAGATGTGTCTAAAGATGCCTGAACAACCACCAAAACATTAGTTAATGACTTTACTAAGTCAGGAGTTGTAGTGTCAATGAAGACAGTCACCAGAGCCCTGCACAGAAATGGACTGAACCCTAACCCTCCACTTCTACAGAAGAGACACCTTCAAGTCAGATTGAAGTCTGCTGAGGAAAACCAGGAGAAAGATTATGAAGACTGGAAACGTGTCCTTTGGTCAGATGAAACCAAACTAGAGCTCTTCGGCCGTAGAGAAGTTGCTTATGTTTGAAGAAGGAAAGAAGAGGCATATAACCCAAAGAACACCGTCCCCACAGTTAAACACGGTGGTGGCAGTATCATGCTGTGGAGATGCTTTAGTGCATCTGGAACTGGGAATCTTGTCAAGGTTGAAGGAATCATGAAGAAAGTAAGATATATGAAGATTTAGAAAGAAAACCTCAAGCAGTCAGCTGCTAAACTGGGTCTGGGTCGTCGCTTTGTCTTCCAACACAACAACGACCCAAAACTTACATCACTCCTGGTGAAGATCTACCTCCAGAAGACCAAAGTGAACGTTTTTTGTAGTTTGTAATGAGAGACTCATTACAAACTACAACAAATTACTGCAAGCTGTTATCCAGCAAAAAAGTAACACAACTGACTATTAGCATCATGGGTGGTAATAATTTAGACCCTGGTAGTGCATTACAAAGTTAAAGCACATGATTGCACAATAGTGGTTTGTGGTTTGGTTCAATAAAAAGGTCAGGTCTTAAGGGGGCTAATACTTTTGACTCTGATAGTTTTTGTTTTTTGTTAAATAATCTTGTTTCTGTGCGCAAAGTAAAATAATGTCAGCATCCAAAATAAAACTACGATGTCTGGAAAAGCTGTGATAAAAATTACTTGATCTGTTTAACAGCACTTGGGAATTTTTTGAAAAAAAAAAACTTAAATCTCATTGTGGATCTAATAATTTTGTCTTCAACTGTACATGTGATTTTTAGGGATTTCTTTCAATGGTGCAAAAATGCAACACTGGGCTTTAATACACACGTGGACAAAGTTGTCGGTACCCCTCAGTTAATAAAAGAAAAACCCACAATGGTCATAGAAATAATTTGAATCTGACAAAAATAATGATAAATAAAAATTCTATGAAAATTAACGAATGAAAATCAGACATTGCTTTTGAACTTTGGTTCAATAGATTATTTTTAAAAATAAACTCATAAAACAGGACTGGACAAAAATGATGGTACCCTTAACTTAATATTTTGTTGCACAACCTTTTGAGCCAATCACTGCAATCAAACGATTTCTGTAACTGTCAATGAGATTTCTGCACCTCTCAGCAGGTATTTTGGCCCACTCCTCATGAGCAGACTGCTCCAGCTGTCTCAGGTTTGAAGGGTGCCTTCTCCAGACAGCATGTTTCAGCTCCTTCCACAGATGTTCAATAGGATTTAGATCAGGGCTCACAGAAGGCCACTTCAGAATAGTCCAATGTTTTCCTCTTAGCCATTCTTGGCTGTTTTTAGCTGTGTGTTTTGGGTCATTATCCTGTTGCAAGACCCATGACCTGCGACTGAGACCAAGCTTTCTGACACTGGGCAGCACATTTCTCTCTAGAATACCTTGACAGTCATGAGATTTCATTGTACCCTGCACAGATTCAAGACACCCTGTGCCAGATGCAGCAAAGCAGCCCCAGAACATAACAGAGCCTCCTCCATGTTTCACAGTAGAGACAGTGTTCTATTCTTGATATGCTTCATTTTTGCGTCTGTGAACATAGAGCTGATGTGCCTTGCCATAAAGTTCCAGTTTTGTCTGTCCAAAGGACATTCTCCCAGAAGCTTTGTGGCTTGTCAACATGCAGTTTGGCAAATTCCAGTCTGGCTTTTTTATGATTTGTTTTCAACAATGGTGTCCTCCTTGGTCGTCTCCCATGAAGTCCACTTTGGCTCAAACGACGACGGATGGTGGGATCTCACACTGATGTACCTTGACCTTGGAGTTCACCTTTAATGTCTTTAGAGGTTGTTCTGGGCTCTTTTGTTGCCATTCGTATTATCCGTCTCTTCCATTTGTCATCAATTTTCCTCCTGTGAACACATCCAGGGAGGTTGGCTACAGTCCCATGGATCTTAAATTTCCAAATAATATGTGCAACTGTAGTCGCAGGAACATCAAGCTGCTTGGTCTTATAGCTTTTACCTTTAACAAGCTTGTCTATAATTTTCTTTCTAATCTCCTGAGACAACTCTCTCCTTCGCTTCCTCTGGTCCATGTTTAGTGTGGTACACACCATGTCACCAAACAGCACAGTGACTACTGTAACCCTATAAATTGGCAGACTGACTGATTACAAGTTTGTAGACACCTGTGATGCTAATTAGAGGACACACCTTGATTGAACATGTCCCTATGGTCACATTATTTTCAGTCTTTTCTAGGGGTACCATCATTTTTGTCCAGGCCCGTTTCATGAGTTTATTTTTTTAAATAATAAAATGTCTGATTTTCTTTGGTTCATTTTCATAGAATTTTTATTTATTATTACTTTTGTCAGATTCAAATTATTTCTGTGACCATTGTGGGTTTTTCTTTGATTAACCGAGGGGTGCCAACAATTTTGTCCACGTGTGTAGGTGCTACTTATTTAAACAGAAGGCCCCATCACTGGGTCATGAGTAAATTTATCAATTGTTCCATCTATATAATAGCATACAATGTCTATGCTGTATATATATATATAGGTTATGGAATTAAGGTTCAAGGCTAACCCTATTAATTTTGTACAAGATTAACAGTATACTAACAAGTACTGCACATTGACTGCATGCAACAAGTGTGATGCTCGTTTGTGCTTCAGAGATCAAAAAACTGCTGCCTTAAGTTTCACATATAAGGAGACACTAAGGAGAAAGTCATCCACCAATTAATAGTCCTCAGACACCAGAAATCATTATGATGTTCAACCAAAGTCCAACATGTAAATATGAACTAATTGTAGAGGACTGATGCAATAAAAATTCCACTTTTACAAGTTCATAAAAATAAAATAAAGTTGTAATAACATAATTTTCTTACAGTTTTTTATTGTGTGGAGGTGCATTCTAGCATGGATCGCAAATAGAGTTTTGACTCATTAAATTAATTTGCATTTTATTGTGCCGTATTCAACTATTTCACATCAATACAATTCTTTTTAAGATACATATTTTGATACTATTGAATCTTCGATGCCTAATCATCTGTGGACTATGTTAAAAATAAAGTGGTAATGTTTGCCTACACTAAGAGCCACTGTTGCAATTTTGCAACGTTTTCATAAAATCCTGAAAAATCCAAAAAAAATGAAAAAGTCTCATTATTTTCTTGATTAGAGGCATGCTAAAAACAGTTTAAAATGGAAAAAAAAAATTACATCAATATCATCAATGGTTGGGTTTCAGAGTTAAATCTTGCAGTGTGCAAAGATCACATCTAATATAAGTCAATAATCAAATTAAACTGTGAGAAATATGTATATAATATAAAAAATTAAATGTCAGACCCAAACGAACGCATCTTTACATGCTTATTTGATAATTGTGTATTTGCCTTCACTTGTTTTTTTCTATAGAAAGCGTTATTGGTCGGTAGGTGTACGTTTGTTTTCAGGTCCTTTGCAGAAACTGCTGAGATGTCTCGTCATGTAAGTTGTCTTTTACAGTTCCAGTTAGGTTAATTAAGCTCAATTAGGTCAGTTAACTATGGTAGTATCCTTTCCTTTTCTAGGATTAACTTGGAATTAACATGGATGGCTGCTTTTATTTTATATGATACTGATACATGGAAGAAATTACCCCTATCTGTATTTTATTTTTTTTTGTCTCATTATGACCCTGTATCTGTATCTCAGAAAATTACTTTTGAATTTGGAAAAAACGCCCGCACAGCACAGCGGGACAGCATTGATTAAAGAGGTACTCGGAATTAAAACTGCAAAAGCATTTGAAAATTCAGCTTAGTAATGGAAATGGATATAGTCTTTGCAACAGTGTTTTTGGCATATGATCAATTCTGGTAGCAGTCTGTTATAATTGGGTTACATTTTGAACTTTTCATCACTATTTTGTCTGTTTTGACACCATTTAAAAAGGTATTCTGAATGTTTAACTGGAAGTTATAGTCTGCTGTATCATACTGACCAAAAATCACAAGATATGGTTCGTCTTTGGTTTTTAACTTCAGTAGAATTTAACTTTGAATCTGTTTGTCAAACTTTCACTATTCTGTTCCGTCTGTCCCGCTTACAGAAAATCTTGTTACCATAGCAACGAAATCTTTCTCAGTCTTGTTATAGTATTGTTCTGTGCTGTGAAGTTCTTAATACAGATGATGATGTGTAGCATGTGACGTTTCTTATTTTTTCATAATGAGGAAAAATCCCATCGAATTCCGTCCCGTTGCATTGATAGGACTTTTGGCTCTGACCCTTTCATCGTGTCCATTAAACCAGTGATAACACATGTTTAGCTGTGAGTCTGCAAGGGCTATCATATCAAAATGCAGACTAGAGACATATAGCAAGTTAAAAATACCAAAAAGAATTGGTCACCTCAGGTGGTACCGATACCTGACGTTTTAGGTCCGGGCCCATGGACTATATGGAGCAAATGTACTTGGGGTCACTCGTGCATTTAAGTGTGATACCCAAGGTCAACAAGGCTGGGCAGCCCCACAGGCAGTGCACTGGGAGAGGCAGAACACAATGTTCCCTCTCTGATAGATGCACAACACAGCATTCCTGAATTTGTCTCTGTCTCCCCAGAACTTGCTTTCCCTCTGTTCTGTTTTTTTTTTCCAATTATCTGTTGCTTTGTTTTTTTCTGTCTCTCTGTGTTGTGTCTCTAATTTTGTCCATGTACTGAATTCACTATTCTCTCTGCACCTTTTCTTCTGGTATCCTGCACTCCCTTATATCTTCAAACAGCTTCTTTGGCCTCACAGATTGGGCAGTGTCTTTATCTATGTGTGCACGCCAGGATTAGTCTAAAGTGTTTAAGCTCTTACTGAGCGCTCTCTTCCAGAAACAAATCTTGCTCAGTTGGAGTAGAACCAAGACCTTGCTGTGTCTCACCTGTTCTACTGGCTATCAAAGAAGGGTTTTACTGTCTCACACTAAATGAATTCATTCATAGTTTTGGGGTCTTTTCCAGGATACACACAGTTTTTCTGGCAAACCTGATCCAACTTTCTAGCCAGGTTATACAATGTCAGTGGCTTTTATGTTTACTAATTGCCCTTGTATATTTAGATGCATGTGCTACAGACTATAGAGTAGATTTAATTTTAAATGAATTAATCTCTGTATTTTCAACATTAGTATACACTAAGTAAAACAATGATGATAACGAAACAGTTCCAGCTGAATCTCAAACTAAGCCCATCGAACTCTCTGCAGGATGTGATAAAATTGTGGTGAGCCATAGATCAGGGCAAGGCTATAAAACCATTTCTAAAACTTCAAGTGTTCCCTGTAGCCCAGTGGTTCAATAATTGACGGCTTCAGAAGTCCTATGGTGAGACAGCCATCTTTACAGCATTCCAGAAAACGGACTTCTATGGTCGAGTTACTAGACGTATACCACTGCTGATCAAAAGACATATGACTTCCCACTTGGACTCTGCAAAACATCATTTAAAGCACTCTAATAGCATGGGGTAAAGCATTTTTTTGGTGTAATGACAACAAGTTGGAAATTTTTTTATTAACCATGTGTGGCACACAACAGGCACTGCTCATCTCTTAGCTAATACCATTCCTGGTACGTGATGGTGGCAGCATCAGGCAATGTGGGTATTTCTCAGTGGCAGGAACATGGAAAGTGCACTAGAGTGACAGTTCACCTTTTCAGCATGACCATGACCCAAAGCCTGAAGCCATGGCAATGGTGAAGTAGCTTTGGAATAAATCCCTTACCGTCTTTGAGTTGTCGCACCAAAGCCCAGGCTTAAAACTCACAGAACGTCTGTGAAAAGACCTGAAAATAGCAGTTCACAGATGGTTCCCATGCAATAGAGTATCTGGCAGTAAGAATAGGATAAATTGCCCAAATCCAGGTGAGCATGCTACTGAAGACTTACCCAAACTGCAATTGCTGGTAAAGGGACTTCACAATGTAGTGAATTAGGGGTCTGAAAGTTTTAGTAAATGAGAGATTACATATTTGAAAATGGTTGATTAAAAACTTTCATAACTTTCTCATTATGGGTTAGTAAGCATAGGTTAATCGAAAATGGCAGTTTTACAAATTTAAGATTAAATCAACAAAAGTGTGCAAAAAGGGAAAGATTCTGAATACTTTCTGAATCTTCTGTATGTGTGGTTACATATAGGGCTGTAACTACCAAATATTTAAAAAAAATTATTGAAGCTGGCAATTATTTTTCTAACCAATTGTTTAATAGTTGGGCGTATAAAATTCTGAAAAAGTCCGGAAATTGTAAAAATGAAAAATATTGTTTTCTATCACATCACACACAGAGTAGCAATAAATTCTCACCACTGACAACCTGTGACAAGGTAGTGTTTCACGTTTGGTCATATCTGACAAAAATTGGTTAAGTCATTAAAATACCAAAACAATTTGCAAGGTTCTTCTGGTTACCTATACATTTATGCTCGCTATTTCTGATGGTGTCTAAGAAGTAAATTCACCACAGTTAAGACTTGGTCCAAATAAAAAGAGAATGATCAACTTACTGTCATACCGTTGCCATGTTATTCTCATTTTTGTCTTTTTCTTGTCCTGCAGGTTTACGAGGGTTAATAAACCTGGGCAACACATGTTTCATGAACTGTATTGTTCAGGCCCTAACACACACACCACTGCTGCGAGACTTCTTTCTCTCTGACAGACACAAGTGCGAGATGCAGTCAAACTCCTGTCTGGTTTGTGAGATGTCGCAGCTCTTTCAGGAGGTATGCATTATTTGTGTATGTGAACTTAGTACATAGGTTTGTTAAATGCCGCAAAGAAAAGAAAAATGTGTGGTTTTGGTTAACACAGCCATAATTTGGGAGTTTTTTTCACAACTGTGCAATACAGAATATTTTCTTGGAGTGTAACCCACAACAGAAAGCTGAGTCATTGTTGCGTGTTTTGTTGGGTCCAAAAAGAAAGGCAGATTGGAGGGAAAAAATGCTGCCTGAAAGTATGTACTGAGCCATATGCAAGGGAATAAGTAGAATACAATAATTACGTTAATACTGTCTGTGCAGATTATGTTACACAGCCATTCATAGCCTTTCCCAGTTCTTTGCTGCAAAAGTTTGGCTTTGCATGTTTAACAAACTCATCAACCGAAAGTGTTGCATAATGGCTGCCTGGCCTGCTCCCACACTGCTTCACTTTCTTCTTACACCCTCTCACTTATTATTATATATAGACCCACAGATGGCAAGTGGTGTTATAATGTATAGTGAGTTGATTCATCACCACCCCCTACCCCCCACAACACACGCAGACATGCAGAGCCCTGTCTGTTCAGCTATATAACACATGAAGAAGGTAATTGCACACCTCTGTCACCCAGAGAGGCAGATGTTGATTGACTCTGTTTCTGTCTGAGACAGAAAATTTAGGGTCATTAATATTTTAATTCCTAACATATGCAGAGTTGCTCATGTCCAACTCGCTTTTTCTCTCCCTCTTTTCTTCGTCCTCTTGTGGGATCTTTTGTTTGTTAGCCACCTTCAAACTGTCGAAAAGGGGAAGAGTCTGTAAAATTCCAGAAGAGACAGTGGCGTGGCATGTTTTTCCCTCTCACAGCTTAATCACACTTCAGAGAGAACTGTGGAGAATAGAACGAGATGTGCGCAGCATCTGCGTGACGACAAATGAAAGCCCTCTCCGGCATTAATGAGCTCTCTTTGCAACTTTATTGTGTTGTTTGCACTCTGCCAGCTCTCAGTTCTCCTCAGCTCTGTTGCTTTCTTACCTGCATCTTTTGACCCTGAGCTGGATTGTCACACATTCGAATTCCCATGGCAACACAGAGACTCTGCAACACTTAACAGATGGATGTTTTTGCTCCAAGCCCTCCCCTTTTCCAGCCATCCACTTTGATTTCTCTGTCTTGCACCTCACACTTCCCCTCTCTGCGGATGAGCTGTCATTATAGCTGGTGCTGTTCGGTGACATGTTGGAACTCATTCATATCTGACGAGACCAAGAGAAGTGATCAAAATAGTTGGATCACCTCCACTAATAGAACATTTGTGTAAATTACAGATGACTGTGAGTAATGTAGCAGTGAAATTGACAGCAAGGTAATAACACGTAAGACTTGGAAAAATAAGTTAACCACCTCCCTGTTTCATTCCCACCTCCTGTCCTATCTTTCCACTCTGGTTTCAGTTCTACTCGGGCCACCGTTCGCCCCACATTCCCTTCCGGCTGCTGCACCTGGTGTGGACTCATGCACGTCATCTCGCAGGCTACGAGCAACAAGATGCCCACGAGTTCCTCATCGCAGCATTGGATGTACTGCATAGGCACTGCAAAGGAGACACCATCAGTAAGCTTCACTTGAATCCCTATGGACAATAACTGTTACGGCCAGCGCCTCCTACCCCGGGTGTGTGTGTTAACTAAATATTGTGGCTTATGCAAATAGGGCTGTGTGATCCCCACTCCCTGGTTGGGAGACTATAATGGTCAAACATTGTACTATGCTGTCCTTAAACACATTAGGCTTATCTGAGTCATTTCTCACATGGACATTCTGGAATATTTTCTGGCGGTCTAAGACAGCAGTTTCACTGAATGGGAATAAGAACAGTGTCAGTTGAGAGTGAGTGGCCACCTTCTGCCTCTGATCCAGCATCTGGAATTATATATTAGATCTACCCATGGAGCACACTGCCCTATTTTTCTGGAAACACACTGAAGGAGACTGACAATGGTGTGTACCAAGGGGACAGCAAGCAAGCAGTGTGAGGAATGTCAATTGGCCCTACTGCAGTGTAATAGCAGTCTGAGTCACCCCCAGACCCAGCAGTAATGCTTGCTCTGATTGGCTAGAGAGAATCCACAGTTGTAAAGCAGCAGAGAGGTGCTGCTGCAAAGTAAAGTGAGAAAGTACCAAAGAGGCTGGTGGAGGTGGTGTGTGTATTTTACTTTCTGTTCTGTGTCCTGCAGGAGACGACAATGGGAAGAAGGCCAACAATCCAAATCACTGTAACTGCATCATTGACCAAATCTTCACTGGGGGCCTACAATCGGATGTTACCTGTCAAGTTTGCCAGTAAGTTTGCGTGTTTGTCTAATGTGTTTGTGGTGTTTTAAAAAAGTATAAAGATGCAAAGGACAATTTGCTGAAACAAAATCTCACCTTAGGTGTTTGCTGCCCATTCATCTTGATGCAGCATCACATGACCACTTATACACCTCATCTCTCTCTTCCTGCATTTACTTATTCATCCATCTCTCTCTGTTGTCCTCCAATACTCACCTCTCACCACTGGACTGATTGAAGTGGATGCCACCCATCCTCCTACAATGAGAGAACCACTGGTTTTATCTTCGCCACTGCTCTTATTCAAAGGCCCAATCCCAGCAGAGCTGTTTTAATGGGGCTTGTCTAGACAGCAGCGCAATCCAAGCGTTGCCTGCCTGCCCCCTAGAGCTGTCCTGTCACATTAACGCTAGCACACTGCAGTGAACTGCAAAGCACCTTGCACCGACTAGCAGGCAACCCGAGCCCACATCACTGCAATGTTACCTGCATCCACAGGGAAAAGAGACACTGCTGATGGAGTACTAGTGATGCTGTTTTGTGTATCATTCTGACAGTGAATTGAACCCCTTTATAATAATTGGAATCTTGTTGACAACAGATTGTTAATGGATAGGCCTTAAGCAACAGAATACAGCAGCTGAGGCTTCCTAACAGAAGTGGTACCATAATGGTGCCATATTACTGCAAGGTTGCTCTCACATCACTGTAAATGCCTATTTGCCTTCTTAGCCACCCGCTGGTACCTCTGGGTATTACAAAACCATGACTTATCTAATCAACAGTAATAATGTGCAGAAGCCCATCTTTGTGTGTATATCTTTATGCATACTCGTGTCATTCTCCACTGGAGGCCTCCATTTTGCCCAGGCTAAGTCCGTCATGGTCATTGGGCTGTAATAAGACAAATTCTTTATGCAAAGCCAATTTTCTCTGATGTAACACTTCATTGAATTGCAAATTGGCCTGGAACAACAGTTTATATATTATACACATGCACTCATTTGATCTCCCAGCAGGCTTAAACCAAAACAAGATCAGAGTCTGCAGAGGCTATGTGAATTTAAGCTGATGTACTACCATCAGTGTCATCATCTGTCAGGATTTCACATTACTTATTATTGTTACATACTCTTTGGACTCTATTTTTTTCTCTAGTGGGGTTTCCACGACGATAGATCCATTCTGGGACATCAGTCTGGACTTGCCTGGCTCATCCACACCTTTCTGGCCCCTTAGCCCTGGAGGGGATGGCAGCACAGTCAATGGAGAGAGCCACTTGTCAGGATCCACCACGCTCACAGATTGCCTGCGCAGGTACACCTTCAGACTAAGCTGGCACAAGACAGGTTGTCTTCTTTTTCCACTTTTGCTTTTTTTGTGTACATCTGTTAGAGCTATCAAAACAGTTTCTCGGTCATGTAGGTTAGGGAATATTTTGTAATGCTCAATCAAAGGTGTGTCTTGCAAAAAACACAGTATTCAGATGCAGCTGGTGTATTGAGCTACTACATGTTGTCTTCCTCTAAGTTGATGGACAATAAAGCTGATGGTATTTAAGCCTTATTGGATAGAAATAAATCATGTTCCTAACATTTTAAAAGAAAGTGAGGTGTTACCACTCTATTTTCTTTCAGGAGTAGTCAAAGGAGTAGTCACTAATTTAATTGATCCCTTCACTTGTACGAGGGGTCACATATGGTGTCTGCTCAGGCACAAGAATTCTGTTATTTCTAGATCTCATCTTCTCCCATCACCAGATTGACAGATCAGGTGTGACCTCTCATATTTCCTCCACTGCCTCTTCATTCTTGCAATTTCTTTCCCCCTTCTCCTTATCTTTTTTCATTCCCTCTCCTCTCCACGTAATTCCTTTTTCTCCTGTGCCCTCACTCTCTACCTCTCACATTTGTCTTATCCTCCCCCTCTCTTTTTCTCACCTC
Organism: Amphiprion ocellaris; assembly: GCF_022539595.1. NCBI lineage: Eukaryota > Metazoa > Chordata > Actinopteri > Pomacentridae > Amphiprion > Amphiprion ocellaris. Next base: position 23,390,098 of record NC_072784.1, on the reverse strand, counting down.
CTTTCCTGCTGACTTTTTTTTTTACTGCAGCTTCTTGCACACCCCTAGTTGCTGCAGCAAGTGTCTTAAAGGTACAGAACTGGTTGGTACTGTTGCCATGGCGATTGAGGCGTTGGCAATACTAGCAGGGCTTTGGGTTGGGTGAACTGACATACAATGGGACTGCACCAAAACCCTGCTGGCTGGCTTATTATACACACCTTCAGATTAACTTAGTGCATACTCCAAGTACAAAGCCTGAAATGTACCATACAGAAACCATTACAGCTTTCTTCCTCTTTCTCCTAGTTTCCAGCCCTGTGCATTTGCATGTGTTCTTCACTCTTACACATCCTCTCTTTTCTCTTTTATTCCATCACTCACTCTGCAGGTTTACGCGGCCCGAGCATCTAGGAAGCAGTGCCAAAATCAAGTGTGGCAGTTGCCATAGTTACCAGGAGTCCACCAAACAGCTGACAATGAAGAAGCTCCCCATTGTAGCATGTTTCCATCTCAAAGTGAGTCAGTCAGTGACAATGTGCTGCAAATTTTCTCTCATTACCTTATCTGTCACTGTCTAACAGTTTGACTATTTAAGGGTACACTGAGCTTCACAGCATTCATGTCTAATTTTGTCAAAACTTTGTAAATAGGGCTCTGTCATGTGGCTGAAACTTTTTTATTTATTAAGTTTTATTAACTTTTTTTTTATTAAGAAAGCATTTCGTGCATAGCTCAGATTGTGCAGTGGTTCAGCTGTGTGCTGCATTGCTTGTGTGTGGTGGTGTTTAGAATCAGAAAAGCTTTTTAATCCCTGCAGCGAAATTGCTTTGCAACAGGTGCTCAAGATTGTGGAAATTGTAAAATTACAAAACTTCAGCAGAAAGATGAGGAAGTTCATAAGTGCATAGCCACAGCTGGTACAGAATCCTGCCATATCTAGTTGGACAGTTTTGTCCAATTTCATGTGATTGAAGTCTCTGGAAATCATGAAGTAATGCGGAGCCCAGAGTCCTGTGGTTTAAATAGCATCCAGAACTTCCTGGGTATGTCGAATAGATGTAGCCTCTTTGCTAACACTCAGTGTTTGGCGTGCAGAAATGTTCTTTCAATGTCATATGACCAAAGTGGCACCATTTATTGTTAAAGAAGGTGGCAAGCCTTTCATCTCTTTCTTTGCCACCCTGGGAATTTTTTCCTTTCCACCCAATCTGTCCTGAAACCATTGATAGTAATGATGGAATACGATTTCACTATAACCAAATTGATTGTGAAACACATAACACTACACTCACGGAAGTCATCTTGTTTCCTCACCGAGGCTGTTGGCTTGTCCATCTTATTGTCCAGAGATCTCACATCTCTCATTTTAGTTGTTGATATGTTACATATTGCTGTGTAACACTTTCATCCAGTGTCCCAGGACACCTATGATTTTAATGACTCATACAGTCCTCCACTGTCCATTTTTTATTTATCAGAAAGTACTAGAGACCTATAATGTATTTATGATATTCATAGGACCAGGCTGCACAAACATTGTCTTAGATAAATCCAAGTCTGTTATCTTGTTATGAATGTGTAAAAGTGTGACAGCCAGGGTGGAAAACATGCATTTCCACTTTTCACTAGATGTGTTGGGTTTTTTTGTACATTGTAATGATGATGCCTGATATTTCTAATGTGTTTCTTTTCCCATCTCTCCCATCCCCCAATCCTTCTCTTTTTCTTGGTATTTTTCTGCCCCTTCCCCCCTCTCCTGTCTCCTTGTCCCTCTCTTGCCCTCTTCAGCGATTTGAACACTCTGCTAAACTGCGGAGGAAGATTACTACGTATGTTTCCTTCCCTCTGGAGTTGGACATGACGCCCTTCATGGCATCCAGGTGAGATTACCGCAGATGTCAGTATTTTTATGTTTGTTTGCTTTTTTACTGTGGAGCAGAGCCTTACTCTAACTTCCCATGTATTGCAGTACATACTGTATTGCCAGAGTCGATGTAGGAAAACAGAATTCTCTTGTATCCAACAGTAGCTCCTTAATTTATTGCATTTTCATCTTTACAAATGCACTTATAAGCTGCACATACATGCAATTATACAAAAGCTGTTTTATTAAAGGCTCCCAATAAATATACATCCATGTCAGTAGAGCATGCAGCAGCAGTCATGCCCCACCCCTCAGTGTTGCATCTATTCAGCTCTGTTCATAGACAGAAGATCTTCTTTCATAGATGGTATTATTCTGCCACCTAGTGGATTTTTGCAACAATGTTGCCTGTTTACGCATGCATGTAATATTGAAAATGGTTTGGTTTTTTTTGTCTTTTTCAGTAAAGAGAGCAGAATGAACGGGCAGTATCAACAGTCGGTTGATGTATTAAACAACGACAATAAGTGAGTAGTAGATTGGGTTACAGCAAACTGATTTATTAACACTCCATTCTCAATAGTTGTACAACAGCATTGATATGATAGGAGAAATTTCAACTGTAGCACAGCAGCAGATGCTAATGACCGAAAACATCCGGCTGTGACTTCCCCTAATTAAATCAGTTTGAAGCCTATTAAAAGCTGCTTAGTTTTCTTCATCCATGACAGTTACAATAGCTTTCATTTTCCAGGACATTTACCAAGAATTTGCTATCTTAATCACACTGACAGGTTGCCTTGTGGTAAGGACACAAGACGCTATTCAAAATTCTCTTTTTCTTGGTCTCTGCAGTGTAAAAAATTACCTTAAAGAGCAACAATGCAGGGTTTTGAACAAAATCAAGCCCTCATGTACGGGAAGGATAATGGGGCTTTGTGAGATACTGATGTCAAAGTCACATAACAAAGGACAAACTTAAAGAAGCATCACGCTTCTTTATTTACTTTTATTTCCAGGTATTCCTTGTTTGCAGTGGTGAACCACCAAGGCACATTAGAGAGTGGCCACTACACCAGCTTCATCCGCCAGCACAAAGACCAGTGGTTTAAATGTGATGACGCTATTATCACCAAGGCCAGCATTAAGGATGTACTCGATAGTGAAGGGTAAGAGTGGAAACAAAACATTAGAAATTCTTTAAAATGTCAAACTGTGTGCGATCTTAATTTAGTTTTTCTTTCTCTCTTCAGGTATCTTTTATTCTACCATAAACAGTTTCTTGAATATGAGTAGTCTTTGTGACCACTGACCATTAAGAACCACTGCTTCTAACAAGAGAGTCAAGGGACTGGGGGACAGGATGACACGCAAACACACAAACCTACCTGAAACTTTTTGACTACCAGTCTGCTCTTCCAGCTCTGGAGGACAAAAATCAAAAGGCGTGTAAAATCATGCAACCTTTTAAAAGAAAAGAAAACCAACAAGCACTGAGCTACTTCTTGGCATCTACTTGACAAAACTGAATGAAGAGGAGAGAAGGAGGAAGAGTGTGGTGCTTTCAGTTCCAGGCTTGTAGAGGGAAGAGGCCCCACATCCCTCTCTCTCCTTCCCCTTCCTGCTGCAGGGGCAGAGTCTAAGCGTGACTGACTGTCATGTTGATTGGGCACATCTGGATTTTTCTTACAGTATTCTGACCCCCTTCACTTCCCACACACCCTCCATTTTTCTCCCATGGTGCTCTCATTTCAACTGACCAAGCATTTAACTTAGTCATGATGGAGGACAGTATGTTGTCATATGCATATAGGACTGAACGCAAAAAAAAAATATATATATATAAATCAGTGTATTATGAACTTTGCAAGAACATTTTTAAAGGTATGGTTATGTTTTTATCATTTGTGAGTTTAGTTATGAAATACTGTATGAATCTAGTATACATCTATTTTTTAAGAGCAAAGAAAACATGGGAGAGCTTAGAGACGCTGCCTTTGCCAGTTGCTGGGGTAGCGCTGCCATGGAAACTGAAAAGATTTGGACCTGAGTGTTCTCATGTTCCATTATTTACTGTGTTGATTGTTTCATTTTTAAGTCTGGTTGAGGGCAGGGAATATCTATTTTTTTAGGGACTCATTGAATTTTGAGTTTTTGTTTACGTTTTTTTTCAGTTTTTTTTTTTAATGTTTTCAGTACAGTCATATGTCCCTCGCTGTCCTGGTACTGGAAATGTTTTATGGATGTATTATACTTTCATTCTCATGGAATTTTTGGTATAATGATGGTGATGATCAGTTGGCTCATCTTTGTTGTTTAGAAACTGTATGATGAATGTGAGATTTGGGTTTCATATGGCATTTTAAAGAGAAGACTCAATACAATATCAGGTCCTATAATATGTGAGGATGATGTGTTCTCTCCTAATTGAACACTCTGAATGTTCTGTGCAACAAAAAAGCCCATTTAACAACACTGCATGCAATTGGGCTCCCATGATCTTATAATATGTGAAAAATTGCCCTCAATAATGGCTCAAGGCTTGCTGCCTGCCCGTCATGACTTCTTGTTCTGTAGTTTAGGGGTTTGGGGATGGGGGAGGTGATTGTGTGCGATTTATAGAGGGTAAGACATTGCACATATATGGGCACTATGCGACCATAGCCTGGCTCTCAATCCATCAGTGTTAATCTTCTCCATGGCAACTGTGGCTGGTCTAGACCAGCGTGGTTTGTGGTATGTCTTGCCTCTGCAGTGCAGTAAACATAGTACTCTATTCAATCAGTATGCTGTCAAGTGAGACTTTAATCACAATACACATACACGTCAGGGTGTTGTGGTCACTGATTGTGTGTGTATGTATAAAAAAAAAAATTTTTTTAAACTATACCTTCAAATAATACACGAGGGCCCGTACCTATCACAAAGTAATGCCACATAAAATACACAGCCCCTGTTTGTGTAGCTGCTCAATAATTGAAAACAAACATGCATATCCTTTGGTCTGCTGCAGAGCCTCGGCTAGAGGGAACCGATGGATTTCAGAAAGAAAAATCAAGGTGCAGTGGTCACACTATTGTTTTGGTCATGGAGCAGTTAAGGCTACCCAAGGACATTCAGGGACACAGCTGAAACGAAAAGGAAGAGAAGAGCTTCATTATCTGTTTCAGTGATTAAACTCGGAACAAAACTGGAATGTGTACGTGCTGTCTTTTGTCTTAATATCCATTTACACTTTCTCAGTAGGGCAATATATTTCCCAGCGTAAGGCGCTGTAGGGCATCTGAACCGTACCAACTCAGAATGTGGTATTTGAAGCTGTATTCTGTACGGTCCCTGTATTACTGCCAAGGTTTTCTCATTGTAGAAGACGAGGTGATGTAGCGGAAGGAAACAGATTCGTTTTGTCAAGAGCCCATAGCCTGAACACAGTGAAACACGTGCTCACATGCTGAGGTAAGTGTTGACTTTCTGTTCTTTGAGCAGATGCAGTTATGTGGGTGATTATGGCGCCACTTTGTGGTCACACCAGAAGCACAACAGTTTAAAGAAAAAAAGCAGCGAGATTGTGGGCAATCAAGGCATGTAAACACATTCCAGACTGAAAAAGTGAAGACATGAAAAAGCTTTACATTTAAAAAAAAAAGTTGTTTTTTTTCTAGTACTGTTGTTGGGACATGCTTCACAATTTAAGGTCATTAGAAGATTAATATGACCTGAAATATGTGACTGAAACTTGCATCATTGCTGTGATTTGCAATGACATAATTATTTTGGGAAAAAATGTGATGTGGAAAATTCTAACTTTAATTTGATGTAAGCATATCTTATCATCAATTAAAAGATTTTTAAGTAAATAAATTTGATTTAATTTTAATATTATATAGCATACATGTACAGTTTGCAAATGACAATATTCCACAGTATTGTACCATAAGAAAATTACTTTTTATTTATTTTCAACACAGGTATACACAATCTTTGCTCAACAAACCTGGTGTGTCAGCTGTTATTTAACAGAACAGAAGCTGGAAAAACATACTTGCTATAAACTTTCTACAGAAACTGTAAAACCCACTAAAAAACACATTGAACTCAAACACTAAGGGAACAAATATCAAATAGGAAATGGGCTATAAAATCTTATGACATGAAGCACTATGACAAAAACTTTTTAAAAAATCGTATGTATAGGCATTATTTTACAAAGCCTTCATTAATAACAAAGAATAACATTTCTCTTTATAATATCTGCTACTATGATACATAATGCAATATGTCTGGTTAGCTCTGGCTTACATTTTGTACCAAACACTAATACAAAACTTTACACTTTTTTCTGGTTTATTGTAACTGAGGTGTTTGGTTTCAAAGCCTGGGGATTCTGATCCTGATAGACCCCTCATTTAATTCTTCTTTTTTCTTCGGTCATCCAAGCAATGTCTACATTCATAATTCATGCCTTGAGTCATCTCTATTATTAACATGCTAATGGTTGTTTCTATGCAACCAACTGTTGCTACAGAAATATGGGACACCAGATGCATCCCATGTGTTTCGATGGTAATAAGAAGTTGCAGCCCCCCATAATTCAAACACCATGCTTACATTAGTAGTAACGTATTCATGCCGGCTAGAGGTTGCTAGCTGGGATGTTCAAATCAACTCAAAACACACACATAGTCACTGATCTTTGTGCAGTTATCAGAATATACCATTAACTTTGATGTACACTATATTGCCAAAAGTATTCACTCACCCATCCAAATAATCAGAATCAGGTGTTCCAATCACTTCCATGGCCACAGGTGTATAAAATCAAGCACCTAGGCTGCAGACTGCTTTTACAAACATTTTTGAAAGAATTGGGTCGTTCTCAGGAGCTCAGTGAATTCCAGCATGGAACTGTGATAGGATGCCACCTGTGCAACAAATCCAGTCGTGACATTTCCTCGCTCCTAAATATTCCACAGTCAACTGTCAGCTGTACTATCAGAAAGTGGAAGTGTGTGGGAATGACAGCAACTCAGCCATGAAGTGGTAGGCCACGTAAACTGATGGAGCGGGGTCAGCGGATGCTGAGGCACATAGTGCCAAGAGGTGGCCAACTTTCTGCAGAGTCAATCGCTACAGACCTTCAAACTTCATGTGGCCTTGAGATTAGCTCAAGAACAGTGCTTCAGCAGAGAGCTTCATGGAATGGGTTTCCATGGCCGAGCAGCTGCATCCAAGCCATACATCACATGCAAGTGCAATGCAAAGCGTCGGATGCAGTGGTGTAAAGCACGCTGCCACTGGACTCTAGAGCAGTGGAGATGCGTTGTCTGGAGTGACGAATCACGCTTCTCCATCTGGCAATCTGATGGACGAGTCTGGGTTTGGTGGTTGTCAGGAGAATGATACTTGTTGGACTGCACTGTGCCAAGTGTAAAGTTTGGTGGAGGGGGGATTGTGGTGTGGGGTTGTTTTTCAGTAGCTGGGCTTGGCCCCTTAGTTCCAGTGAAAGGAACTCTGAATGCTTCAGCATACCAAGACATTTTGGACAATTCCATGCTCCCAACTTTGTGGGAACAGTTTGGAGCTGGCCCCTTCCTCTTCCAACATGACTGTGCACCAGTGCACAAAGCAAGGTCCATAAAGACATGGATGACAGAGTCTGGTGTGGATGAACTTGACTGGCCTGCACAGAGTCCTGACCTCAACCCGATCGAACACCTTTGGGATGAATTAGAGCGGAGACTGAGAGCCAGGCCTTCTGGTCCAACATCAGTGTGTGACCTCACAAATGCGCTTCTGGAAGAATGGTCAAAAATTCCCATAAACACATTCCTAAACCTTGTGGACAGCCTTCCCAGAAGAGTTGAAGCTGTTATAGCTGCAAAGGCTGGACCGACATCATATTTAACCCTATGGATTAGGAATGGGATGTCACTTACATTCATATGCGAGTCAAGGCATGTGAGCGAATACTTTTGGCAATATAGTGTATATGAGAGTGCTTCCACATGTAGCCTAAAAACACAAGGAGAGTGATCTGATTTTAGTAACAGACAGCGAGGCACAGGCTGTCACGGTGGCATGAGGACTCCTGGAGTCGCACTGTGATGATGATGATGACGACGATGATAAAGGAACACCACAACCTTTTGGGGATAAGTGTTCTAGCCCTTCACAAATTTACATCACTCAGTGACGCAGTGTCAGAAACCACACTTAAAATGTAGCTTCCCAAATATCACAGAATTGTTACTGTCAGTAAAGTAAGATTACTATGAGGCAGTAGCAGACAAGTTTAGTCCCTTATATTATCAAAAAGAGGGCCACAGTAGCAAACTAAACATACTCCTGCTTACGTTAAAGTTTCTTCATGGCTTCAAAACTTCAACATTAGTGACCCATCCTCTCCTTAAAACTCTACTCAAATACAGGGATAATGTGGTCAGTAACCAGGTGACCTCTGACACATTCTGCATCACTTCAGAGAGGATACAAAAGGAGAGTCAAATCATTTTTCATAAAACATTATCTGAACAGCTCTGAGATGACATAAAAACAAGAAGATGAGTCACTATTCAAGAGTCAAAATGAATTTAACATCACACTGTTCAACATTTTTGAATGAGGGGGTTACTCTAACATCTGCAAGCAGTGACAGCAGCAGTATTATGTGATATCCATAAATATCCACTGTATATAAGCAATGATATGAAGTAGCTCACATGCATTCAGTCCAGTATAACAGGCAGGTGACATCACAGTAGTTAATACTATACACCACTGTAGTAGAGTTTCTAAACATCTTAGCAGCACTTTGGTTAGAGACTGTACAATTTGCCAAGCTATTACCATTAATGGAATGGAAAGCAGGGAAAAAGTGAAAACAGACTCAATATTTACTAAACATTGTTACTCACATTTACATTTTATACATTTTGTACCGCAGGTAAAAGGTCTCACACAAATTAGACAAAGCAAAGACCGCTGTATTACAGAACATAATGACAAACACAACAGCACTGGCATTCATTACTTTCAGAGTCTAAAAAATAACATTATTTATTTACAAGTCACCCAAATAATTAAAAATTAAATATCCACCCATTTTCTCTAATAACTTGCAGTTTTATTAACAGTATGCTGTTTTACAGCAAATCATCACATTGTTATTTTGTTATATTCACAAAGTAAAGAAACATGGAAACTTGGCACAGGCCCTCTGCTGTAAACTATGTATATAATCCTGGGTGTCCAAGGAAAATCCATGTCACCCAGGGGACCACTGGCAAGTGGGTGTTGATGTCTGTTCAAACTTACCTAAGAGTCAACACTGAGGACTGAGAAGAGTCAAACAGATTTCATTTACAGCCTATAGAAAGCATTTGATTGCACTTGTGATCATATTAGAATGAATTGGTTTATATACTGGGGAATGTACTATAAATAACAATGGAATCTGACATTATTAATTTCTGTTGTTGCTCTGTTCCTCTGAATAAGTTAGTTCACTCTTGAATAATGTCCTTTCTGATGTCTCATTAGAGAGACTGGCGACTGTTTCTGAGAGAATCTGTCTGCTAGTATGTGTGAGTCTGATCACCTGCGTCTCAGATGCTTGTCTGCAGGTCACCGTTCAGCAGAGTACTCTGGGTTTCTGTGGGGTCATTCATCATGTGTAATTTGTCCTGCCGGCTATCACTGCGCTCAGCCTCATCCAGCCCTCCTACCTTCTTAAGACACAAAACGTTCTGGAAACTCTTCTTAAAGTTCTCGGATAGGAAGGCATAAAGGATGGGATTGGCACAGCTGTTGGCATATCCTAGTACCACCACAAATGCAAAGGTACTTCTCAGAATGGGAGTGGTGCTGATGGTGCCCGTCACTGAAGTGACGTTGAAGACATAGAAAGGCAGCCAGCAGAAAACAAACACTGCCACCACAATGGACACCATCCTGGTCACCTTCCTTTCTGAGCGCTTCCTCTTGGAGGATCCCACACGAATGCCTGAGGACTTCACCTTAATGATGATGAACAAGTAACAAAGGCAGATTACCATAAGGGGCAGGAAGAAGCCCAGGATGAAGGTGTAAAACATGAATGCAGTGTAGTAAGCCTCTTGAGGCTCAGGCCACACAATGGTACAGAAGCAGCCGTCTTGCTTTGTAATAATGCCGCTGTAGATAACGATAGGCAGATTAACCACCAGCGACACCCCCCACACTGCGAGGTTGATAGTCTTAGCCATACGGGGCTTGCGCCACTTTGTGGACTTTATGGGATGCACCACAGCCAGATATCGATCGATGCTCATAACCATCAGACAGAAGATGGAAGTGAACTGGTTCAGGGAGTCGACAGTCATCACTACTCTGCACAGCACGGGCCCAAATGGCCAGTGGACCAGCGCCAACTGTATGGCGATGAACGGCAGGCCTAACATGAAGAGGACATCAGCCACTGCCAAGTTGAGAATGTAGATGTTGGTGACAGTCTTCATTTTGGCATAACGCAGAATGACGTAGATGACAAGGGTGTTCCCACAGAGCCCCACAGTACAGACCAGAAAGTACATGCAAGTGATGACCACCGTGCTGGTTCTGTTATAGCTGTGGTCTGTGTAGTTCCCATGGAGGTTGGACTCATTGCCCTGCACAAAGCTGTCATAGATAAGGTGCTCTGAAAGGTTTGGAGGGGATGATGGGAAGATCCAGGAGTCCATGATACCTCGGTTTCTCACAGTCTCACAGTGGTTATGGCATTCCGCCTGCAGACAAGAAAAGCTTTGTCAGTAATTATATGAAATGTTCTAAAATAAGTGATTCTTCCCACCATGAGAGTTATCGTCTAACAGAATAAAATCATTATTCTGCCTAATATGGATTTTTGTACAGATTTTTTTCCTTCCCAGTGGAAGAAAATGGAGCTTGAAGTCATCATGGTCATCAGATAGACCATCTGATGTCAGATGTTAGTGAATCACCCTAACTGATCTGAATGAAATAATTGGTAATCACACGGCATTTTGCAATAATACTGTATGCATGAGTGACAAAATACAGGAGCGTGTCTTCAGCGCTTTTAGATCTTTCAGTTTACTTGTTTCCTTTTCCTGGTCACAATCATGGCCAGCAGGCCCTACAGGGAACTGATCATTTCTTTTGAGAACAGCCCTGATTGATAGCATGTCTAAAGAAGAGCAGCTCAGGATCTGAGGCAGTGCTTTCTACCCGAAGCCAAACCATCCCTGAGTGTTTATTTGGTCAGGCTCACTGCTACCAAGGGAAATTACTTCACACACCTCACAGCCATAAGCTGTCCCAGGGGAAATGCTTGCACTTCACATATTGCTAAATGATCAGCTGTGACAGGTTACAACAAATTCTTTGCTGACACATTTTTCCAATTTATTACAGGGTTGGTGTGGATGCAAATTATTGGCAGCCAAAGTAACTGAATGAGGGAAAACACTGTACTGCCAATAGCCTCACTGCAGTCAGACTGAAGTGCTTGTCAGGGAACAGGAGGCAAACATGATATGACAACTTGGTTTGGTGCCAATAACATGAAAGGTTTTGTTATGCCTGTTTGTCATTTTCTCCATAGCAAGATACGGTGAATTGTGCCCAGAGATTTGTATTTGATAAATAGATGACCAAATGTTACTAAAAGCTCAGTGACAAATAAATGTCTGTTATCTGAGTCCGGTGGAAAAACAGAATATTCCATAATGCATCATTTGGAAACAGTGGAACATGTGTTTGGCTTGTGTGAGAAAAACAGTATGCTAATTATCCCTACAAGAACAGAGCAGACAGATGACAACATAATGCCCTGTGAGGCACGTCAGTTGCTGATGTGAAAAGTAAATGAAATCATGAATCACTGTACACTGTAAGTATGACTTTTTTTTTTTTTTTTTAACAAAATTCTGAAAGAGTATGTTATGTTGGAACTTAGTTATAATGCTGTATTTGAGACTCTGTGCAACAGGTATGTAAACATCAGCCTAGAGCCTGCACTGTCCAAAGGAAGAATACACTTTGCTCTACATACAACCTCTTTATTTTCTCAAATGGTTTGTTTCTCCCCCACGACTTAAAGCTACGATTTCTCCTCTAACTTTTTCTTCGAGCAGCTACCAGGTTTAAAAAAAAGGACATTCAACTGAATAAATTATTTAATGCTCAAAGATAATGCCATAAAAAGGTTGTGGGAAGCAAAGTGAGGTCAAGTCAGTCATTAACAATGTTAGCAAACTCTGTACGCAATCGCCTGAGAATTTTATTTGCTTTGTAGAGTTACGAAATGGCACAAAATCATCATAATACGAGTTAACAAAATTGTGCGCAACAAACCGATCAGGGAATGCGGTGAATGTGCAGCTGGCAGCTTAAATGATCCAAGTCGCTCAGTGCCAAATGATGCCATACGTAAATCGAATAATCACGCCATCCTTCAATATACTGAGTTGTTTTTGTACGTGCTGACGAATGTGGCAGCTGTGATAATCCCTCTAAAGTAATTTAGCACCGCCTTACCTGAACCTGGGTTTAACCTCACTATCCACAAATTTCGCCGTTTCTGTATTGATGGAGGTATCTCAGTGTTTGAAGAAGATTCACCTTCAAATATTCCTTAAGTTTGCTTCACCGGCACCGAGGTGTAAAACTCCATCTTAATAATCCCATCATGTATCGTGAGATACACACACGGAAGGAAAGGACAAAAGGCTCCGAATCAGTCGTGGGTACGATGCGCGTTGAGACAGTCTCCAGTTTGAGGGCGCGGAGATGTTAAAGGACGCACATGAACTGCGCCGAGGAGGTGCTGAAGAAACTCACCTCAGCGGAGAGAGAGACGGTTTCTTTTAATGCAGAGATCCAATCCTGCATTCAGACAAAGCTGATTTAGCAAATACACACTTTATTGCACCTTTGCTGACACACGCTGTTTTGGCAGTGACAATGAAATGGACTCCGACAGGTCAATCTAAACTGACTCATCAATTTACCAATAGATCCTTTCGGCATGTCAGGATTGGGGCTCTGAGGCGTGCTTATCCAGGGCATTGTTCGCACCGAGTAGTGTGTCAGTGTCAACGGTTTATTAACAAAATAAAATAAAAGAACAAAAAAAGACAATGACTGTGTTGACCAGGAATTGTCAAGAAAAAATTCCTTCACTTTAAACGCAAAACTTAATATTAACGCCATTTACGCATTTAGGGACGCTGATCAACGTTCGGCTGTGGTTGAAAGGGCAGTTTTGAGTATGGCTGATAAACGGGGATTGGGGAATTTACTAGTATTAAATTGCTGGTATTGTTATATATTATTGGGTGTATAGTGTGCACAATTTTCGATTTAGTTTGGGATTTTTGTAAAATTACAAATCAATCAATCAATAGACATTCCAAGATTATAGAAGTATTTTCTTAATTCAACCATGCCTTTTATACATTCTCCAGATGGGAAAACTTACTGTCAAACTCTGATGTTCAGAGTTTGACACTAAGTAAGTATACCCAAGATAAGTGACAGTTTGGACTTTAATAAAGTGCTGCCAGTTCAAAGATACCACTGACTGCAAGTCAGTGCATCTGCTTTACCTTTGATTTAGTTCTCAGCCTTTGGAGGCAGCACTGAGATCCAAATCACATGATAATGAAACACAACTCAACTTGAGCATGTTTTTGCTTGAATTGTTGCATGCACAAGATACAAGTGTGGGGAGATGCCCGTTTGGACTTAGTAGTTTCTCCACCTTGTGTTTGCTTCATGCTTTCTTTGCTCAGCAGCAGTGAATTTCTTGCTTTTCTCAAAAACAGTTAATTATGGTGGCGATTAACAACCCCAAATCCATCTCTTCATCAGCCCGTGAATCACTGTATACCACATGCTCATGTTTTCCCCCACTTAGCCCTTCACCCATGGACGGATTTTTACCCCCGTGTTCTGATGAGAGTGCAGTCCTACCTGCTGCACAGGCAAGACACTTTTCAGTACAAATACACTCTTTAGTTGAAGGGTGTAAACTGTTTTGAAAGTAAAGAGGTGATTTTTTTTCTGTTTACTATAATTGTCGCAATTTGTGTTGATCAATGACGCCATTGTTTATTTAAAAAATTGCAGTATATAGAGTTTTAATGGCACAACAAATTGTTAGACATTGTATTATTAAATCTTTGGCAGCATGTGTTGACTAAATGGTGTAGTAGGATAGTTATGGTGATCTGCAAGTGGGTAAAAAACAACTAAATAACACCCTTCAAGTTACACATTGCCAGGGACATTAGTCAAGATGATGGCTTGCTGGGTGCTGTGGTGCTGCTCAAGTTTAGTTTTACTGCTGGATAAAGGTGGGCGTTTTGCCACAATGGCCATGTGACCACTGTTCTGTCAAGCCTGATGGCCTCACAGTGTAGTAGTGCTCATTGTGGATTGAACCAGCAATCAATCTGGCACAAATTACGTCTGAGACTTACATCAGGCATAAAACCCATAATTGTGTGTCTTTTGTGAAACAGGGAGATGTAGCCTTTTATTTGCCTTAAAACATAAACTTTATCACTGAGGCAGTGCATTAGCACTTTTAAAGCACGCCTTGCTTTACACAAATATCCATGGAAGGATAATGAGGTACTTGGTATACTGTATTGGGGATGCTTGTCTGTTTGTCTTGCCTTTAGAATTAACTGGGGCCCACTGAAGACTGTGATTTAACATTATTCTTTGGTCGAAAAGTGCTTAAATGAAAGAGAGAAGACTAGAACATCCTAACTCTCAAAAAAAGCCAATTTTACAAAATTATAGGACTCTGCTATTTTCTCTCACTCTCTGTGTAGAGATTCTGGACTGACATAAACAGAGAAGGTGAAAAGGTCAGCATCAGCTTAGGAAGACAAAACAATATTTTACTGGTAGTTATCTTGCCACCAGAAACAATCAATGACACATTTACTTGATTTTATGTAAAATACAATGTGGGTGAACTACAGTCTTAAAACTATTTTACTGTGACATTTCAATATTGACATTTTGGGTCGAATTTACCTAATGGCTTTGAATGATCTGTGGGGTCTTGACTCGCTGGAGAGCTCAGGTCTTCATTTGCTTTCTAATTACAAAGCCATGATCAAGCACCTCTCTGATTCAGGTCCTGAACTGAGAGCATTGATTTTATATCCTGTTGAAGTAAACTGATAAACAACTGATAGCCTGAGGCAGCTGTAAAATATATAATGATTACCACCAAAGCTTTTGGCACTTTTGTAATGATTCTGCTATGAAAGAAACAAAATAACAAGGTGTTTTGCAATATCTTAGCAAAGAACAAAGGTATTATATTCTTCAGTGGCTTCAAGCAAACCTTTTCTCATTTTAAGGATCATTATGAGAGAAATAAGACTTGGAGTTGGTGGGCGTTAGTTTAATGGATCAGAGCACTTTGCCTGTTTTGGTGTTGTTTTTAACTGCCTTGGGTGCTTTGTCGTGTAGGTGCTTGGGAATTTTAAAGATGACTGCATCATGCTGACTTTCCATCCACTTAATAAATCCAGTTGATCGTATTGGATGAGGTGTCCTCATTTGCTGATCACTGTGTTGTTTGACTGGGTTACAAAAGGTCACAAATCAACATTTTAATTTCCTAAGATATGACTCTCTCAGACTGCAAATTTTCCCTGACCAACATTCCAAAATCCCCAAATCTTTTATTCAGTCAGTCATATAAAATAAATAGCAGTAGGAAATCCTCACCTTTTCCCTCACCTGGTGCAACAGAAAATGATTATTTGGTTGTCAAAATAATTGATTAAGTGATAAATCTTGATAGAGTCACATGTTTTAAACAAATCAACAGTGTAGAGTTGCAGCTAAGCTATTTTAAGGCAGGGCAAGGTTTTTGTCTAACTTCGAAATATGCCATTTTAATACACAGTTTTTACTGTTAAAATCAATGATTAGAGGACTTAAAGCCATTACTGGTGTTGCATGTTTTATGTCCTGAACACAGTACAAAAGCTACACTCAAAAATTTTACCACCTCATCGTGACTCTTATCAACAAAAGCAGTATTGGTCATAGGTCTCAGCATACGTGTGCTGTCTCCTTCCTCTGTTCTCTTTGCACGTTGCTGTTTATTTACATAAAATGAGTCTGGCTGCTGTGATAAGGCCTGCTGAGGTTGATTCTAACTCCTAGGAGACACAGTGGATGGGTGATTCTGGAGGATGTTGATCTGTCTGTGTTTAGTGTTTTTCCCCAGTTGATTGACTCAAAGAAGGAGCACTAAGATATGCAGAAATTTGCTTTATAGCTAGTCTTGTGTAAAAATAGATTTTCAGATTTGAGTGTGAAAGTCTATTGCTGACCGTGGCCATTTGGGAAAATATTGAATTTTCGTTCAGTTTCACAGTCTACATCAGCTTTAGCCAAAAACCATTCTCTTGTTTTGAATTCCTTCTGGCATGTGTTAACTGATCTCCAAGACTCCAGTACTGTGAGATATGCTTCCCTTAGGCAATATTATTAGGAAGCACTGTATTAATTTCCATTGTTATGCTGACGACACTCAATTGTATTTATCTATGAAGCCAAATGAAACTAATCAGCTAGCTAGACTGCAAGATTGTCTTGAGGACATAAAGACCTGGATGGCCTATAATTTCTTACTACTAAATTCAGACAAGACTGAAGTCATTGTATTTGGCCCCAAACATCTTAGAGAATTGCTTTCAAAGCATATTGTTACTCTGGATGGCATTACATTGGCCTCCAGTACTACTGTGAGGAACCTCGGTGTTATCTTTGACCAGGACATGTCCTTTAACTCGCACATAAAACAAATCTGTAGGACTTCCTTTTTCCACCTGAGAAATATTGTGAAAATCAGGAACATCCTGTCTCAGAGTGATGCAGAAAAACTAGTCCATGCATTTGTTACTTCTAGGCTTGACTACTGTAATTCCTTATTATCAGGTTGTCCCAATAGCACATCTACAGCTGATCCAAAATGCTGCAGCCAGAGTACTGACGGGAGTTAGCAAGAGAGATCATATTTCTCCTATATTGGTTTCTCTTCATTGGCTTCCTGTTGA
Organism: Amphiprion ocellaris; assembly: GCF_022539595.1. Classification (NCBI taxonomy): domain Eukaryota; kingdom Metazoa; phylum Chordata; class Actinopteri; family Pomacentridae; genus Amphiprion; species Amphiprion ocellaris. The sequence goes on along the minus strand of NC_072784.1, from coordinate 23,373,157 downwards.
ATCTAGAATAGAATTCAAAACCCTTCTTCTGACATATAAAGCTCTTAACAACCAATCTCCATCATATCTTAAAGACCTGATAGTACCATATTATCCTAGCAGAACTCTTCGCTCTCAGACTGCAGGCTTACTTGTTGTTCCTAGAATCTCTAAAAGTAGAATGGGAGGTGGAGCCTTCAGTTATCAGGCGCCTCTCCTGTGGAACCAGCTCCCAGTTTGGGTTCGGGAGGCGGACACCCTCTCTATTTTTAAGACCAGGCTTAAAACCTTCCTTTTTGATAAAACTTATAGTTAGGGCTGACTGGGGGACCCTGTCGGGGTGAGCTGGTGTTTTTATTTGCAAAACTGACTTCCCCTCTTGACGTCCCTTTAGTTTGCCCCTAGTTGCTATAGGCCTAGGCTGCTGGGGGACCTCTTGATGCACTGAGCCCTTCTCTAACTACCTTTGTATTTATTATATATACCATTATTGCATTACATTCACTCTGTTTCTTTCTGTGTCCTTTCTCCGAGTGTCCCTGGTCCCAGAGCTGGATGCTTCAGATGTGTGGCTGTGTTTTATGGTCCTTGTGTCCCACCCCCCACCTCTCCATCTCTACCTCTACACCTCTATCTCTACCCCTCTACCTCTTCCCCTCTACCTGTATCCCTCTATCTGTATCCCTCTATCTCTACCTCTACCCCTCCATCTCTACCCCTCTACCTCTTCCCCTCTACCTCTATCCCTCTATCTGTATCCCTCTATCTCTACCTCTACCCCTCCATCTCTACCCCTCTACCTCTTCCCCTCTACCTCTATCCTTCTATCTGTATCCCTCTATCTCTACCTCTACCCCTCTATCTCTACCTTTCTACCTCTTCTGTCCCTCTCAACCCGCCTGGCCAGCAGGCAGATGGGTCCCCCCACATTAGAGCCGGGTTCTGCTCGAGGTTTTTTTCCCTGTTAAAAGGGTGTTTTCCTTGCCACTGTCGCCTTTTGGCTTGCTCTGGGGGTCAGGCATATGGGTTCTGTAAAGCGTCTCGAGACAATTTGACTGTAATTGGCGCTATATAAATAAAATTGAATTGAATTGAATATAGCTGAAAGTTAAGGAAAATGCTGCCAAATCTTCCCGTTTTTTAAGATATGTTGCTAAATTTTTCTCGCTGTATGTTTTTCTGAGTTAACAAAAATGGTGGAAAATATATAATAGATTTAATGATTTTTCTTCTGTTGTTTGAAATTTTCACAAAATTGTGATTGCTAGTCATCTTTGGGCATTTTTTGGGGCATTTACTTTTTTGTCAGAGTTTAGTCTATTTTTTTGTCAGCCCCATGCTGAAGTACTCAGGGTGTTGAGTACTTCAGCATGAGTGAATTCTTAAACAAATGGAGCTAAAGTTATGGTTCTTGGTTTGGGTCTATGTTGTCAACAAAATGTCTGGATGATGAAGAATCATTTAATATTAAATACAAATCATGCTCAGCGAGAATATTACTAACCATAGAAGTGCTGGTGACATTTGACAAAACAGCATGTAAAATCTGATTTAATTACATCTGTAAGGTTGTACTTCCTCACCTGAAATTCAGTCAATGAGCTTGTAATTAAATTTGTAGGTGAAGGTGAGGTGAGTAGTGAATATTTATATATACACTACCATTCAAAAGTTTTTTATTGAAATTCAAGTAATTCAAATCCAATGAATAGCTTGAAATGGTACAAAGATGAACTGCTAGAGATATAAAAAGGGCAAGGTTACCCAAAACTGAAAAATAATGTACATTTCAGTATTATACCAAAAAAAGGTCCTTTCTTCAGGAAACAAGAAATGGGTTAACAACTTAAAGTTGTTCTGAAGCAATGGTGGTTGATCAAGCCTTGAAAGTTGATGCTACCAAGTCCTACAGGTGTCCCAACTTTTCTTGATTACTTACAACCCCCTCTGTCTACATGAATGTAGTGTCGGAACACACCATGGCACCATACCCTCCAGAACATTATTTGAACAGTATTGTACTGCAGAAAGTAGTGTGTTGCTATAAAAATGGAGAGGAAAAGGCAATGAGAGACAGACCATCATAACATTTAAAAATTGCAAAGGAAGTCAAGCTGTCAGTGAGTACAGTTTTCTTCACCATCAAAAGGCACTCAGAAACTTGAATTTTGTAGCTGCTGTTCTATTTCTACCTGTTTGTGAACTATATCTGACAGCCGATCGGTTACTACTGCATACATTATTAGTGCTGCAAAATGACATTAAAAAAAGTTTGACCAGTATATCCTTAGAAGCTGCAACTTAAATTACAACATAAAATAAAGTGACATCACTTGGGGGATGTAATCACATGAAAATATGCAACAGATTTCAATGCAATGAAATTGCAATGCAATTTGATGACTGAAACTCAACACTGGCTTGTCTGTGCTCATAGAGCATCAGCGTCTCGTCACAGCCTGTTGTCTGGCATGGAAACCAACCACTGCTCACCTTCTGTTGTTGCAGCGGAGCTAAAAACCTGCATTTTTCAAGGCTGTTAAGTGTGATTGATTATGCTTGCTGCAGATTGTGTCACCAGACCTCTCTGAGGTTCAATTCAAAATTCTTTTTAATTTCCTTTCTGGCACGAATTGCAGGCAATGTAGCTCTTCCATCACATTCATTTTCACAATATCAAAGGTGTTTTATGAGTAACACAATGAACATTGTTTGAAATCAGTGTTTATTGTGTATTCTTGTTTCTGGGTGGCATTTTTGTTTTTCTTTAAGTTTCAAGTCGTGCTATGTTTTCCTGCATTTTCATTTTGATTATGCATACACTACTTTTTTCTTTTTTTCTTTTTTTTTTTTTATTTACCAATGGAACACAGCATTTGTTTGAACAGGAAGTCCTACTTTCAGATTTTAAGATCAGTGCCATGTCTCATCTTGGGAACCAGTTCATAACTTTTAGGTGTATGTGAGTTGGCATGCCAAAGTCTTTATTTCAGTTAATGTCCAGGAATAGTATCAGTGTAGTCCTGAGTGTTAGCCCACAATCATATTTTCTTTGTATGTACTCAAAGTTTATCTTCTTCTTCTTCTTAAAAACTGTTTTAGGGGTCCTTGATATTGTTTTCATTCTCTTTTCAAGAAGGCTTCAGAGGGAGTTTTATGAACTTCGTAGTCACAATTTTGGCATTGTCTATCTCATACTCTCTTTCAAGTATTAATGGCTGGTTGCCTGGTTATATGTCTGGTAAATAGAAACCCTTTTGGGTGATGTGAATTTGATTTTGAAGTAACAGAAACCAGTGGAATCAGTCATTATTTGGGATTATCACTGACTGAATTCAAAATTTTAATAATAACAACAATAGCACTAACAACTATAACAACAAAAATAATTATACTACAACAACGAAAATAATTACAATAAACACAACAATAACAATGATGACAACATTAGTGACAACAGTAACCACAACAACAAAAACAATAACCACAATAACAACAATAATAACAGTAACAACCGTAAAAATAAAATCATCATCAACAACAATAACATTAATAACAACAATAACAACAGTAGTAGTTCATTTTCTGTTGTAAATTATTCACTATTGCACTGTAGTATGTTTTGTTATAAACATTTAACCCTCTGCACTCAAGTAGTTTATGAGTGTTTTTTGCTCCTGCCATGTTTTCACTCACTGCGGGCTCTTTAAGTCATGCAATTCTATTGAATCAGCCCAGCTGTGGCTAGAAATGGATACAATTCAAAAAGGTCTTCTGTACCGCATGTGTAATATTAAACTATATCATTAGTCCTATTAAACAAAAACCAAAGAAATAAAGTTGAATTTATTTGATAATTTTTTTTACAGCAATTATAAAACCGGGAATCAACATGTACAATATTTTGTCAAGTGCTCACAAGTGCTACATTTTTTGGAAATAAAATGGTGACTACTGTAGATATATAATAGAGTATTAAATATAATTATTTCAGAATTGTCTCAATACTTGTGTTCTATCTGCACTGTGCATATACAGCCTACAGTTAAACACAGTTCAGTCAAAACATTTCCCAATTGTTGTCATGTGACCTGACAGAATTTAGTGGCAAATGATTTCTCTTTTGCAATGTTTAAAATAAGACATACCGATTAAAGAGATTTTGAAAAAATATAATGATTTTAGGCTTGGATTTAATGCATTTTTCTGATGGAAACCCACATTGTTTCTGCTTTTATAGTTTCTGACCCTGAAAAATGGTATGATTTGGGCAATTTTTAACAAAGATAATATGCCTTTCAGGTCTGCCGGTGAGTTTTGATGTTCACAAGGTTAATTAATTTCTTCAGACTTCCCACTTCAGAAAGCTTTTACACACATGACATGGATGCCTAACAGTGCACATCTTGTATCATGTAATATTTACAGAGCAAATGAGCAGATGTACTTTAAACATGTAAACGGTAATCAGTTGTGAATCAGTGTTGCATTCTTTAGATGAACCTTTGTTTCCTTGTGGAAGTGCTCACATGCACACTTTTCTGCTTCACAACTGAATGTGGGTTGTCAAGCTGAGAAGTGGAGCTTTTGGCCACTGCAGCTTTCTAATCTTATGAAATCAATTTTCATAATTCTTTTCAGAGCCCAGGTAATGTGGCTTACAGAGGGTGGCAGACATTGGATAAGATATCTCAGGTGGGCTCTGCCTGAATGAGTTGTCAGTGGTACTGACCGCCTTACTTGGCTGTCTATGATTCAATGCAGTGTCTGGCAGCACTTCCCCTTCAAAATTCTATTCTTAGGATAAAATAAACAAAGCCTCTTGGTTTGAAATAGGTCTTAAAGTTTGTATCCAACAGTTGTTTTGTTTTTATATCACTTGTCATTTTATATCTCAAGCTCCACTGATTCCAAATATCACACTATGTGTTGTGCAGGGCTTCTTTTAAAGGATGGAAAACTGCAGCTGTAGTGCCACTAACCATTTTTATCAGCACTGTACAATGAATATTGGAAACTTACTTTCTGTCACTTCAAAAGCCACTGAATTCTGTTTAATATCCTGAGACACAGCAGAATGTCTTCATTCTTTAACTATCACCAAATTATTTTGGGCTACTTACAAAGTTCAGGATGTTCATATAAAAAATGTTTAAAACAGTGCTGTTGTTGCTGGGCTGAGAATGATGGCATATCATTCTGAGTACATTTTATTTATAATTTGCCTTGGGATTGCAGGGAAACTAATGGGGTGAATAACACAACAGTAATTGAAGCAGTTCTGTTCTTCTTAGATAAATCAAATCTTGCCACAAGTGAAATATTCATAAAGCTACAGACATCTGACAAACTACAGGATTGCACAGCATGATATCTGACTGTAAACATACACCAAAAGTCAACAGTTTGGACACACCTTCTCATTCAATGGTTTTTATTTAGTTATTTTATATATTGTAGATTAATACTGAAGACATCAAAACTATAAAAAGAATAAATATGGAATTCTGCCGTAAACAAACAAGTGTTAATCTTCATTAATAATCTACAATGTATAAAATAATACACATAAATAAAAACCATTGAATGAGAAAGTGTGTCCAAACTTTTGACTGGTAATGTATAAATTAAAAATACACTACACAAAAAAAGTGAGTACATCCTTGTGCAATATAACTTAAATGTCAAATGATTGAATTTTGTTTCACCTGCAGAAATTACAATGCTTTTAAGTTGAACTATAGGTTATTTGATTTTGTGTATAATTAAAAGGTAACAGTTTAGATTTACTATATCCAAATACAGGACCCAGAGCAGGAACTTAATACAAAAAAATCTTGAAATTCAAATCTTTAATTTTTTTTTGAATACTTCCACCTTTATGTTTGATGACAGACTCAGTTCTCCTCAATTCTCCTCCTTGATTGATTCAGGAGTTGTGTTGCTATGCTTGTCTCTAAAATACCCTAAAGGTGTTCATTCGGATTCAAGGCTAGCGACAAACTAGTCCAAGTCATGCCTTTCACTGTTTTCTTCTTTAGGAAAGGTTGTGTGATTTTGTCAGTGTGCTCTGAATTGTTATTATGCCTCTTCTGCCAAGTTCCATCTAGAAATGTCCTCAACAACTTTTGCACTCATGCAGCCCATATCATCACACTTCAACCACTGTGCTTCACTGTTGAGACTTTGCAGTCACTGTGGTTGCCTGGATCAGGTTCATGTCAAACATGCTGAACACCATTTGAGCCAAACAAATTTGTCTCATTAGAACAAAGAAATAAATATTCATTGGGGTTCTTTTCTTGTTCTAGAATCTTAACCTTAATGCTTTATTTATTTAGGTAGTCTTTTATCTTTTTTTCATATAGCAAGGTTTTTAATTTTATTGCCATTAATATTAACATTTAAAATACTTGCGCAAATTCACATAATAAGCAATAATGAAGTGTCTTAACTGTAATATTTAAACTTGTTAGGTAAATTCTCAATGCCAGTCTTATTTCTCTGCTGAAAGGCACTGTGGCTAAATGGCTGTTATTTTAAGTGTGTTTATACATAATGCTGACTTGACTTATTACTGGCTTAGAGATATTTGCAAAGATAACAGGGAATGTCATTTGATATTTGTGAATAATTTCACCAAATTGCTGTCTGTATGGGTGTGTTTGCATGTGTGTGCGTGTGAAGAAGGCTGTGCTGCGCTTAATATATTAACATTCAGACTCGTGCAGGGCAGGAATATCTGGCTACAACTCCGTTTTCGAGGAGAGGTGTAAACAGAAAGCATAGCCATCTGCACAACACAGACCTCTCATCTGGCAGCCACTAATCAAATACCTGCCAGCATTTGAGTTGCTTATAAAGGCAAATTATTCCCTAAAGTTTGTTCACTTGTTTAAGGGAATGCTCATTAATCAGCATCACTGTAAATGTGCCAGTGTTCGACAAATGGCTAATTTTTGACTACTGTCCCTTGGCTAGTTCTTAAATTAACCATTAAAACAACCATGTTTAAAGCAAGTACAGGAAAGCAAGCAACATGCAAAATAAAGCATAATTTCCCTATATCAAATGTTTGCATTGCATATGAACAGACAGCACAAGCAGTTAAAGCTACATAAAATCTCTTTATAATATAGAAGACAAAAGTAAAGCCAAAAGGGACAATCTGACAAAAAAGTAGGTAAGCATGCAGTGACTAGGTATGTTGGCAGGGCTGGCTACTTTTTAATTAAGTGTTAAGATGCAAAGAAATGTTAACTTTGTCTACAATGCTTTATAGGGTCACAGGACACCTACGGCCAATTTTGAATCACCAGTTAATCTTACCTTGAACTGTGAGAGGAAGCCAAAGCATCCATCCATCGAATAAAGGACCTTCTAGCTGTGAGGTGACAGTGATAGCCACTAGATCACTGTGTCCCACGGATCATTGTGTTGTACATGAAATGGAAATATGTTTCACAACTGGGAAGCTCAGGTCATATATGCATAGTGTTGTGCATTGAAATATTAAACAAGATCTGTGAAATTTAATAAGAAATTCAATAGTAAGAAATTGCATCAAAATAGCCTGAACCCTCATTATACACCATGGCTCTACAGGCATTTTGTCTTAATTTATTTACCATGCTTGAAGATGACATATTTGCATTTAAAGCAAGATGCTTGCTAATAAGATTAGAAAATGTGAGCCTCAGTCTCTTTTTTTTGATTTAACATACTATGAATATACATATGTGGATGAAAGCTCTGTTCCACTTGTATAAGTATGTGATTGTTAGTCTTCTCTGAACTGAACTTCTAGAGAATTGTGTGGGTCAGGACATAGAGATATTCGGTGTAATGTCATATACCAAAAGGTATCTCAATTAGATTGGCTTTTTTGATGATATTGATGAAAGTGCCGCTGCCTCTCAGTCTGCCAAGTTTATTTACCTTCTAGAGCTTCTTCTGCAAACTCTAACATTGTTACGATTGTCCAGGAGGCTCAGGTGCAGAAAATGAACAGGCAGGTTTTAATGCCAAAAGGAAGTTTTTATTTACAGAATCTCAAAAAGAGTTACAAGACAAAAACTAGGATCTTCTACAAGAGAAACTACAAACTGGAAATAAACATAAGCTTTCAGATAATCTCCTGGCGACTACTAGAGGCAGAGAGGACTAAATACTAAAACTCAAATACACTGACTCACACTGGGTAACACCCAGGCAAGAAAGCTTCACTAACAAGAACAAAAATACTAAAAGGCTCAACTTAAGGTGAAGCTACAACTAGGAAGCCTGAATGATAGTCAAAAATAACCGAGACTACTAGGAAAATCGTTTTTAACATAAAACTAACTCTAGGAACAAAAACCAGATTCAAAATCTACAATTCACGAATACACTAGATACTAGGTTCAAAATAAGAAACTCAAGAATTCTAAACTTGATTTAGGACACCAGATGATCACAAGACTCAATTCTAAATTCACGAACAGCTATTCTAATTAACTAAGCCAGATTCAGATTTCTAGGACAAAAACTCATGAATACAAAACAAGATGCTCAGACTAAGCTCATGACTGTAAGCGGCAGGTGGATCTACACGGATGGGTTGGAGTCTGGATGATGAATGGCGAGTTGCAGCAACAGGTGATTGTGGATGGAGGAAAACAGCACAGGTGAGTATTTCCAGAACGCTGAACAGAACAGGATACTGGAGGTGACGAAGAAACCAGGATGAATCAGAGCAGGAGCAGGTGGAACTGGGACTGAAACAAAGGAGAACAAACAGAGTTACCAGGAAAATGAGAACACTGAACTGTGGCTGGAGTAACATTCAGAACTCAGTACTGGCTGTGTCACGATCCAGTGAGTGGCGTCTGGTTATATTGTGGCGAGAGTGGAGCTTGATTGGCAAATCTCCACCTGCTCCTGCACCAGCTGATGATGATTGTTAATGAGAGACACCTGCCGCTGCAACGGCACTGCTGACAAACCTAAAAAGGAAAAAGAGGCGGAGAAAAGAGGGAGAGGGCACTATCTAGGCCTGGCAGCTGCCAGCCTGACAAACATGTCTCATCCAAGACGAAACCACACAAAAAGTTCTGCTCTGGGCTGAAAGAGTGAACACAAAAATCTCTATGCACTTCCAGCATCTAAGAAACTGAAGCCAAATGGATTATTTTTTATTGTAGATGGCAATGTCCCAATGACAAAAAAAAAAATCATTAGTGTTAGCATGCTGTGCTGCTAATGTAGCTTACAATACCGTAACCCTAATTGTATGTCAACAGTTCAGAGTTTCATGGAATCTGATAGAAATTTAAAGACTGTACTGGGTGGGTTACTATCTTTTTCATTTCATTCTTGCTTCAGTACATCTTAACTGTGTGCTCACATGTTCTGCATTTTAATACAACCGAATTCCCAATAACACTGTTGTTAAGTAAAGTAAGAAGTAAAGAAATAATATTTAAGAAATAATTGAAAAAAAAAAAAACAGTGAATTTTACTGTATGTCCATGTAAAATGCTCGCTCAGAGAACAAAAAGAGATAAAAAGCCCTGGTTTTATCAGTTTTAATGTGCACTGTTAATCACAAATGCAGAGAAAGTCTTCTTCTTGAAGCTTTAAAGCAGCAGTTCAGCTGCAGTTAAATCTATAGATAGTGACATAAGACTGAAGTTCATTTTGAACAGGCTAAAATCAGGGGTTATTCAGTTGTGGTAAAATAAACCACCTTTATAATCATTTTGAGCTGAAAACTTGAAAGATACACTCTGGGGACATGTGAAACTTCCATTAATTTTGCACAATATGGGACCTTTAAATTGCCTTTAAAGTTTAAGCTAATATTTTGCGGATTTTTATTCCGTTGCTTCATGTTGTTCTGTTTAGTGTCTTGCAGTTACAGCAGCAGTCGAAGTGCAGCAAATTGTCTGAAGCATATGAATAGATCAAATTCCATTTCTTTCTTGCTGACAAGTGAAAGCAGAGCCTTTTTAAATTACTGTGTAGTCTATCTGTTGGTTATGTCATGAAAAAATGGCCATTATATTCCAGAAAACTGACCCTGAGCCTGAAATTGCTATCTGTACCCATTCTGCAAGCATCCTCATTCTGTGGTGCAAATACGAAGAGACCTCAAATGTTCATCGATGAGCTTTTCTCTATTGATTCAGTCTATTTCTTGTGAAACTTTTGGTTTGAGCTGAGCAGGCATTTAACAGATTGAATAATTTTAAATGAAAGGACAAATTCATTTAATTAAATGTTATGATGGTGAAATACTGCAGTTGTGAGTCTTACAAAAGCCAAATGTCAGTTCATTGTTATGGCAAGAAAATGGTCTGTTAATAATTTGTTGCTGTCATCTTTGCTGTTGGTACAACACACAGTTATATCTATAGGTTTAAGCTGTTAGAAATCCAGGTAATTGTCCAATAGATCATGCAGCATATAGCAGGATGGTCAGCTGCAGAACCAAAGGCTTGTCTTAATATCCAATTTCATACCATAGGTGAAGAGGGATTGGCTATATTAGATTCCCTATCCATTGCTGTCTATCTGAGATGAGCAGTTTTCAGTTAAGGCTGTTTTCATGTTTACAATGCATAGCCCACGGCCCTGCTGGGATTACATTCAGTCGCAGAAATGTGCATATTTATCCTGCTTAAATGCCACAGTTTGGAACCTTTCAAACACACATATGCAAAAACTTAGATTATGACATGAATAATGTGTGTTTCTGCAACTAGAACATAAAATCCTGGCTGTGGTTTTGTTTTACATAGTTGCTATTATACAACACCTTCGTGTGTAAATCCCTTTGAATAGACGGCATCTTGGTTTGGAGATGCTCTGTTACATGTGGCATGATCACATTTGATGCTGGTTTCAGTGGAGGCATGTGGCATTGCACTGTTGGCTGTGTGACAGGTCGGGGAATTAGTTACACCAAATGTTGTTTTTCTGCCCCTTTATGTGGCAGGAAAAAAATACATTCAATTAATGAAAATGATGCCTATTCAGTTATTTGCTGAGCGATGTGAAAAGGTCTGCCAATTATTGCTTTGACTATTACTGAAGCTTGCAGAAAGCCTCTATCTGACCCCAAGGAGAGAAATATTTTAAGCTAAACACAGTTTGGGAGCGATGTAGTTTTTTTCTGTCAGCTACGAGCAAGTGGGTACCTTAATCTGACCAGAAACTGTACATATTTAGCTTAATTTTAACTCCAAATTTGGGCATGCTTCTTAGAGGTGAAGTCAGCTATTTTAATTCAATACAGTTTTCGTCAAACTCAGTGAATATTTCCCCACGGGCTGTCGGTTCTGAGTGTGTGCTGTGAAAACAAAACAAAAAAAACACGGTATTTGTACAGATCACTGCCTGTGTAACTGGGAAACAAAGCAGCTCAGACCAATCCACACAACACTATTTATGCTCATACACATTTGCACTCGTGCACACGACGGGAAAAAAGAAGGGCAGGAGAGATGGGGGGGGTGGAAAGAGAGCAATAGGAGTGAGAGGGGCAGTAAATCTCCATCATTCTGACTAAATATTCTGACTGGGTAACAGTCTGTCTCTTTTCTTCTTGATGTGCAGTTTCAGAGTTGTCACAATGCCAGATTGTCTTAATGAGCTAGAGTCTGGCTTTCGTATCAGAAACTTGGTTTGCTGTCTTGCAATTTCCACGGTTTAATTTGCCACATGGCTGCTGTTAAAAGATCTATTATGAAGCGAGATTGTTCTTATATTGCTAAACTAAAATTGTACATGTTTTACATCTAAGGCTTGAATAAAACTGCTATATTATAAAACATATATTGGCTAGAGAGAGGGGCTGCACAGTGGCGTAGTGGTTAGCACTTTCGCCTTGCAGCGAGAAGATCCCTGGTTCGCGTCCCGGCTTTCCCGGGATCTCTCTGCATGGAGTTTGCATGTTCTCCCTGTGCATGCGTGGGTTTTCTCCGGGTACTCCGGCTTCCTCCCACAGTCCAAAAAATATGCTGAGGTTAATTGATTACTCTAAATTGCCCGTAGGTGTGAATGTGAGAGTGCTTGTTTGTCTATATATGTAGCCCTGCGACAGACTGGCGACCTGTCTAAGGTGTCCCCTGCCTTCGCCCGAGTCAGCTGGGATAGACTCCAGCCCCCCCCCCGCGACCCTAATGAGGATTAAGCGGTGTATAGATAATGGATGGATGGATGGCTAGAGAGATTTATCTATGGGATCTTCCACCTTGTGATTTCATATTTTTCTTTCATTGTTCAGGGTAGATTTGTACAACGGCACGATGCTTTCTCAGACTGATGACCTGTCCAGGGTGTCCCCTGCCTTCACCCTCAGTCAGCTGGGATAGACTCCAGCCCCCCGTCACCCTAATGAGGATTAAGTGTTGTATGGATAATGGATGGATGGATGATGCTTTCTTTTATTTTGTGAACACTGGTGGTTGTTTGAATAAGCTTTATTGAAAGTATTATTGGACAAAAATCTGCTTATAGTGGCATGGCTGCATCCAGTGTAAGCAATTGGAGCATAAATGTTGCTTGTGGCTGTATAGAAAGGCAGAATAAAATGCGTGTGAGTTGACATGTACAATACTAATGAAAACGTAGTGTTGGACCAGATTTCAGCTCAATTCTGACAGCAAAAAACAATAATTGTTCAAGAAGAATTGTAACTGTAAGGGTACTTCTGAGAGCAGTCGTCTGCCCTATTTTGTAATTCTAAATAAAGTTATTTGGATTCGCATTAAAATTGAATGAGTCCTTCCATTGCCTATACTCCAACTCTCAACTAAGTTTCATGAAATTTGGTTGAGAGGTCGTAGTTTCATAATCTTTGTTGAAAGACAAACACACAAATTGCACTGAAAACATACCTCAGCCTTGGTGGAGGAATAACTCTGGATTCTGAGTTCATGGCAAGCTTTTGTTAAAAATATCTATGTTATATTCTGTCTTGTCACCACTTGTCTTCCTGCACAAAAAAAGAAATCCAGAGAGATTATGCTGTCTCTGAAATCTCTCCCTGTCTGTCTTGGTTTAACTTATTATTATTATCATTATTATTATGACAAATATTATTCCTTTCTATGTTTTTGTCATCACATGCTTCTGTCTGAGAGACAGATCTGGGATGCATGTACTGCATATGTGTAATAGCCAGAATGTAGGTTTTAGAACAGTCTGGTTAGACTGGCTATCAGCCCAGAGATATCCTCATTTTCCTTTCTGTTTTAAAGGCAGTGAAGCGATAATGTTGCCTTGAGCTTACTACACTAGTTGAAGTGTAATATATTTATTTATTTTTATTTAACTGGCACACTACTATAGCCAAATCAAAATATAGAGGATAAATAAATCATCCCAAAGCAGATTGATAGCCTTCATTTGTTCACATACATATGTGCTCCGGAGAAAATGAAAAGAAATAATTTGTTGATACACATGGTGCCCAGGGACAGATTACAGCTTATAGATTGAGACTTTGAACACTTTGTCTATGAGACCTGCATAATGTTTGCACAGGAACACAGAACACAAAACACACAACCCATGAACAGATGGCTGTGTAAGGAGAAACACTGCAAGTGGCAAACGGAGAGATGGAGGGTGCTTTCCTGTGGCAGCAGCAGCCTGTTGCCAACACAACCAGAGACGCAGTGACAGAGATGGAGAGCTGTAATGCCGCTGGCTGCAGAAACAAACCCTGTTTCGATAAAGCATTGCCCACCTCTTAATGAATGTTTAATATTGAACAAACCATGAGTGTTGTTGTTATTGGCTTCGTAAATGAGAAGGCTTGTAAATAATTCAGAAATTAAATATAAATAACCAAGATTTACAATGGCCAACAGTGCATTATAGTTAATAGTGATTAGTATTTAGTGGCAAGTACCTTCTTATGAATTATGAATATTTAAATTTTATTACATCTAAAGTCATGTTTAGTGCCATTGCAGTGTGTGACGAATAATTTTGTATTAACGTGAGCAAATAGTGACAGATCACCATAGCAGATTGAGATATATGCTGCAATGGTGTGTGCTCTCTGGCTTACACATTCTAAAACACTCCTTGAGAGAATAGTCTGCCCACTCTTTTCACACCAAACGTTACCCAGACAGAATCCCTTCAAATCACTGTCACATTAAGCTGCTGAGACTAAGGATCCACAGCTCATTTCTCGTGTTCACATAACTCTTGGTGACAGTTTTGCGTCTGCTGAGGTGAACTGATGTGGATGGATGGGCCTTAAGGAGAGCAAACTGGGAGAAGAAAACAACAGACATGACTCTGTTACATTCATTAGATCTGCCACGTTGCCAAAGATCTCCAGAATAAACGTGTCCACCTGTTTAAAGTCAGAAATGTGACATTAATGCGCAAAGCAAATATTTCGCTTGAGGAGAAGGAGATGACCTCCTCTGTTACTGTGCTTTCTTTGCTGTGTCACAAAAGGGCAGGTCATGACACACAATGTCCTGAACTTTTTCTGTGGAATTTGTTTTCTTGCTTTAGTGAGGTTTGGCGTGATTATTTTTTATCAGGCAAGGCAATCCAGACAGTGGACAATGAAAGCTTGATGATATCCTACATTTCATCCTGATATATTCTTCTGGATTACAGCTGCAGTCACTTTAACTTGTACCTGTGTGATCCTTATCCTCTGAGTTTAATCTTTCATTATATATGGATTACATGAAACCTGAGCCAGAAAAGCAGCTCAAATGGGTTGTTTTTAACTCCCCACCCCACCCCCACCCCTCCATGTAGAAGCAACAATAGAATTTCTACAATATTTATCTGTGCAACAATTTAGATTTTTGTATTGAAGCATTTTCAGATTTAGAGTTCTCACTCATTTGTAAACTAATCCTTGTTCAAAATGTTTGACAGTAAGAAGGAAGGCTGTTTTAATGCATTGCTGTGATGTTGTAATGCTCTTGACCTCTCCTCTGTTTGTTTTCAAGATTTTAAAAGAAGGTTCATATATGGAGAAATGGAACATTTAACTGTGTCAGTATTGTCCTGACACCAGAGCAAATAAGCACTCTGCCCTGACCCATCTAATCACAGCAGGTGTCAAGAGTCATTTAAGATTTCATGTACCAAGTGCACACGTTGGTCTTAACTCACCCTTGCCATTTTTCCTGACTATCAGCAAAGAGATGGAGCACATATTAATATAAATGGCTCAAAGCCATTCAGAAATCACTAAGCAGACGCATCTTATTTAAATAAGACATATACTGTAATGCTGTGACATTGATACAAGGGACTGGTGACTGGAGCCATCATGAAGCCATATGCTGTACAACACAAAACTGACAAAAGCAGCAGGATGTGTAAGGATTTGTCTGATTTTATCAGAGAAAATGAGAGTAGAAGCTGTGTAGGACCTATTTTTGAAGTCGGATGGATAAAATAGCAGAAAAGCAAACATATATTGGTGTTTTGATAGGTTGTAGATGTCACAGCAGGCAAAGCTTCAGCTCTCTCTGTTTCACAGCGGAATTAAACTTGCGTGTTTGCCAAAAAGGTTGCTGTGGTGCAGGCTTGCAAGGTACACTGTAAAAACAATCAAATATTTCTAACAGTTTTTATACTTTAGTGTCATGGCCACAGCCCGAGGCTGTGGTCAGCTGCAGTACTCTCTCCTCCTCTGGCCCTGCTCTCTCCCTCTCTCTTTCTGGCTCTTCGGTGTGTGTTGGTGCAGAGGCTGCAGCAGGTGTTGGTAATCAGTGATTGGCAGATTGTGTGCAGGTGGGAGTCATGCAATCAGGCTGATCCTGCGCCTCTACTTAATCAGATGCGGGACCGTGAACAATGACTAGTCAGTGCTTTGCACAGTCGAAGTCTTCGCCATTGTTGTTTTATACTTTCAGTAATCCTGTTCTCTTTCTTTAGTTTGACTCCTGCCTGCTTCTGTTTCCGGATCTTCTGCCTGGTGCCTCCGCCATCGTTTCCTCTCCAGATCCGTTGCGACAAAGCACCTGCTGCCAGCCGAACCTGTGGAGACCCTTCCCTCGCCACCTAAGGCCTTGTCCACTCGTAGCCGGGTATCTCACAAAACGAAGATATTTTTCTACGATTCGGCCTATCATCCACACGAAAACGCAGATTTACGTCATCAAAAACGATTCTTTTTAAAAACTCCGACCAAAGTGAAGATTTGCGAATTCTCCGTTTTATGCGTCTGCATGTGGACATCAGTAACCGGGGTTTTGCGTTTCGAAACGTCACCGCCTGCGACAAAATATGTTCTTACGTCACATATGCGACCTGTGTTTACATTCGGTAACAGTATGGATGCTCTCACAAGGTTTTGGCCGCTGTTTCTTGTACAGGCGCTTTTTACTTGCTTGTTTTACAAGCCCAGATACTGCTCCACATTCAACAACACAGGCGAAGGACGACGTTAAGGACGGTTATTCTCCACCACCTTGCCATTCCAGCTTACTCTGATTGGATAGGATTTGGGGAACTACTGCCACCTAAAGGTCCGGCATGCTTATGAATGTGCTTAAAAACGCACTTATGCGGTTAGGTGTGGATGAAGTTTTTTTCTAAAAACGAGGTGGTGTGTACGTTCTAGATGGAGGGGGAAGGATATTCGGTTTTACAAAAACCCTGCTACGTGTGGACAAGGCCTAAGACGCCATGACCACCTAAGCAGATAAAGACAATTGCCACTTTTACATGAGACCTTTATTTCCTCTTTAATACGGAATTAAAGTTAATTCCGCTTTAAAATCTCCTTGTAAACACTTAATTCCGAATTAGAAATTTAATTCCGAATAAACTCAATTCCGAATAAACTACCTGGTTTTTTCCAATGTTAATTCCGAATAACTAATTCCTGTGTACGTTCTATTCATGTATACAGTTAATTCCGCTTTAGTTAATTCCGGTCATTCTGCGCATGCTTGGCTCCTCACGTAGCGAGACGTAGCGACGTACACAGCTTGGTCATCTGCCTTCCTTTTCCGGTATTCTATCTCTCTTCTCCTTCTCAAGTGACGCAACAGAAGTAGTACGCCATTGTCGAGTTGCTGCTTCAAAACAACAATAAAAAGCAAAGCGAAAAGCATGCTTATTAGTTGTTCCTCCATGTCGTTGGGGAAAAGAAATGCCGCGGCAAATTGAGTTTGTTTTCTTCCGGTAAACAGGGATACGTCATGTCCACTCCCTGTCCAATCAGAATCTTTGCCAATGCCCAAGCGTTAAAGCGGAATTAAGGAAGGCGTGCGGTCCATGTAAACCTTACTTCAGAATTAATAATTCCATGTAAACGCGAAGCACAAAACTTTAATTCCAAATGAGTTAATTCCGAATTAATAATTCCGAATTAAAAAACTTTATGTAAACGTGGCCATTGAGGAAGCCAGGATTCCCACACCTCCGCTTCTGCCACTTCACCGCTGCCATTACATCTGACGGGAGGATTCACTTAAATGCACTGGATGAGCCTGGCCTTCCCCTATTCCGAACTCTGTTCTTCTGAAGCCGTCGGTTAAGTCCCTGTTCCCAAGCATTACTAGATTTATTGTTAACCTGTGTTAGTATTTGCAGTCGTTCGTATAATTCGTATCCTGTAATATTTTCTGGTTAAAGTTAGTTGCGTAAATAGTTATTCCGGTTCTGCGTTAGTCTTGTTCAGGATTACTGTAGTGTTAATTCTGGTTCTTCTTCATTTAGTACTTTGTTTTGGGGATTCCTACCTTGGTGTTACCAATCATGGGTTTTCATTTAGGTTTCTTTATTTAGTGTAAATATTCCGCCAGGCCACTAGAGGGGTTCATTCCGTACCGAGAATTCGTTTCAGTATTACTTCCGGTTCCGTTTTCTTGTTTCTGGTAAAATTGTAGCTTTCCTGTGCTGCAAATAAAAGCATTCTAAAACTTCATCTGTGTGTATAATCTCTTCCCTGCACCTGAGCCTCTGCACTCACTGTAACATGTAGTTTGCTCAAATTACTGTGATTTCACAACTTTCCCCTGTTTTGTTAAATTACAGATAACTAGTAAAATCAGGGTATTATTTCATATGTTAATCCTGAAAAACAGATCAAAACTGTAAATAACATTAAAAATCTGTATTTGGAAATGGTAATTTGTTCTTTCCTTTTTTCATTTTAGCTTTTAGAGACAAGAGATGCATGATGAATGTGGACAAATATCAGTGTGACATCCACACGAATGGCAAGACTCCAGGTGTCCCATTTTCCCACTTATCTTCTAACCTGATTTTTTTTTTAATTTTTTAGTGATTTGTAAGGTTTTTGCTTATTGCTGTATGCAGTGTTTATGTTAAATAATACATACACTGTGTAATTATATAACACATGAAGATATTAATGTTACAGGAAAATGCAGCAGCAATCACCACTTAAATTCACCAAGACAGACCTAGATCATTTTTCTGGCTTTGAAACCTGTGATATGATTTCCGTTGCTGTATGTTTCCTGGGCTGCACAGTGCCTTGGTGGTTAGCACTTTGCCTTGCAGCTAGAAGATCCCTGGTTTGCATCCCAGCCTTCCCAGGATCCTTCTGCTTGGAGTTTGCATCTTTTCCCTGTGCAAATGTGGGTTTTCTCCTGGTTCTCTGGCTTCCACCCACAGTCTCACAAACAAGCTGAGGTTAACTGGTAACTCTAAATTGTCCATAGGTGTGAATGCTTGTCTGTATATATCTAGCCTTGCATTGGAGTGGTGACCTGCACAGAGTGTCTACTGCCTTTGCCCTAAGTCAGCTGGGATAGACTCCATCCCCTTTGTGACTCTAATGAGGATTGAGCAGTGTATGGATAATGGATGGAAATAAAGCTTGCTTCCATGGAAGCTCTTGATTTATGACATTGACCCGAATAACCTCTCAACAGTAACAAGCCAATTGAGGCTTTTATCCTTTTCAACAACTGTGCTGTCACTGGAATATAACGTTCAGAGTGAAACTACCTCCTTGGTCTGGGAGTCATAGGTTGAGTGTCTGAACAGTCCGAGGATTGTATATCAACCCTGCAACCTGCTCAGATGTGGTTGAAAAGAAAAGAGCCAAGCTTTCACCTCTCCTTTCAAAACAAATGTTGAAACAATCTCAAATCTGCATAAATCAGGGTGCAAAAACCACAGTAAATTCTCAGAATGCCAATCTGTAAATGATGGAACACTAAGCGGTATGATCTCAAATCTCATTTTTGAGTAGAAAAAAGCTCTTGCTTTGCAGGCATGCATCTCTTTTAAAGTATTAGTTTTCAACTAAAACATAAGTCACCTATAGCCTCTTATGTATTTTGAGAATTACAGAGACAATAGGTGGAAGCTCTACTTTTCCTTGCAGGGTAAGACATTCTGTGAGTGAGCTCTTTGGTGACATGTCTTGACTGCTCCCATACTTGTTATCACCAATTAGGTTATCCGTACTGGGAGAAAAATCTCACTGCAGTGTCCTATTTATGTGTGAGTGCGTGTGTGCTTACATCCATGTTTGTGTGTTTTTTGTTCAAGCTAATTAAGGTTCAGGCTCATGGGAGAGAAACTTGGGTCTGGGATCATTAATCAAGACACCAGTAGCCAAAAGGCCAGCCTTTAAAGGTTGGTTTGATAGAGAAGTCACAACACATTATGTGTATCCCAACAAGTCCTCATATCTAAATGACAAGATAAAGAGCTTATCTCGGAGTGAATTCAAACCTTTTTATGGAATCTCCTTTATAGCAAGTATAAAAGCAGTAAAGGGACATCCATCTAAATTCTATATAAAAGCAGAAAAACCTCAAACACCACATTATATGATAACTTGTCATTTATAGGATGATGTTGGAACATTTCTACCTGTTTCAGCATATTACAGCCCACTGCAAAAATGTGTAGCCTACCATATGCCTTCTTTAGAATGGGATGGGTCAAAGACTCCTTGTGGGTGCCTTTATTTAAATTTGTTTAATGGCAACATTTTATCTTTAAGTAAACCACAAACCCTGTCAAGGCTTTCAGAGAGAAAAAAACAGATTGGGAGTTTAAATACCTGATATCAAATCAAATAGAGATTCAAATCTCATGCTTTTATTGAGTGATGTTTTGTAGTGAAACAAGGTCCACATAGAAAACTAAAGATGTATACATCTTACGGTAGAAAAGCAGACTGAATTCCTTGTCAGCATACAGTTTTTAACAGAGCAACACACCGATGACTCTTTAGGCTTTTGATTGAGTTTGTAACTCTTGATGTCAAATGTTACTGATCCCTTAATACAGTTTGCTAAAACTAATGTCAGCTCACTTTCAGACACACAGATGTCTTCTCCAGTCTCCATTATAATTCTCCTTATCATCATTCTAATTGTCTGATGAATTCTACATTTCATGCAGATATTTTTCATACAGTGCTCTGTGTGACCAAACTTGCTATCTCTGGATTCCAGGGGCATCATTTACTTGAAAATGACCACTAAAGGATTTAATCAGAACATACTTCATGAGACAGATTTAAATCATTACATCCCAAATAGGTCAACTGTACAGGGGTTGGGTGACTTCTAGCAGGGGTTTTATATTGCTAACTGTGTCTTTTTATTGGAGTCTGGGCTGCTAAACATCTCGGGTGAACTCAGATGGACATGCAAGGGTTCTATCACAGCATTGTCATCAGTCCTAAGGCTCACTGGGAGAATTGCATATGAACCTAAAACTTAAAAAAAAAAATAGCTTAAGTCTTACTATGTTCACAATTACCTATATACATGCCAATAGTCCCCTGGTGGATGGAGAACACTAGACAGACAACTGAGATTGGAAAAAAAAGGAGATTAACTTTAGGATGAAAATAAAAAGTTGTCAGTGAAAGCATTCCTCACTACATTGAGGGGTATTAATGTCACTGGGCACTGCTCAGAATGTCAGTCTGATAATTTGGGGACAGCAAAATGAGGTTTCATTGTTCCTGTTAATGGTTTTGTGCTGCTGTGTGATCTATGGAGCTTTTGGGGAGTAACAATAATACTTTGAAGTGAGATATAAAAACATAGCTTCTTAATAGGTGTATACACCGTGCTGTTTTCAGAGATTAAAGTTTTTTCCTTGATATTGCTTTTTTGTTTTAACTTTGTCAGCCTTTACACATCGTTAAAGTCTCAATTTTGCCACAAAACAATGTCATATCCACTCATCACATACTGGCTCATTAGAAAAACTTCTGAGTTAAAAGATAACCCAATAAATTATGCTGTGTAATCCCTGAAATGTGTCATGTTATTCATCCTTTCTAATTCATTTTGTAATAAGCAGTACAGAAATATTGGAGTATATTAGTGCTATAGATAGGCAGCACCAATGATGAAAACTTGTGAAACAACTGATTTATTTTGGGTGATGTGTTGATATCAGCAGAAACACATTGTTTATCTGGGTGCTCTCCTGTTGGCTTCATACTTGTCAGTGATTGCCATCTGTGTTTGGCTCAGCTTTATCACTGGATAACACCAACACCTGACCGATATGAACAAAATCTAAGCAGCTGCCATTAACTTGCTCATACTTGTTGGGAAATGGACCATAGATGGTCCAAGACAGGTTTAGACTGCAAGAGGAATGTTTTTTGTTCTTCTCTCCCAAAAAGGGTAAGAGTTAACAATACATTTCCTGACAGTCATTATGAGAGCAGATGGAAGGCTTGATGAGAACTGGTTTCATTAGAGCTTCCAGTCAGCTGTGTCCCCCAAAATCAATATATGAAAAGCCAATCTCAGAAGTACACAAACATGTTCCTGGCCAGCAGTGCAACAATGGGGTGTGATTTGCAGGTTGTTGAAGATATGGGGCTTTAACTGTGGCATTATACCATTTAGATTTTTTCACAAAATTTCTTTTTTATTTCAATTAATTCCACCTTTCATTAATTTTCCATTTCAACTGATAAAAAAGTTTATCATTCAAAACTCTGCAGCATAGCAAACAGTTTCTAATACTTTTCCTTCCCACATTCAAATACTTGCTTACTTTTGAATATTTTTATGATGTCGTTATAAATAAATTTTAGCTATTATGATGCTTTTTTGAGCTTGTACTGGATACGATGCTTGTAATGACTGATTGTCAGATAAAAGCTGCATTGTTTAGTTCCTTGGTGAATGTTTGTGTATAGGTAAGGTAGGTTGAGTTTTACTGTTTTTTTCCCTTCTCTCAGGTTTCGCCCAGCAGGAGTGGTCATTTGCACCAGTGGCTATTTTACAATCAACAGGGATGGTTAAAAGCTGAGTCAACCTGATCGTCTTTGCCAGTGCGTCAGATCAGCTACTAGTGTGCCGAATCGGTGTCGTAGCGTTCTGCCTAAAGCCAAGAGTGTTGTGCTTTATGACTTTGGATCGGCTTCTTGTTTAAGAAGATTGCTTTGTGCTGAATTTGATTTTAGTTGATTTTTTGTAAATAAATAACTCTTGTTACACGATCAGTTTTCCTGCCTCTTTACCCAGTTTTTCTTTACATTTCCTACTCCCCTCATCCCCTAGCTCTCGGGGACATAACATGCATGCACATGCAAGGATCCAATATAAATATAGCTAGAATAATTGATTACCAATTGCAACTAAAAACACAGTTCAGGTGCAATAGATTTGTTGCTTCACACACTGCTTCAGGGCTGCACAGTGGTGTAGTGGTTAGCACTTTCGCCTTGCAGCGAGAAGATCCCTGGTTCGCGTCCCGGCTTTCCCGGGATCTTTCTGCATGGAGTTTGCATGTTCTCCCTGTGCATGCGTGGGTTTTCTCTGGGTACTCCGGCTTCCTCCCACAGTCCAAAAATATGCTGAGGTTAATTGATCATTCTAAATTGCCCGTAGGTGTGAATGTGAGAGTGATTGTTTGTCTCTGTATGTAGCCCTGCGACAGACTGGCGACCTGTCTAGGGTGTCCCCCTGCCTTCGCCCGAGTCAGCTGGGATAGACTCCAGCCCCCCCCGCGACCCTAATGAGGATTAAGCGGTGTATAGATAATGGATGGATGGACACACTGCTTCAACTATCTCCCTGAATTACATGTATGAATATGTTAATGAATCAATTATCCCTTCTCTGAACATTTCAAGTGTACTTAACCATAATAAGTTGATTTAGAAACATATGTGCCAATTATTTTCATGACAATTACATTATTATCATCACATCATTTATTTTTTCAACCACTGAATGCTGGGTTCTGCTGCCATAGATATGAAAGACACTTTAGAACATGTGCATGTTATATCCCCACCCAGGTTGTACTCTCTCAGGCAGCCTATTCACTTCAGTAGTAGAAAGAGTCCTGGTCTGGCATATCAAAAAGCTAGTGATAGCCACTTTGCAGAAATAGATAAGCCATCCAGTGCCCATCTCAGCTCTCTCGACTTTAATGATGGTTTGCTGTTTGCTGCCTGGTAATATTGAATGAAACAGGCTAAGATTCCATTAAATACTCCATCAAGGAGCCTCGGTGGAGTTATGTGACCATTGGTGTTGGTTTGTTTGTCTGTCTGTTTGTTTGTTTGTTAGCAACATTACTCAAAAACGTATGAATGGATTTGGATGAAATTTTCAAGGAAGGTCAGAAATGTCACAAGGATCAAGTGTTGGCAGTGATGCAGCTTAATATCTGAATCCACGATTTTTAAAAAAGATTTCCGCTGTCTGAAATGATGCAAGGAATGAGCCTTGGTGGAGTACTGCGCACTGAGTGCTTTTCTAGTTACAAACTGTTGTGGAGGTGTCAGCTGATATGTAACTTAAGCCCAACATCCAGTTGTAGTAAGTGCACAGGTCTGACAGTTTTCTGTGCTTTGGCATTACTCTCTCATACTTATGTTTAATGTAACAATATATAGCTATGGAATTTTAATCAGGAGAAGATTTATTTAATGCAATGTTATGCATGAAGCAAGTAATTATTTTCTTAAGTTCAGTTCAATCAGAAGAACACGCTTTATCATTTGATAAAGTGCAAAGGAAAGAAGCGAGATGGTGAGATAAGTAAAGAAATATATTACCAGGTTGGTAGATTAATAAATAAAATAGCAAAGGACATACACTTGCTTAGCAAAATATTCCTGATGCCTCTATGTTGGTTAATAGAGTACAGGACTTTTACATATACACACGTGAACAAAATTGTTGGTACCTCTTGGTTAATGAAAGAAAAACCCACAATGGTCACAGAAATAATTTGAATCTGACAAAAGTAATAATAAATAAAAATTCTATGAAAATTAACCAGTGAAAATCAGACATTGCTTTTGAACCGTGGTTTAACAGAATTATTTTAAAAAATAAACTCATGAAACAGGCCTGGACAAAAATGATGGTACCCCTAGAAAAGACTGAAAATAATGTGATCACAGGGACATGTTCAATCAAGGTGTGTCCTCTAATTAGCGTCACAGGTGTCTACAAACTTGTAATCAGTCAGTCGACCTATTTATAGGGTTACAAGTAGTCACTGTGCTGTTTGGTGACATGGTGTGTACCACACTAAACATGGACCAGAGGAAGCGAAGGAGAGAGTTGTCTCAGGACATTAGAAAGAAAATTATAAACAAGCACGTTAAAGGTAAAGGCTATAAGACCATCTCCAAGCAGCTTGATGTTCCTGTGACTACAGTTGCACATATTATTTGGAAATTTAAGATCCATGGGACTGTAGCCAACCTCCCTGGACGTGGCCGCAGGAGGAAAATTGATGACAAACTGAGGAGACGGATAATACGAATGGTAACAAAAGAGTCCAGAACAACCTGTAAAGACATTAAAGGTGAACTCCAAGGTCAAGGTACATCAGTGTCAGATCGCTCCATCCGTCGTCGTTTGAGCCAAAGTGGCCTTCATGGGAGACGACCAAGAAGGACACCATTGTTGAAAACAAATCATAAAAAACCAGACTGGAATTTGCCAAACTGCATGTTGACAAGCCACAAAGCTTCTGGGAGCATGTCCTATGGACAGACGAGACAAAACTGGAACTTTTTGGCAAGGCACATCAGCTCTATGTTCACAGACGCAAAAATGAAGCATATCAAGAAAAGAACACTGTCCCTACTGTGAAACATGGAGGAGGCTCTGTTATGTTCTGGGGCTGCTTTGCTGCATCTGGTACAGGGTGTCTTGAATCTGTGCAGGGTACAATGACATCTCATGACTATCAAGGTATTCTAGAGAGAAATGTGCTGCCCAGTGTCAGAAAGCTTGGTCTCAGTCACAGGTCATGGGTCTTGCAACAGGATAATGACCCAAAACACACAGCTAAAAACAGCCAAGAATGGCTAAGAGGAAATCATTGGACTATTCTGGAGTGGCCTTCTATGAGCCCTGATCTAAATCCTATTGAACATCTGTGAAAGGAGCTGAAACATGGTGTCTGGAGAAGGCACCCTTCAAACCTGAGACAACTGGAGCAGTCTGTTCATGAGGAGTGGACCAAAATACCTGCTGAGAGGTGCAGAAGTCTCATTGACAGTTATAGAAACTGTTTGATTGCAGTGATTGCCTCAAAAGGTTGTGCAACAAATTATTAAGTTAAGGGTACAATCATTTTGTCCAGTCCTGTTTCATGAGTTGATTTTTTAAAAATAATTCTGTTGAACCATGGTTCAGAAGCAATGTCTGATTTCCATTTGTTAATTTTCGTAGAATTTTTATTTATTATTATTTTTGTCAGATTCAAATTATTTCTGTGACCATTGTGGGTTTTTCTTTCATTAACCGAGGGGTACCAACAATTTTGTCCACATGTGTAAATGATCATCTGTTACATTCAAACCCTTACCAACTAAGTTCACACAATTCTGATTAAACCCAAATATATCTATTTGTATTTCACAGTGTGCTGAAAGTTTAAAATCTGCCTTCTGAACCGGTGCACTGGTACCCATGCATTTTACGTCAACCAGCAGTGATTGGTTTTCCAGAGCTGTGGAGGGGAGCAACCATAGCAACAGAGACAGAGGAGGCTACAGTATGCTGGACAATATTGCATAAAAACCGTAACCCTAATTTCCGACTCTTGCTAGAAAAATCTAACTCCACATTCAGAGGAAGGATTGCAGTCTACAAAAGACAGCGATGGATGGGGAGGCTAAATGTATTAGTGTTAAATACATCCTCTTCAATTCTAAATTTTTCCAAATCAGTAAGAGAAATAAGTCCTTTAACTGATATTTCTCATTTCCGAAATACACAAGCACCACCAAATGTGCACTGCTTTATTGGACATCAAGGACATTTTGAGCAAACTAAATGAAGTCGGTGTCACTGAGAATGTCAGATATGCCTCTTTTGCCAACAGCGTTACTTTTAGCAATGGATTATTGACAGATTGATGCCAAAATATCTCAAATTGCATTTGTCACCTAAGGTGTCACCTTACAAATAATTACTTGATTTGTGCAATATTTAAGAAAACTATAATTATCAAGGAAAAAAACAATTTATCAATCATAAGAAAACAGAAACGTACCAGCACACTGTTTTATATATGTTGCTGTGCCTTTTTTTGTCCTAATCCTAACCCTGTTACACATTCCCCACTCACTGCTAGATCGTAGCTGGGGCATCAGCTCTTCAAAAAAAAAAAAAAAAAGAGAAATCTTCTTGCTTGCCGCCTTAAAATGATTTTTTTTTAGAATCCCATTTCAGCACTTGATCGATCAGTTACATTTAAAAATACAAAGATCAAAAAGAGAATAGATGTCAGTTTTGTTTTAGAGGAGATGTCAGGAAGGGTGAGAGGTGTCAGATGGTGAAAGATTAAAAAAAATGTATGTGCTATAGAAAATATTAGAAACAAGTATGATATTGGTCTGTAATTTCCTGGTAATATCCTGTGATATCTGCTTTGTTCCCTGAAGGGTTGTTATTAAATTATTGAATGATACCATATGAACTGATCTATCTTTACAACAGAGATATATGATATATATGTATGTCTTTACACATGACATTATTACTATATAAATGATGTGTGTAATTGCAATATTACTTCTGTAATTATTGTTACACTGTAGATGGCTGCTTATATATTTGTTAACTTCTTCCTATGCTTAAGGAACCAGTCATTTCATCCAAAAATATTGGCAAATATTTTTTGTAGGTGTGGCGTCTCACACAGAGTGAGCTGTGTTGCAACACCAATAGGATTTCAGAACCAGTCTAAGCTACTCATCTGTCAGTCTCTCCTTTTGGCCAACAAATCCTCAGCCACACTTCTCATGCTGCATTTCTCAACGGTCATCCTGGCTGACAGACAGCTTGACAGCAAGTGAGCCATCTCATCAGAGAGCAGAGAAGAAACAATATTTTCAACAAGTGATTCACATTTCTTTTTATGCAGCGGCTGAATTTCAGAATGGAGAAAATTCTGCTTTCCTGCTATTTGTTTTGCTTGATTCTCAGAAAAAAAGGCTCCACAATGTTGTACAAGGTCAAGTGGAAATTCTAATATTGAAAATGCAATAGAAAAGGACACAATCTCTGGAAATTGTATTGAATTATTATAGTTTCATGTTTCAGCTGTGTTTTATTTTATTATTTTTTGAAAAGCACCAGGCAGACAGCAGACAGAAAACAAGCAGTACAATGTGAAATATACCGTACAGTGTGTCTTTACCACTTGAGCCACCAGGATGCACCATTGTATTCCTTCATGCAGCCTCCAAACAAAGCCCTATTGCAACCATGGTCATCACCATGGTTACTGCATGTCCTAAATGACATTCAGGAACTCAGTTCTCAACAGAGTCTTTTAGGAGGACATCAGACCAGTTGGTGGATGACAGGAACTTCTCACCTCCCTCTCTCCCTATCAAGCCAGCTGCCTCTCAGGGAAGACATACCGTATGCTGCCCTGTTATCCAAATCAGCCAAAGACAGATCTACACAAGCTCCCATATCACTTGGAGAGCTGCATGAAGAGGTACGTTACCTAATATCATTGAATTTCTATTCTTTAAATCTGTCCTTAATGTTTTTATTTTACATCAATAAATTGATGACAAAAAAAACATCTGATGACTCTGAAACAAATAGGGAAAACAGCACATACCTAAGTGATAGTGGGACATAACAGTTTCAACAATGTTTCAGTCAATCATGTTTTCATGTTCAATACGACATATATAAAGTCTGTTTTTCTCTACTGTGTTTGTTTTATTAAGATCCCCTGTTAGCTTTTGCAAGGCAGCAGCTATTCTTCCTGGGATCTTCATAATTTAATATGTAACAACACCAAAATGCAGCATGTACACATAATGCATACAAATCAGAATTACAAAATACACAAACAATACACACAAGAATACACAAATACAATACAAATGACATACATGTACACAACTCGTGCTGAACCAAAAAGCATGCAACACACAATACTCCCACACTGAATCATTATAAAAATAGATTTTGTTCTTCTTCAAAGATGCCATGACCCAACAAAAATAATGATTAAAGAATGATCTACCTCAGAAACTAACCATGATTTCAGTCTCCTGAACAATGAAACACCAAACCTTGCATCCTTACTATTCAATTCAATTTTCAATTCAATTTTGTTTATATAGCGCCAATTACAGTCAAATTGTCTCAAGACGCTTCACAGAACCCATATGCCTGACCCCCAGAGCAAACCCAAAGGCGACAGTGGCAGAAAAACACCCATTTAACATGGAAAAAAACCTTGAGCAGAACCTGGCTCTTTATGTAGGGGGACCCATCTGCCTGCTGGCCGGGCGGGTTGAGAGGGACAGAAGAGGTACAGAGGTAGAGAGGTAGAGGTAGAGAGATGGGGGGGGGGGGGGGGGCAAGGCACATAAAACACAATTTGATACATGCATGATAAGACATGATACATGCAAAGTACAACTGACATGGAAACTGATTATAGTTTACTGCTATGGTATACGGCTATGGCATTAAATATACTACATATATAGCTGGTGGTAAAATTCAAAAATATGTAGATGAGCATATCAAGTATAGATTCAGATTCAGTAAGGGCAATGCAGAGTGGATTGGTTGAAATGTGGGGGCTGGAGGAAGGTCAGCAGCATCCCACAGATGGAGACTAGTCCAGTTGGTGGGAGAACAACCACAGATCTGAAGCATCCAGCTCTGGGACCAGGGACACTCGGAGAGAGGACACATGGAGAAACAGAGTGAGTGTAATGCAATATTGGTATATATATTAAATATAATGGTAGATAGAGAAGGGCTCAGTGCATAAAGAGAGGTCCCCAGCAGCCTAGGCCTATAGCAGCATAACTAGGGGCAGAACCAAGGGACGAAGGGGAAGTGAGTTGTGCAAATGAAGACTCCAGCTGACCCCCTCAGGGTCCCCCAGTCAGCCCTAACTGTAAGCTTTGGCAAAAAGGAAGGTTTTAAGCCTGGTCTTAAAAACAGAGAGAGTGTCCGTCTCCCGAACCCAAACTGGGAGCTGGTTCCACAGGAGAGGTGCCTGATAACTGAAGGCTCTGCCTCCCATTCTACTTTTAGAGATTCTAGGAACAAGTAAGCCTGCAGTGAGAGAGTGAAGAGTTCTGCTAGGATAATATGGTACTATCAGGTCTTTAAGATATGATGGAGATTGGTTGTTAAGAGCTTTATATGTCAAAAGAAGGAATTGAATTGTATTCTAGTATTCTGTATTCTTATAGTTTTATGTGTGAGTTAAAGGACATGTCCTGGTCAAAGATAACGCCAAGGTTCCTCACAGTAGTACTGGAGGCCAATGTAATGCCATCCAGAGTAACTATATGCTTTGAAAGCAATCTTGTCTGAATTTAGTAGTAGGAAATTACAGGTTATCCAGGTCTTTATGTCTTTAAGAAAATCTTGCAGTCTTGCTAGCTGATTAGTTTCATCTGGCTTCATAGATAAATACAATTGAGTGTCATCAGCCTAACAATGGAAATTAATACAGTGCTTCCTAATAATATTGCCTAACGGAAGCATGTATAATGTGAACAGTATTGGTCCTAAGACAGAACCCTGAGGAACTCCATGATTAACCCTAGTGTGCTCAGAAGAGTCATTGTTGACATGCACAAACTGGAACCTGTCTGATAAGTAGGATTTAAACCAGTCCAGTGCTGTCCCTTTAATGCCAATACAGTGTTCTAGTCGCTGCAATAAAAGTTTGTGGTCGATTGTATCGAATACTGCACTAAGATCCAACAAAATAAGTATAGAGACCAGTCCATTATCTGACGCTATGAGAAGGTCATTAGTAACTTTCACCAGAGCTGTTTCTGTGCTATGATGCACTCTGAAGCTTGACTGAAACTCTTCAAACAAGCTATTCCTTTGTAAATGTTCACATAATTGATTTGCAACTGTTTTTTTCTAGATTTCTAGAGAGAAATGGGAGGTTGGATATTGGTCTATAGTTAGCTAAAACATCTGGATCTAGAGTGGGCTTTTTAAGTAAAGGGTTGATTACAGCAACCTTAAAAGCCTGTGGTACATAGCCCATTACTAGAGATAGATTAATCAGATCTAACATTGAGGAATTAATTAAAGGTAAAGTGAATGTACTATTAAGTACATTCAAAATATATGCAGTATAATTGGAATCTGTCTTGCTATTGTAACATTGCAGCTACTACATTTGAGTTTATGATTTATTTTTATTTAATTATTTTATTTTACCAGCTTCTGCTCTCCCGAGCATCCCATGGATATTAATAACTGAATTTTTGCACTAAATAATAATCTTTTAGTTTTATTTTAAAGTTTACCATGTTCCTCTGTTGAATTACATAACTGGGGAGTGAATTCCATTCTTTGATTGCTCTGTATATTACTGTATATTGACTAAATACTTTGATTTAGACAAGGTAAAATGACGTCCAGCAGCATGTTTTGTTGAATAATTGTGTATTTCTGTGCTAAAGGACAATTTATTATCCAAAATATATGGTATTTGTGTTGTGATTATATTCCTAATGAACACCATCAGCAAGTACAACAATCTATTTTTCACATCTAACCAGTGGAGACTATCATGCATTTTAGAAACATTCACGCACGAAAGAGCAACGCATGCGGCTTTATTCTGTATCAGCTGCAGTTTTCTGATGCTACCAAGGACCAAACAGTTGTACAGTAATTCATGTGTGACGAAACCAAAGCTTGAATTACTTGTATAGTGTTTTGTTGTGTCAGATATTTAGCACATCTCTTAATCATAGATGAAATATTTCCAATTTTAGTTACTATTCTCTGTATTTGTTTGTCCCAAGGTAATATATGATTGATAATAACTCCCAACAATTAAACTTCACTCATTTGTTTGATAGATTTTTTATTAATGGTTAGGTCAAGCTTTGGATTAGAGCACAATGTATGTTTTGTTCCAATAACCATGCTATTAATCCACTCAAAGACTGACTTCATTTCCTCTCTTAAATTTGTATTTAAGTCCCTAATTGTTGGTTCTGCTGAAAAAATTGTGGTATCATCAGCATACATAACCATGTGAGCTTTATTTAATACTAAGGGAAAATCATTTGTGAAAATAGAATACAAAAGAGGCCCAAGGTCTGACTCACTTCTATTAAAGCAAACCATTTGCTGTCTCTTGGTCACGTAACTGATAATTGCTAATAGAGCAGCAGAAGAAAATCCATAGCATTTTCATTTTTCCAATAATAACTCATTATCAAGAATATCAAAAAGCTGTTACATTTGATCAAAATATGAGGAGTGTTTATATTTCATGTTAGACATTGCAACCTTTTCTAATGCAAGACTTAGCGCACACATAGACACACGCATGCATATGCACAATTTTTGGCTTTCTGCAGTCACTGACTTCAGGTGATGCTTTATGAATGTTTAACTGTGTTATCCTGACACTGATTTGTTCATCAGACCTCTCCTTCCAGTTTTAGAGTAATTAGCTTTTTAGTTGACCAAACCCTTCGCAATGCTGTCCCAACAGAATGTCAAAGAAATGGTTATTGACTTAAAGGAAATTGTGTAACACAATGATCTAATGATCTATGCACATGTTTTTTGTTGTTGTAACACAAGAGCAAAAATAAACCCAAAAACATAAATATAGCCTTATCTTGACATCCCTTGATAGCTGTGTCTTTAAAGTTCACTTTCAAAGTAGCATGACTAGTGATGGTTTTGATGACTGACATCACGGCTCTTCTTTGTGATCTGTTTTTTTAAATTGCCTTGCTAGAGATACAAGCTTATGGATTGGTCAGTCATACAGTCACTTTGGTCTAGACTGAAATGTCCAAATAACTACTGTGTGGATTGCTATGAAACTCAAAGCATCATCCTTAAGTATAGTGTTACAGAGCTGCTAATAAGTCTGTAGACTTTTTGTATGAGTCTTCTTTTTACTAGAACCACTTCAGCAGGCCATGATAGAAACTCATTGATTATGATTATACACAAACTATATTTAACTGCATAATTTTATTTATTTATTAATTTAGTTTGCCATTTTACAAGAGAAGGTGGCCTGGTGTGTAATGACACTGATGGATGACAGGCTCAAGTGTGAGATTATTATAAACAGCAGATGAGCCTCCAATTGTACATCTCGCCACTGTCCTTCTTAACCTGTCTGGATGCTTTCAAAACAGAGATTCCATTCCTCTTTATCACTCAAGTGTGTCATATCCTTTGGTTTCAGAATCAAATGAATCTTACTTGACTTTCATTGTCAGAAGTAGAGCCAAAAGGTTGAGCAGAGGGGTGACACTATACTGGTAAACAGCAGCTAAAGCAATACTGGAGGAAAATCTAATCAACCCCATGAATTGATCATATTTGACAATCACAATGAACCAAGTGCTACTCGAGGCACATGTGCTGCTTGCCTCTAATTTACTAAATTTGAAAATCTTTGCTTCATATTATAGATACTTGAAATTGATTTTGCTCGAGCTCATAACCTGTTTATCACATTGGTCTGCTTTGGTGTCAGCAGGTAAATGTCAATATACAACAGCCTGCCTTACTGCCTTGCTTTATCATCATTAGAGTCATAGCAGCTCAACTAATTTCCTCCAACTCAAAGGCAGATTCATAACAGCTTTTATAGAATCAGAATCCTACCCTCCGTATCACTGTGAAGCAACATAGCAAAGTACCATAAGAAGGAAAATAAAGTCTAACAGTTTGAACTGATACATGAATGATAAATGCAGCAGGTCAAATCTGAACTGGGAATTCACCAAAAATCCAGAACTTTTCTTTAGTAAACCTCATCACATCTTTGTTGACCTGTGGCTCTCCAAAACAGTAAGGCAATGATATCTTCACCTACTCGTGATATAATGTTTGTTTGTTTGGCACCTTTCCTGATAATTACTTGGTGATAAACCATGTTAGCAGGAGATGTAACATGGAGCTGAACTTTATGGGATGTTTATTTTTGCTGATGTCATTTGTTGTTGTTGTTGTTGTTTTTTTTTTTGCAAATATGCAGTTTTTTTCTTGGTGTTTCCAGAAATATCCAGTTACCAGCAAAGGTAATGTACAAAAACTATTTTTCAGAATTTTCACAGATTTTTAAAAATGTATTGTCTTTATTGCCTGTCAGTATTGTTACTTTGAACTAACCAGTAACTAGTATTGCTTAATTAATATATACAGTGATATGTTTTAATATTATAATTGTCACAATATGAGTAAAATGCAATGTGCAATTGCAAACCAAACACAGCATTTATGATTCAATGGATCAGCTATCTAATTATTATTTATCTAGATCAATTAAATATAAGAAATTGCTGCAGAAGGTGGTATTGTTGCCAGTCCTAAAACCCTTGTAAAAAGATTTCATTCATGTTTGCCCCCATTTGTCTCAGCAGCACTGTCTGACTCATTCATGAACACAATTAGACAGGAGAGAGGAGAAAAAAAACAGTGTAAGTCATGTTTCCTGACCTTATTAGGTAACATAGATTGTTTAAATTGAATGAACTTTTTTTTCCCCCTGGAACATCTTTATCATATTTAGATTCTGTCAGGTTTGAAATTGGCAAGTTCCCT
This sequence comes from Amphiprion ocellaris, assembly GCF_022539595.1. NCBI lineage: Eukaryota > Metazoa > Chordata > Actinopteri > Pomacentridae > Amphiprion > Amphiprion ocellaris. The sequence goes on along the minus strand of NC_072784.1, from coordinate 23,339,141 downwards.
TCAGACACATTCCTGTGGGATTTGGCCTTTGATATTTTAATACAGTTTGAGTATTCGATTATAGAAGACAAAAGGAAAGACTATGACTTCCAACTTAGCCCTGCTATGACTGCATATGCTGTGTCTGTAGGTATGTGATGCTTTGCAATTACCTGGCTATATAAACTCAAATGCCAGGCAAGAGCAGAGGCTATAAAAGACAGGTCATTAAAACGAAAACACCCCTCATTAGCTTCTGTTGAATACTGACCTTCTTCCTCCTGTGGATGGAAAAAAAGCAGCAGAACTAGACGCTCTGTGAGGATGTGCTTAGACAGAACAATACTTTGAGCTAAATGCTTTGCCAGGATGCTGGCATGCTCATAATGCCAGTGGTGACATTATGATGTTCAGCATGGTCACTCCCATAGTGAAGTATGCTAACATTTAATAGTTTACACTAAACGCAAAGTACATTTCTGGCTAATGGGTATGTTGCAACTATTTAGTGATACTAAACTATCAGACAATTTAAAAAGACCTAAAAATGACAATTGACCACAAGATACTACTGGACAGACTTGAAAACTGGGTGGGACTCTCTGGCGCAGTTCTAAATGGGCTTAAATCCTGTTTAAATGACCAAGACTATTTTGTGTCTTTAGGTAATTACACATCTGAGTGGATGAAAATGGTATGTGGAGCACCTCAGGGATCCATTCTGGGGCCTCTGCTATTCAACATCTACATGCTCCCCTTGGGTCAGATAATGGAAAATGACATAAATTGCTATAGCTGTGCAGATGACACCCAAACTTACATCACCATATCATCAGGGGATTATAGTCCCATACAAACACTGAGTAGATGCATCGAACAAGTCAATGAGTGGATGTGAGAGAATTTTCTTCAGTTAAACAAAGAAAAAACTGAAATGCTTGTCTTTGGAGCCAAGAAAGAAAGGTTAAAGGTTACTGCTCAGCTTCAATCTCTTACAATGAAATGTACAAACCAAGCCAGAAACCTTGGTGTCGTCATCAACTCAGGCCTCAGTTTCAGGAGCCACATTAAGACAATGACAAAATCAGCCTACTATCACCTTAAGAACATATCAAAGATTAAAGGATTAATGTCTCAGCAGGATTTAGAAAAACTGGTCCATGTATTTATCTTTAGCAGACTAGACTACTATAACGGTGTCTTTACGGGACTCCATCAGACAACTGCAGCTCATACAGAATGCTGCTGCTCGAGTCCAAACACAATAAAAAGTAGATCACATCACTCCAGTTCTTAGATCTCTATACTGGCTTCCTGTCTGCCAGAGAATAGGTTTTAAAATTCTGTTGATGGTTTATTGAGCACTGAATGGTTTATGCCCAAAACACATAGCTGATCTGCTGTGACTTTATGAACCATCTTGAACTCTGACGTCATCAGGTAAATGCAAATTGTAATTTTATTTTTTACTACATTTCAATTTTTTCTGTTCTTTTCTATGTTTTATTATATTTATCATTTTAATTGTGCTTTTATGCTTGTCTGAATGTTTCCAATGCTTTTTAAAGTTTTAATGGTAACACCTTGAGTTGCCCTTGTGTATGAAATGTGCTATACAAATACAGCCTGCCTTGCCCTGCCTTGCCTTGCCTATAGCATCCACCCAATACTACACTAAAGCCAAATGCCAGCATTTTAGTGACAGAATACAAATCAGTGCAACATTAAAGTCAGTAAGAAGTGTCTTATGCAGATCAATGCCTGTAGAAAATGTCATGGCGTTGAATCCACTCTGGATCGGCCTGACACATTTACATTATGTTTGGGAACCGTGATCTAAATTCATTTTGAGTTTTTTACCTTGTGCTGCTGTTTACCTATTACAGTTAAAGATTTGCTGCTATAGCTATCACCAATTAAAACTGTCCTTGCTTTCCTTGCACATGGTTGTGAAGACCTGGAGCCTATTTCAGCATGCAGTTGTTGAGAGACAGACAGCTGAGGTTTTGCTCTTCTACCACTTGCAGACAGACAACCATTATCCCCATCACATTTGCATTTCCACAAAACTTCTCCCAAACCTGCGTAAAAACGTGGACTCTCCACATAGAGAGACGTCATGTTCCTGCTGCAAAATTACTTATAAATTTTATGTGGACATTCCTATTTTTTGAAGTCCCTTCTCACTGACTGCAGTTCTTAGCTTTTGTGTTTCATTGAACCAACTGAGGAGTTGAAAAATGAAGTCTGCAAGATTAACAAAGGACTACGAGCAATTTGATCAAACTGATGGCCAGAAAATCGACAGTGTTCCAGGCTTTTATGGTTTGAATCAATGAAGCAAATAGGAAAAGGGGAATTGGATGGGTAAAAGGCAGATATTGGTTATGGTCAAAGGATTATTACTTGGATAAACCCTTTGCAAAGGATCTCAAAGGCCATAATAACTCAAGTCTGCATCAGTTAGTGTGTTCACCTAAGCTCCCCTAGACGTTCATTCCTTGCTTTCAATTTTGTGAATTCAGTGTAGATCATAAATGAAAATGAAAAGTAAAGCTTAAAAAATAATGTCTTCTCTCATGTAGCTCACCATGTGCAATCAGAAACACAATGTATTTGTGTGAAATGTGGTCTTGTGAAGATCACAATTTGCTAAGTCCAGTGCATCATTCAAAAGTCAATAGATAAGGACTCTCCACAGCTCTCCTGAGAGGTGTTCTTCAGTTTTCCTTCCCAGAGATGTCGCACTTGTGTTGCGGGGTGTGTTTGATGATGTCAGAAATGCAGAGATGTGTGATTAGCGCCCACATGACAACAACACTTTCATCAAAATGTCACTATATGTATTTTCTTTCTAATTTGCCATTCAGTGCTCAAGTTGTGGCTGCTGATGAACCAGCAATTAAAGAAATAGACACAACAAATTCTCCCTAGTTACTGCCACAGTCAGCTGGAGTAACTCACAATAAGCACTGTAATATCCCCTGGTCACATTTAGATTTAGCAGTATTGATGCTAAAAATAAAAGGTTTACTCTGTTCAGACACCTCTGAGAGTCCTATTTATCTATCTAGAAGATTTGGTCCATCTGGGGTCATGATGCTCAAAGCCTAATCTGAAAGATATATGAAATTATGAGCAAGCTGATTCCCCTCTGTTTTTTAAGCTCTGGTATTGAGTCTCGGAGGAGTGGGATGTCTTTGCAAGCTTAGATAGATGCCTGAGATCTCCTGCCGATCTGGTAAAGCCCTCTGAACATGGGGTGATCGCTCTCATATACACTATATTGCCAAAAGTATTCACTCACCTGCCTTGATTCGCATATGAACTTAAGTGACATCCCATTCCTAATCCATAGCGTTCAATATGACGTCGGTCCACCCTTTGCAGCTATAACAGCTTCAACTCTTCTGGGAAGGCTGTCCACAAGGTTTAGGAGTGTCTTTATGGGAATTTTTGACCATTCTTCCAGAAGCGCATTTGTGAGGTCACACACTGATGTTGGACCAGAAGGCCTGGCTCTCAGTCTCCGCTCTAATTCATCCCAAAGGTGTTCTGTCGGGTTGAGGTCAGGACTCTGTGCAGGCCAGTCAAGTTCATCCACACCAGACTCTGTCATCCATGTCTTAATGGACCTTGCTTTGTGCACTGGTGCACAGTCATGTTGGAAGAGGAAGGGGCCAGCTCCAAACTGTTCCCACAAAGTTGGGAGCATGGAATTGTCCAAAATGTCTTGGTATGCTGAAGCATTCAGAGTTCCTTTCACTGGAACTAAGGGGCCAAGCCCAGCTCCTGAAAAACAACCCCACACCATAATCCCCCCTCCACCAAACTTTACACTTGGCACAATGCAGTCCGACAAGTATGGTTCTCCTGGCAACCGCCAAACCCAGACTCGTCCATCAGATTGCCAGATGGAGAAGTGCGATTCGTCACTCCAGAGAACATGTCTCCACTGCTCTAGGATCCAGTCTTGATTTTATACACCTGTGGCCATGGAAGTGATTGGAACACCTGATTCTGATTATTTGGATGGGTGAGCCAATACTTTTGGCAATATAGTGTATCTACATTAGCCTGCAGCTTGCAAAATATATTACTTTAAACGGTTTTTAAATTTTCTTTAAAAAATGTGTTTATAAGGGATTACGGTAGAATTATTTAGATAATCTTCCCACACTTATCCTGAAATTACGTTCTGTCCCTGATCAGGGACTAGACAAATATGCAGTGACAAACTTACAGAGCGATTTGGTGATTTAGGACTTGGCAGGCAAAGCATGCTGCAAAAACACACAGATGGCCCCGGCGGTAATGGTGTTGTTTTAAACAGCGGCTTTGGACTAACTGTCCATGGCTGTTTGGTTTGGCATGTATACATATGTAGGATGACAGTATTTATGTTGCACCTTTGTAAAGAAGAACCAGAGAGATAGTGTTATCAATGTCATTACTATATTTTATGACCTAATCCTTAATTCCTTAACACATTATCCCCCAGTCTGTTCTATATTTATCAATTCTTCGGGAATCACTTGTTAAAGATTCATTAATCATCAGGTCATCCCAGGTTTCTCATCCCTTCCTTAGCAACTCCTCACATATTTGTGCACCGTATTGTAAAGTGTTATCATGGGATGCTGATAGAAAAATCCAGAGCTCACACATTCAGGGGAGATTTATCAGAGTACTATGGCCCCGTGTCTCTGACACAGAACTGAATAAAGGATCAGAGCACCATCCAAGAGAGTGATGAGAGACTAACGGGAGGTTGGAGAAGACTATCTCATCTGAGAGTGCCAGTCCAGAGAAAGTAATTGAACACATTGATATGTCTATTAGATATTTTTCCAGGTCTGCTATCTGGTTGCTGAATGTTTGACAGGAATGTCACAATAATTCCTGCACAGATACAAATTTCATCGTTATACAGCATTTCATTTATTTCCTGCTTTCTACAATCAGCAGAAACGAGATTATGTTTTATAGTTTTAATCCCACATATCTATAGTTACTTTTCTGCATATATGAAAGACACATGGAATACTTACAATGTAACTCATCAGCAAGACTCATTATCTTAGTTTGCCTACTCTTTGTAAAAACCCTTGTGTGTTGTGTGTAAACAATTGTTAGTCCCTCTCTGCTGTGTAGTGATGCCACCTACTGGATTAACTGTGGTTGTACACTATTTTCTGAGTGGAAAACACCAAGGTGGATGTATCTTTTGTTAACTAGACTTTGAAACAAGATTCCTATCTTATGCATTTTATGGCTGTTCAAGCTCTAGGAGCTGATAGTGTATTTGCTCAAAATGCTCCTATGCGCTATTGAAGGTATTTTTCCTTCTATTGCTGCCTGTGGACTTTTGATATGGCTCATATAAACACAACAGTGAGTAGATTTTTAAAACATACCCAACAGATTGTGATTCAGTCATATGCATGAATTATTGACTTGATATACTATAATATTAAGTGTACAGACTGGATTTCATTAACTGGATCGAGATGATCTGTCTCAAATAATCATAAACTGTTAGTCTGAGGTGCTTAAGAGGTGTTGGGTGTCAGCGTCAAAGCTGTACACCTGCCTTTGACTCAGAGTCCTAATGAATCCCATCCCATGCACTAGAATCTGTGTCCATTCTTGGCTATGGTGTTTCTAGGGAGGAAAACCAAACATCAGGCGAACAAAGAATGCACTGTGTCGGCTGGAGATATTCGTCACCTGTGGTAACACTATGATGTAGTGGAGCTGGGATTACATGGGTTTAGGAATGTGAAGGGTGACAGCTTGGACAAGATGACTATTGTTGAGGGTAACACCTGAACTGGTACTAGAGGTGAAAACTGATCAGGAAGAGATTGGAAAGGGCTCATCTCTGGCCAAGCAACAGTCCTGGCAAAAGTCCATATGCATTTGATCTCACTATCTCAAATTGATGGCAAAAGAGAAATGTCCAAGATGATGGTGCATTGTTAAAGTAGATCATAGTGATTTTTAGAATCATTAGCACTCAAAAATGGATCACACAGGTGTTTTTCCTGTGTTACACGTGTTGTTGCTTTTTTACAAGAATATATTTCCTTCAGTGTTCAGTGGTTGTAAACAAACATAAATTATCTCTGTTTTAATCCTCTCTCACCATTTCCCTTTCTTTCCTTTGTACACAGATTATATTAAAGTTTAAACCATTATCTAGTGATGATTTATGAAGATTCAGAAATAATGTGCAATAAACCTTCACTTACTGTCAGAACAAAGCTTTCATGGAGAATCTGAAGTGTTCACATGTGTGAGTTTCTCTGAACAGAGCACTACTGTGAAGATCACTGCATGGTCATATTTTTCAAATGAGAGACTTTAAAACTTCTGAAAGCCCTGGGGCTCTCACAGCTGTTTCACGAGAATCAGCTGTAATAGATCCAGGAAGGAACTTTATGAACAGTGAACAGTGTTACTTTATTCACAGTCCAGATTGGAAACATTAGGGAGTAGGTCTTGTCAAGCATACTAAACTATTTTCGACTTTGGTTTGTACCCTGTGCATGATGTGGCCAGCAGTTGGCAATTTCAGATCTTTCTTTTTAAAAACGAGGAAAATCATGAAACAACATTTGGTGGGCTGGGATTTTCTTTTCCAAACAGGTGCATGTAATGCAGGGTGGTGAGGGGATGTGAATACAACAATTGAGAGGCATGGAACCCATTGGAATGTGCTATAAACCGCTATCCAGATGTGGAAAGGGAAGCTAGGGAAGGGGATAAGTATGGTGATGTATGGTGGTATAGTGGTGCCTAGGATGGGACAAAATGTATAATGTCAGGCTGGAAAGCTGTTCATGCTAACTTTCAATAGGGAGAATTGAAACAGCTCACATCTTCCAAAATCTTACATCTTACATTAACTTATTTGTAATATACACATACACATCAGATAGAAACAGATGCTGATATAAGAGCAATCATGCAGGTTCAGGAAAAAGACTTTCATATTTTCTAAAAGACATCACCTGTGGATTACAAATTAATATGCTACTTCTTGATTCTTTTCATGTTATACTCTTTAGCAGGACAAATGTTGAGTATTAATTCATGCCTTTTGTCCATCCATGATCTATTATTTCTGCCTATAGAGGCCACATTTTGTCCATTCACCTGGTTTTCTGTTAAAATGATACTTAGAGAAAATTGTAAAAAAAAAAAATAAATAAATAAATGTGGACCCAGGACACTGTTTGACTAATTGGCCCTACACACAAGTGAGGTCTTTAGGGGAAGAAAGCATTAAGACAATTCTTTAAGTTTATGAGGACTATAACAACTTGTTTCCATTTTCTCATTTTTTTTCACATAGCAGTCTATTTTAACCGTACATGTGACAGTCTGTCAGTACTTTTAAGGAGGAATGCCTTATAGGCACTACAAACAATGTACTCTAAAGGCAGCTGTCTACATAGAACAGATGAAAGTGTATTTCCATTGAACACTCAGTTTGTCATGTGTGTGCACAGGCATGTCAGGGTGTATCTGTATTTTCTATAACAAGCACTTGGTTGTGTGTGGCTCTTTGGTGCATTGTAGTTATTAATGTCAGTAAGAAAGGAGTCTTTGTCACAGCCACCATCTAAACCCAGTCAAACGGGCTATCTTGTGCCAGAGAGCCCAACTCATTTTTACCACTGCATTCCTTGGCTGTTTGGTATGCCCATAGGGGTCCTTTCCCTCCTCTCTGCTTCCCTTCCTCCACCTTCTCTCGCCTGGATTCCTCATTCCATCTTTCTTTGGGTCCTAAAGGAAATATTAGTGTCTCTCTCGCTCACTCTCTCTAAAAACTATGGAATCTTGAATTACAACAGAACCAACAAAATAAACTGATAAGTACATGATGCCAGGATGAGTGAATTAAGACAAAGAGAATAGCAAGTCAGTTTGGTGATCAGAGTACCATCTATGCATTTTACGGAATCATTAAAGTTCTTACATAAAAATGACTGAATAGTGGAGTGGTACAAAGATTTTTTGTAGTTTCTCTTCAGGTTCCATAAAGGAAGGTCATCAGATTACTTCTATTTCTTCCTCATTGCTTCTCTTGGATCAGTCAAAGTCAGCAGCAGCTAGTGATCAATTTTCTAGTTGGGAATTTGACATATTCAGCTACTCTTTGTTACTGTCCCATTATCACTTTATGCAAGGCATCATACAAATGCAATTAAATTCTCTCTCTTAGAATCAGAAGAGCCTTAAGGAATTCTGGAAATCTTTAAGGAACCCTGCTTGCTTGGGGGTTCATCGAAAAACCTTTAACAGATCAAGTTAGAGCTGAGGTTTCTGGGGAACCTCCAGTTACTAAATAAGAGTTCCCAGGGGAGTTTTTTTTGTGTACTCCTGCTTTACACACTTTTCTCCAGATGGCATTACAGCACTGAAGTCCTGTGCAGACTAGAACCCGAGAGGTCCAGGTGGGCAGACACATTTCCAGCCACATTTGGGTCGGCGGCTCGGTTCCCGCTCTGTCCTAGTCATGTGCTGTTGTGTCCTTGGGTAAGACACTTTACCCACCTTGCCACCAGTGCAGCTACTCACACTGGTGTATGAATGCTGGTGGTGGTCGGAGGGGCCGTAGGCGCTGACTGGCAACCACGCTTCCGTCGGTCCGCCCCAGGGCAGCTGTGACTACAAAAGTAGTTTACCTCCATCAGAGTGAGAATATGTGAGTGAATGAATAATGGATCCATTACATTGTACGCGCTTTGAGTATGCCTTAATAAAAAAGCGCTATATAAATCTAATCCGTTATTATTATTCCAGCCCTGCATCTACAGCTGAGGAAATTCAGAGTCTCTCTGAAGGTCCTGAGGACATTTTACAACGAAGTAGTGGAGAGCCCTCTGACTGGGAACATCACTCAGTGGTAGCGGAACAGCACCACTCGGACCGAAGAGCTCTGCAGAGGGTGTTGAGGTCAGCAGAGCCTACCATAGGCACATCTTCCCACCCTCGAGGACATCCACACCAGGAGGTCAGGACAAACAGGATTATGGAGGACCCCCACCACCCCAGCAATGAACTGTTTGAGTGCAACGCTCTGACCAGTGCCTGAGGAACATCAAGACCAACTCAGAGAGTCTCAGGAAAAGCTTAGTTCTGCATGCTATCAGTACTGTGAACTCTGACCTCAGTTCAAAATCTAAATAATAGCACCTTATCTGTCTGCTGGACTAATGTTCATATGCAAAAAACATATAGGTCTAGGCACACACATATGTATGCCTTCTCCAGACTAGGGCGGCAGGGGTTCACGTCCTTTCCACTAAGGACGGCGGGGGAAACAGGCTGCTCCAGTGGCTCAGCGTTGTGGCGGCATCTCATCCACTGGAGACCAGGCAGTAGGCAGTATTGCAGTATGGTCCCACGTCCACTGCCGTGTGAAGCCGGTCTATATAACAGCTGATGAACTGCAGGTGTGGGGCTCTCGCAGCTGCACCTAATCTGCTGATCAGGAGCTGCAGAGAGCCCCACAGACCGGTGACACACCAGCAGTGGAGCGGGTGACCGGAGGGGAGTGGGGCTGGCTAGAACCATGACAATATTTTACTTACAATGTACAATACTTACAATGTTTGTTAGGACGCCCACAAGGTTATTCACTAGCCCCTAACCTTAACCATCACAATTACATTCCTAATCTCAAACCTAAGTGTTATTGTAGCCTCAATCCAAAAACCATGTTTGGATCCTCAAATAGTCTTTTGTCCACTTGTAATGCATAGGTACAATCCTGTTTGTCAGTGTATGTTTCAACAATATCTACCAGAAATGTTCTAGTCAGATTTTTTCTGACTTAAAGTGATGCTGCATTTATTCTCCTCCATATATACAGTATATCTATTTGTTCAGCTGTCAGCAAATATGAAACCAAACTTTTATCCATATTTATTTATACTATAGACATAAAAAACATAATTTGTTTTCAGCCCACCTTCAAGAAAAATTATTATAAATTTAAAAAATGTATAAATATAAGCTTTTTAGCAGTTAATAGGCAAGAAAATTAATTATGGAAATAAAATTGGAAGTTTTAACAGTTAGAATGAACAAATCAGAATTGCATTGTGCCATACAATGATTTTGCCACCACTGTATTTCATGATTAAACTACTGAAACAAACCTAAGCTTTGGTTGTCATCTCCCATCTACTGTCAAGCAGAGCACAACAGCAAGTAAAAACAACATCTATGAAACATTAGTTAACTTTTCTGGTGCACTGCATGCATTAACCAAAAAAATAATGTTTTTCTTGTCTCTTGTTAAATAATATATTTGTTTACATTCTTAGTCTTCTGAGAAAGAGAGGACCGGCCAAATTGTCTAACTTTCCACCAGACTGAAAACTCCATTGATCTTAATGACTGCAGTATAAGGGCTCACACAGAGTCTGTCAGTGCAACTGCTTTCCTGAGCAGTCATGATAACCTCAGTGAGCCCTGGGCTCTGCTGCTCTTTAGATTGTCCATCATTCTATGTTGTTTCTTCATTTCTTTTGTCTTATACGTTAGCTACAACATAGAATGATGAACAATCTAAAGAGCAGCTAAAAGAAAAAAAGATGGACTTGATGTAATCAGTTTTCTCGTCCACATTAAGCTCTTAATGTCTTTTATTGTCTTGCGTGTCGCTCCCCACATCATTTCAATGGCTGACAAACAATCCATTCATGGGATAGCCAGACTCACCAAGAAGCTCAGTCATATGTTTATACATTCTTTCAGTGAAAGAGCCTATTTGCGGTTGCATTTTTCCAGTTTCCCATGCTTCACTTTCTCCTGTTGTCTTTCTCTTCTGCTTTCTGCTTGTACTTCTTTCCTTTTCTTCCCTCCCCTTTGTGTGTCTCTTTTCGTTACTCCTCTTTTCTCAATGATATAAGAGTGTATGGGCAGAGAACATACTCTTCTACATCTGTTCAGTTAAAAACCTCTAATTTACTTGTACAGTCTAATGAATGTGCTGTAAAATATTGACATAAAGGATATATACTTGTCTGGCTTTGAATTTGCAATGGAGCAAAAAACTTGCTTAGAAACAGCATTAAAAAAATAGAAATAAATTATCTCCAAAAACAGGAATACCTGAAGACACTTTTTCATATTTTAATGAGCCTAAATTCTCAGAATTTTCTTAACTGTGCTCACTGAGAATACATTAGTGAAGTAGTGCCTTAAATTATTCTGACTTTGGAGTCTCTTTGTTTCAATCCTTTGTCCATGTAAAACTGGGTGGAGACAAATGGTTTGTTACTGAAGTATTTGTTGAGTCATGTGGTCAAATATAATACAATAAAGTCATTGTGTGATGGGGTGGATGTTTCATTTTTAAGCAGGAAAATAAACAGCATCTGTTTTCAGAGAGAGGCGGATGGCTGCAACTTGAATTATTTGATAATGACATCGAAACCAGAAGCGAAAGTTAAGCATATTTACTTAATGTTTTTCTCATGTACCTGTTTTTTCCGGAATTTTTTTTTTGCCCTTCTAATTTTTTCTCTTCAAGTTTCTCAATTATGAGCTAGAGCTGTCATTTCACATATGTATTACCAATTTTGTCTAATACTCTAATTAGATACATCAAGTATCTAATTAGAGTATTATCTGTCAGTTCTTGGCCAATTCACGTTTTTCTCCTTTGTATCCAGTTCATCACTAACCTGTGTTTTTGTGTTTGCAATTCCGCTGGCAGCACTAACCGTAACCCGTTCTGCCCGGCTGCTTGCTGGACCCGCTGACCCCCCTGCCTGCTTGGTTCTGCCTGGTCACTTCCCAGACTTTCGGACCCTCCTGCCTGCTTGGTTCTGCCCAGCCACTTCCCAGTCCCTCGAACTCACCTGCCTGCTTGGTTCTACCCAGCCACTCGCTGGACCTTCAGACCCTGTTCCTCCTGAAGTCCATGATGATCTCCTTTGTCTTTGAGGTGTTTAGTGTCAGGTTGTTTACTGAACACCAGGTTGCGAGTTTCTGGACCTCCTCTCTGTAGGCTGTCTCATCTCCCTCTGAGATCAGACCGACCACTGTTGTGTCGTCAGCAAATTTGACGATGATGTTGTTTCTGTGGGCCGGTCTGCAGTCATAGGTGTAGAGACCGTACAGGAGGGGGCTCAGCACACAGCCCTGTGGTGTACCGGTGCTCAGTGTGCGGGTGGAGGAAAGGTGGGGGCGAAGTCTAACAGACTGGGGTCTGTTGGTTAAAAAGTCCTTAATCCAGGTGCACGTGAGAGAGGGGAGGCCCAGGGTGTCCAGTTTGTTTATCAGGATGTCCAGTATGATTGTGTTGAAAGCCGAGCTGTAATCCACAAAAAGCATCCTGGCATAGCTCTGCGGTTGTTCCAGGTGGGTCAGTACAGCATGCAGAGCTATGGCGATGGCGTCTTCTGTGGATCTGTTTGCTCGGTATGCAAACTGGTGGGAGTTGAGTGTGGCGGGGAGACTTTCTTTGATGTGCCGGAGAACCAGTCTCTAGAAGCACTTCATTATAACAGGTGTGAGAGCAACAGCGCGGTAGTCACTGAGGCTGGTTGTGGGTGACTTTTTTGGTACGGGGGTGATTGTGGCAGATTTCAGGCAGGTGGGGATGACTGCTTGGGCCAGGGAGAGATTGAAAATCCTGCAGAAGATGTGAGACAGCTAGTGAGCGCATGCTCTGAGCACGTTTCCAGGGACTCCGTCTGGACCAGCAGCCTTCCTTGGGTTCACTGCCAGGAGCACATGCCTCACATCATGCTCCTCCACAGTGGGTGAGGGGGTGCTGGAGTCTGGTGGGGGTGGGGGCAGGGCTGGGGCAGATGAGTGTCGCTGCGGTGATTCAAACCGAGCAAAGAAGCAGTTGAGCTCCTCTGCCAGCGACTCGCTCAGGTCTCCTGGTGTTGCATCACAGCCTCTGAAGTTGGTGATGGTCTGTTGCTGGTGAAGTGGGACTCTATCCTCCTCTTATAGTCCGCGTTGGCTTCCTTGATTCCTTTTTTCAGGTCAGCTCAAGCTCCACTGTAGAGAGCTCTGTCACCTGACCTGAAAGCAGCATCGTGGACCTTGAGGAGTGACAGAGAACCCGGCTGGTCATCCAGGGTTTCTGGTTTGGAAAAACCCTGATGACTTTGTCCACAGACACAGTTCCCATACAGAACTTAATACAGTCCATTACTGTCCCTGTGAATGTGTCCAGGTCCTGGTGTTCAAAAAGGTCCCAGTCTCTGTGTTGGAGGCAGTCCTGTCGATTAAAGAGTGTATTCTCAGGCCAAGTTGTTACAGTTTTTATGGTGGGCCTGGATCTGTGTCTCAGTGGGGTGTAGCAGGGATGAGCAGCAGGGAGAGATGGTCTGACTGGCCGAGGTGGGGGAGGGGTGTCATTCTGTAGCCATGCTTGATGTTAGAATAAACATAATCTAGAGTGTTTTCCCCTCTGGTTGGACATTTGACATGCAGATGGAACTTCGGGTGTACAGTCTTTAAATTGGCCTCCAGCTTTAATGTTAATGCCATCGGTTTGGGCCCGCTGCTGTTCATTTATGGCGTTCAGCAGGAGAGAGAGCGCCGTGCTAGCATTAGCATCAGGTGGAATGTAAACAGCACTGACGACCACTCTTAGCTCTCTCGGGAGAAAATAAGGCCGGCATCTAACAGACATGTACTCAATGTCAGAGGAGCAGTGTCTCTCTATGCTCATGCTGGGACGAATAGCTACAGTCAAAATGAAAATATTACCTAAAATCAACTATCTCTTCTCCATGATTCCATTTAAACCCACATCAAAGTGGTTCCAATCGTTAGACTCTGCTATTGGTAAATTCTACTCGAAGAATAAAAAGGCTAAAATCAGTTTGACTACCCTCCAGAAGAATAAACCCGAAGGGGGACTGGAGGCTCCCAACTTCATGTATTATTATTTAGCCAACCAACTACAATATCTCACCAAATGAATACATCCACATGAAGAATATAACTCCTGGCTGGAACTAGAACAGTTAGATTGTAACCAGATCAAAATCTCTGACCTTCCCTTTATCACTTCTGCCCTTAAACATCACTCCTGCTTCAAGAATCCTATGATCGCTTCCACCTTGTCTGCTTGGTGGAAAACACTGGAAGTCACAGGCTCCCAATTAAAACCCAGTATACTCTCCCCAATCTGGCACAACCCCGATTTTGCAAACAACAAAATAGCTCTTTATTTCAGCACATGGGCAGAGAGAGGAGTCACCCACCTCCATCACCTTCTTGATGATAACATATTTAGGACATATATAAACTTATTCCAAACATTTGAATTAAGAAATGGAAATTTTCTTCAGTACCTACAGGTAAAGAAGACGATTACAAGTAGAATTCCATCGCTTCAGACTACTTTACAGCCAACGGATTTACAGCCACCTGAATTTGTCAAATACATTGTGAAACTGTCTCCAAGAAATAAGAAGAATCTCTTAAAAATTTATAGTTTACTTTCAAAGACAGACTCTATACACCTACCAACTCAAAAATGGAAAAAGACATATCCAAATCTTTTGACTCTGATTTTTGGACCCAGATCAGTGAAATCACATTTAAAATGACAAAAACACCATTTTACAATTGATCCAATTTAAGGTGCTTCACAGAACGCATATAACGCAATATAAACTGTCTAAAATGGGCTTCTCGCGCTCAGACACATGTACGCAATGCACCCAAAACATGACTGACACTTACTTTCATGCTCTTTGGCTATGTACACCCGTCTATCAATTCTGGGTAACAATCACAGAGAAACTCTCCAATTTTTTGGACTGCGGGATTCCGCATTCCCCGAACGTTTGCCTAATTGGCGATCTAACGCAAACAGCCCTACCAGACATTCATATCCAACCCACACTTGCAGCTATCGCCATTGCCAAAAAAACTATTTTAGTTAACTGGAAAGATAAGAAAGCCCTCAACATCATCCATTGGCTGAACCTCCTCACAGAACACATTTCACTTGAGAGAATATCTGCTATCAGAAAAAAACAATTGGACTCCTTTAAAGAAAAATGGTCTCCATTTATTAAATCAATAAATATTAATCTATAGCTTCTGCTTGTATGTGGGCGTATGCCACTTCCCTCATAAAATTGTGATACTTATTCTGTCTGTGTGTATGGTCTGACTCTTCTCTGCTTTATTTCAGTTTATTAACCCTCTACCTTTTTAAGTAGGATGGCACCATGGACTTCAAGGCCGTGTGCATGCACTGGTGGTGTCCTTTCCCTATTGCTCTTGGGGTCGCTCTCTGGCTCTGCGGGGCCTGCGTGGCTCGGGCCCCTCTGCCTGGGGGTGGGTGTCTCTGGTGTCTCTCCCTTTGAGCCCTGGGTCTGCTGGGTCTGTGTGCTCTCCCGGGGCCTTGGGGGTAGCGGCGTCTGGTCTCTTCTGGGGCGCCCTGGCTGGCCCTGGGTTTTGGGGTGGGTCGGCCCTTCCGTCGCTCCCCTGTCCCTTCCCGCTCTGCTTCCCTCCTCCTCCCTCTTCTCCTGCCTGGCCGCTCATCCTCGCCCCTCTCCCTCCCCTGGGGGGGCCTGGGGCCCTCTGCTGTCTCGGGGTCTGGCATGGGGGCCGGGTGGTCTCTCTGGGGGGGTGGCTCTGGCTCATCTGGGCACAGGCCTTGGTACTTGCCTGTGTGCCGCCACTGGAGATCAGTTTCTGCTGGCTGGGGGCTTTGGTCCGGGCCCGGTGCTTTCCTGGGGTGTGGCGGGGTGGGTGGGGTCTCGGTGATGCTGCAGGGTGGATGTGCCGGCTCCGGGGTGGGTGTGGGGGCTCAAGGCTGGAATATACTTTCCGCACAAACGAGCCGCACGGAAATCCGTGCGAGAGAACGTGTGTGCATTTATACTCCATGCGTATCTGCTCCCAAACTGCAGGGGGCAGTGTATCTCAAACACACGTCTACCTGGTCTACTCTAGTAATAAACTAGAGAAGAAGTCTGCTTCCAAACTGCAGGAAGCGGTGTAGCTCAAACACACGTCTACCTGGTCTACTCTGGTACTAAACTAGAGAAGAAGAAGTTTGCCATGGTTTACACCACTTACAACACGGCATTTTACCGAATAAAAGCATTTCAGCAGTTAGTTTTATTTCACACCAGGAATACTTCATAACCCGGTTACCACGGTAATCTCTGTGTGATGAATCGTATAAGTGCACGTATTTCTAGACTTCAGCTACGAGTAGGTCCCGGCCCTCCGCCATGTTTTTCCGTGCGGCTCCGTCCGCGTTGGTTAGAAAAATGTGGAGGTGCGCGGAGCGGAAATTTTCCGCACGGAAAGGCCGCTGGAGGGGGCGTGGGTGCGAAAATGACATAATTTTTCCGCACGGAGCCGCACGGACCTCGCGGATGCGGTAAGCATAAAACAAGCTTCATGGCCCTTGCTTCCTGGTGGTGCGGCCTGGTCCCCCCTCCGGGGCAGGGTGCTGCGTGCGGCTGGCCCGTGGTGGGGCTATGGCGTCTGCCGGGGCGCTGCTCTGGCGCTGCGAATTCCAGGGGTTGTGGTGCTGGCTGGGCTGGTCGGGTTCGTGTGGGCCCACCTCGGCCTCTTGCCTCCGGGCTCTGGGGGCCCTCTGCATCAGTACTGGTGGTCTTACTACCTGTCTCCCCCGCTGCTCTGTCCTCATGGCCCGGATCCACACCAGACTGCCTCTTACTGTGCACTTCACATACTTCACACGTCACTGTATATAGCTACTCTTAGGCACATACAGGGAAACGACAGTTAGGGCCCCGAGAGCAGGTGGGGGCGGGAATGATGGGCTCTGTGGTGGGGCGGACGGCAGGGCTTTACGGCCTTGTCTCTTCCCCATCACCCTCTTTTTTGCCTCCCCTGCTCTCTAATTTCTTTTCTTTTTAATGCACTACACACACTCACACCTTGGGGGTAGGTCTGGGATGGCTCGGTGATCTTGGGTCAGGGTAGGCTTGGCCCTGCCTTGCTGTGATAGCTGTTCTGGGCTTCGGGGTCCTTCACACTTCGCACTGCCGAGTCCCATTGTCAGCGAATGATCGGCTACCCTAAACTCATTCTCTCTTTCACTAGTATCCTCTTCCGGCCTATTCTGTTCTATTCTATACTGTCAAGACATCCACAATTATGGTGCTCAGTACCGTTTGTTTAATTATTTATTTATTGAATCTCTTTTTTTTGTGTTGTTTTTTTTTGTTGTTTTGGTTTTTTGTTTTTTTTTCTGTTTTATTGATGGGCAGTTAGTAGTTGGGAATAACACACCACCTCACAGTCTTTAATTGTAATACCACCGCCTGTTAGTTCCTATCCCTGTTCATCCTGTTTCGTCCTGTCCAGTCTTTGTTTCCCCTGCACATCACTGAGGTGCAGCACTGCCCTCCCTGGCTCATAATAGGGAATTCTAATAAAGAATGTCTGCTTAGCTTTCAGGGAGGGCTGGTGATGGTCGCATACATGCACTAAATATTAAAATATTTGGCTGCAAGACTAAAATATGCATCAAGCTCATATAATGTTGACACCTCTTCTGTGGAGTTAAACAATGAGAATAAATGCAGACAAAAAAAAAAAAATCTATACTCACGCTGTTGTTGCACCAATCATCATGCACATAGATACAGAGTCCCCCACCTCTGGTTTTGCCAAAGTCCTCGGTCCGATCCCAGTGGTGCAGGGAGCGGCCGGGTAGATGCACGCTAGCATTGGGGATCTTCAGGTGAAGTCAAGTCTCTGTAACAATGAGAATACAGCAGTCTCGAACGTAGCGATTACCTGCAAGTTGTAATTCCAGGTCGTCCGTTTTGTGTGTGATGGATCTAGCATTGGTGAGGTACAGGCTCGGTAGAGGTGACTTGTGTGGATCGGTCTTTAGCTTTAGCCGAAGGCCACACCTGCGGCCCCGCTTCTGCTTCCTCTCCCTTCTCCGCCTGCGCCGATTTCTTTTCCCAAGCCCGACAACAATCCACGGAGTGCCCGGTGGTCTCGCTATCTCATCTGGGATCTTGTGGTTATGACGAAAGTCTCTGGAAATAGCTATCTTGTGTTGATAGCCGATGTCCACAAGGTCTTGGCAGGTGTATTGGTTGTACGCCGAGGTGAACGTACATAGAATGCACAAACAAACAAGAATAAAAAGCAAAAAGGAGCACTGAAAGGGGGAGCCGTGAGCATTCTTTGATCCTGACTGGTCTGTCTAGTCTGTGCGCTTTCTCCTTTGGGTTCTCACCTGCGCCATGACAGATGCCTTGTTCGGATGGTAGAAGGGAGACAGTTTGTTTGCAAAGCATAGACATCACACAGCATAGCCTGAAAAAGTTGTTTCACTTTCCACCCAGTGGATTTTATGTAGCTGTTGGTCCTCTCATAATATGCACTGTTTGTAATGTCCAGATTTGGTCAAAAGATTTGTCTCAGTTTACTGTTATGATTAATATTCCACTTTCTGGAATTCTGTCTTTATTAGTTTCGTCTCCTTTACAGCCAAACGTAATCAGAGGATTTAACTTAATCCATGAGGCTTAACTCCTGCCTCAGCATGCCAGTCATTTGGTCAGGTCTGGACATATGTGGTAGGCAGCCTGGTGACTTCCTGACTCTCCCCGTGTTTCTCTTGGCAGACTATTCCTCTCTGTATGATCTGCTTTGGCACCATGCCCTTTGCTATTCTACCTTGTCAACCATATTCTCATGACATAAATACTAAGCAAAAACAATATTATGTCAGATGTTTTTAGAGATATAGTGGGTATTGGACAAATTTTGTTGTTTGAGTGTTTCCATAGGCTAACATAAATTTTCTCCTGCTGGGTGGCAGGGCTCAGTCTTCAAGATAGGGTTAGGAGCTTGGGTCTCTGCTCCTTTGCATTGATAGGAGCCCACTAGGGGGTTCTGGGTATCTGAGTAGGATGCCTCCTGAACACCTTCCTTTGGAGTTGTTCCAATGATGTCCAATTAGGGGGAGACCCTGGGTTAGACCCAGAACTCATTGAAATGATTACATATCTCATCTGGTCTGGTAACATATCTGAACCCCCAGGAGGAGCTTTAAAATGTTACTGGGGAGGGGGATTCCTGGAATGCCCTGCTTAGCCTGCTGCCACTTGCGACATGACTCTGGATGAAAAAATTTAATAAAGAAGAAAAAAGACTGGATGGACATTAAAAAAGTAAAGATAATTGAATATTGAGTATAAACAATTGCTAAGTTCTAGCTGCAGCTCCCTCTTCAGTTGACATTTCTGTTCTATTAAATGCATATATGTAATGTATATTCTGTTGTTTAATTGATATTAGAATAGATTCTTTAGTCATATGTTGACAGTTATTTTCCTGGAAACATGTGAGTGTAATCTGTCAGCTTTAAAGGTGTTTGAGTAATGTGACATATCTGGCTTTTATGAATGCAGTTTAGCTGAAAGAAGAGAAACACCTTACTTTCTTTCCCCCCAGCTGACAAAGCATGTTCACAGAAACTAGAGAGAAATCCATTTCTCCAAGGCTACTCCTGGAATATGACTTTGTTAATCCTTTGAATGAAACATTTCTGAAAACCTCCAAAACTGTCAAGGCACACTCTGTACAACAGTGAGCAGTATGTTGTTCCTGTTTGACTTCAGAGTGGTGGAAACACAGAGTAGCTCAGTTCCCTCGACTCTGCAGGTGCTGTGAGCACATTTCATAAACACCTGCTGGGAGTTCAGAGTGTGTGGAACTTTGTGGCTGATTGACACTGGGATGCGTTCATCAGGGTTACGGTTAATGATAGATTGCTGTTGGTTTGCCAGTTAAGTCACTGCAAGGTTGAGATGTTGACATTATATTTGAGAGAATTTGATGTGACTACTGCATCTGTTCCCTGGACACATTTAGAGTTATCAAAATTACTTAAATTAAATAAATTACTTATATTTGACATTTTCTTGTGTTTATTGGTCAAGAGATATTTCTGAGTGCAGGTTCACTTAATCTGCCAGAGTTCCTGAATTGACTGCAACCACAGCCCCAACCCTAACCTCAGCATCAACCCATTACCAGTTTAGAGAGCAAGAGAACTGAGCAAGCTGACCCAAACTTCCCAGGATGAGAAAACTTTAAATCTAAATGTTATTCTTCTGGGTCCTCAAAGGATACATTGTGTGGGGATCCAGAAGTACATACCAGGCTGTGAAAGAGTCTCTTTCTTGTTTTCTGCCCATTGGCCCCCTCCCAGTCTCTCCGGGGCGGCCTGTCTCTCTCTGACAACAGCTGCTTGCTGCCTGTAGAGGCCGGGGGTGAGCGGTGCAGCTCCAGACATCTGTAGGCCCTGAGCCTGGGCCGCCTAGGTCTCTCTTTCTTTTTCACACACACATATATTGGAGCCCACAGTCTGCCCAGCACAAAGGACTACATTCATCCCCCTCATACAGCCTCTACTGGTGAAGAGGCTGTCTGAAGCTCCCAAGCTCTCACTCTTTTCTGCCTCCTCCTTGCTCCTTCTATATCTCCTGTCACTTTCTCAGATATGCACTCCCTTGTCAAACTCTCTCCATCTCTCTCTCTTCAAGTGAGCAGTCTTCCATTCAGGTGCACGTGATGTGCATAGTCGTTTAACACTTTCAGGTCTGATTAACCAGGCTAACAGTAAGGGCTATATCTATATTAGAAGAGACTTAGTGTTCATTTTGGGAAGTACCTGTCTTTGGCTCTCAGTCATGTCTTTGAAACATATGTGGGAAAGTGTATGCATGTCCCCATGTGTGCATTTTACCTCCTAACCCTGAGAACAGGCATTCCAGTGCAAAGGACTTGCCGACTAAGTTCACAAAGGGATACTGAAAGAGGCCAGAGCGAACAGAGATCCTTTGTACAGATTGAATGTGGCCATGAGAAGTTTGGGAACAGCATGGTTTGAGAAACATCACAAAGTTGCTTTTTTAAAGCTCCACTAGTAGGAAACCAAACTTCCAACTTAGGAGCTTGAGGTTGACCACATGTCCAATTCATTACCTTTGACAGAGCCTGTCACTCTATACCACAAGTAGTGTTAGCGTGGGAACCCAAAAATGTACTTTGAGTGATATATGTAACTTGGCATCACCGTTCTGATCCAAAATATGTTTGTGACAGCTCAGCAAGGTGTTTAGTGATGGTAATGACTGAGAAACATGTGCTTTAAACATTCTGCCACCAAGCACCACTGAAGTGCCTTTGAGCAATACAGTGAATTCTGACTGGGTCATTACATGTTGTCAAGTAGCTGACAGAGCTCAAATAAGGTTGTTTGTTGGTCAACATTTACATTTTGTAAAAGTTTCTCATTTAACCTATTAATAGAACTGTTGCACTGAACTTATTTTAGTGGACTGTAACTTTTTTTCCCCCATGTTCTTGGACTTGTTATACTTCGTTGGTTTTTTTTTCAGTGGCAAAAAAAATGTTTGAGTGTTCAGAGCTAATACTAACTGTCTCTGTTTGTTTTATGTAGCTGTACTTTTCACACGTTAAGCTCTATTACGTTTCCTTATGTCCTGGCTGACTTTGGAGTTGCTAGTAATAACAAGATATAAATGGTAAAAAGCGTTGCACTGTTAGTATTATACTGTTTGCACAGCACATGGTAAGCTAGTTTATCGTGTAGTACGTGCTCTCAGACCATCCCAATTGTCACAAGGAAAAAATGGTTTGTGGTTGTTCCTCTTTTCACCAATGGATGGTAGATGGCTATATTTTTTTCAGTCTGTCAGTGTTACAGTTCTGCTTGCTATTTGAATTGGATGACACCAGAAACCATCACTTTTTTCCAAGTGCTAGAGGCATGACCTGCTGAGAGTTTAGAACTTCTGTATTTACTCGGCAAGCACTTGCAAGAGCACATTTGCTCACTTTGTAACATTTTATTCACACACACTCACTTGCATGCGTGAAAATCCACAAGGCATGACATACACATTTTGGCTGTTGTCTTTCTGACTAGAGATAATCAATACATGGAGAAATCACTTATGTTTGAATTTGTGAATAATTTTCTGACTGTGATTGTAAAACATGATACAGACCAGAGTGCATGGTTTACATCAGCATGTTCTGATCTCTACATAAACCACCTTTTTGACATCAGTCTTGTTCCATAGCTCAGCAGTCAAATTTATCTAAGCTCTACACATTCATGCACACACTTGTGCATGCACACAGCCGCTCTCAAAGCGCAACTTGTCTGCTCATCTGCTTTTGATTAGTGACGACATGAGCGATGCCAAATGGGAGATATGGATCTCATTCCTCTGCAGACAAAGCCTCATTCATTGGCAGAAAGCTCAGATGTGGGAAGACAATTTCTGTAAGTTGGACTGAGCCAATTCCCTCATTCTGGGTCTCATGTTGTACCGCTAACAAGAGGGGCGGGGGGTTGTACCAAATGTGTTTGGATGGATAAAAGGATGTTGAATCAGATGGTGGGAAGATGGACATTTACACAGTATACTGTATTCTTGTCTGAAAAGCATAGACAGTGGGCTGCTTCTGTTTCCATTTGACTGATGGGTATATCAAAGGTTTTCAAATTAAATTAATTCCATTCAGAAAGAGGCACATTCTTCAGATGAGACAACATCAAATAGACCATTCAAAATAAACAATGTATATTACAAGTCACAATTAGCGGTCTATGTTATCTGCTGATGTACAGACCTGATCAAAATCTTAAGACCAGTTGAAAAATAGCTAGAATTTACCTTTTGCACATTTGGATCTTAATGAGGTTTTAAGTAGAGCTACAATATGTAAAAGCAAGAAGGGGGAGTGAGACAAAAAGCACTTTGAAAAAGTAATTTATTGAAAACAACAAGTAAACTGAAATAGGCTGTTTATCAGCTGATCAAAAGTTTAAGACCACAGGCTATAAAAGCCCAAATCTGCTCAAAATTCTCATTTTCTGTCAGGCATTCACACGGTCCACCTCCTGATGGCTAAAGCTAAGAAGCTTTCTCTTCTTGAACGTGGTCGGATCGTCAAGCTGCATAAGCAAGGCCTCTCACAGCGTGCCATTGCTGCTGAGGTTGGACGCAGTAAGACAGACATTCTAAATTTTTTTGAGATACTGAGCATTATGGAACAAAAAAGTCAAGTGGTAGACCCAAAAAAATTACACCTGCGCTGAGCCGGAGGATCCGATTGGCTGTCCGTCAAGACAGAGGGCGGTCCTCGACCCAAGTTAAGGCCCTTACTGGTGCCGACTGCAGCGCAATAACCATCAGACGGCATCTGCAGGAAAAGGGTTTCAAAAACAAAAAACGAATTCAAAGACTTCGTCTCCTACAACGCCACAAAACTGCCCGTTTAGACTTTGCCAGGGAGCATCAAACATGGGACATTGAAAGGTGGAAAAAAGTTTTATTCTCTGATGAGGAAAAATTTAACCTTGACGGTCCAGATGGCTTCCAACGTTACTGGCATGACAAGGAGATCCCACCTGAGATGTTTTCTAGCCGGCACAGTGGAGGGGGGGGGGGTCCATCATGATCTGGGTGCTTTTTCATTCAGTGGAACACTGGAGCTTCAGGTGGTGCAGGTCGTCAAACGGCGGCTGGTTACGTGCAGATGTTGCAGCAGGCATCCCTCATGACTGAGGGCCCTCGTCTGTGTGGTAACAGCTGGGTTTTTCAACAGGACAACGCTGCAGTTCACAATGCTCGCTTGACCAAGGACTTCTTCAGGGAGGCTAACATCACTCTTTTGGACCATCCCGCATGTTACCCTGATTTAAATCCCATAGAGAACATTTGGGGATGGATGGCAAGGGAAGTTTATAAAAATGGCTATCAGTTCCAGACAGTTTATGCCCTTCGTGAAGCCATCTTCACCACTTGGAGCAATGTTCCCACCAGCCTCCTGGAAACACTCGCATCAAGCATGCCCAAACGAATTTTTGAAGTGATTAACAAAAACAGTGGAGCTACTCATTACTGAGTCCTACTGAGAAATTTTTTTGTTCTGGTTTGAAGAGTTTTTTGTAATTTTTTGAATGATGGTCTTAAACTTTTGATCAGCTGATAAACAGCCTATTTCAGTTTACTTGTTTTCAATAAATTACTTTTTCAAAGTGCTTTTTGTCTCACTCCCCCTTCTTGCTTTTGCATATTGTAGCTCTACTTAAAACCCCATTAAGATCCAAATGTGCAAAAGGTAAATGCTAGCTATTTTTCAACTGGTCTTAAGATTTTGATCAGGTCCGTACTTACAATTCTTTTCTGTTAGCGTGTGAAACTGATGTGTGTGTTTTGGATCATTTACAGAATACCAGTAACCTTTTTATTCATCTTCCTGTTTGATAATGTTGTGCTTGGCTGGCCAGTGCTTATGTTTTACTGAGAGTGGCCTGCAGACATATCCTTGTCAGATGTAAAGGTGATGGTGAACCTTGAGAGGACAGGCAACCTGCTGAAGACAGCTTAACTTAACGGCTCTGTGTGTGACTCAAAGTTCAGGGATTAAAAGAAATAAAATGTCAATGGTTAGATGAAACTTCATTATACATGACTAATATTCCAAACATTCAAAAATGAATTGAACTGTCCTTCAAACGCACACGTTAAGACAGAAATGTACACTCACTGCCTCATGCATCTGGAATATGACAAGTTATGTCACACACACAAAGTCCATAAGTCAAGTAAAGCAAATCAACTCCATGTCCCAGTACAAGTCCAATAAAGGTCATATTATGCCTGTTAAACAATGGTTATCACCTCAGCAGATTGAACAATGGCTGTAAAGCGCTTTACTGCACCTGCCTTTGGTTTATAGTGTCCCATTTAATTCTTGATACAGTAGCAGCATTTTAAATGTTGGTCAAACATGAAACGCTTATGAAATCTATAATTTGTTTTTCAGAAAGGCTCTTTTTATTCTAATGTATTTTAGGCCACATATCTTATTTTTCCCATCTTTAGCTGTACAATATGATTCTAATATGTTGTTGCCATTCAGTTTGCTAGGACAGGCAAAACATTCATTAAGTTGAGAGGTTGTTGACCTGCAGTTCAACTATATGCTGACGTAATGCGTCAAAGATAATAATGTGTTTGATTGTTCTGTGTCTTTGTTTCACACAGGTGAGCAGTGTCATCAGTCACACAGCACTCTGAGACAATATATATCTCCTCATTTACCCCTGCATCTGCACTCCATCTCTCCCGTCTGTCTTTTCCTGAACTGAAAAGCAATCAACTTACCAATATGTTTGAGGGTAAAACCATCATAAAGTCATTTCCCCTGTAATATTAACTGCACATTTCTGAGGGGATAAATGGTCATTGGCAAATTTGCTTCAGACCTGGAAGGCAGCTTGGGTGATTTTGGATTGTGCTACAAACCTCAACCACATTGCACACTTGCCCAGAAACATACTCACAGGACATGGGTCTGTGGATTTTTGTGTATGCCTGTTTGTGTAACACGTGGCTGTGTGTTTTTACTGCCTTGATAGGTCATGATCAACAAAACCAGTAAAAACGGTCAGACACGGCTGTTTTATTATGTCAGTAAGACTCATTGCTGTTTCTTTTAACCCTCTGAACCTCAAAAAGTTTTAAAGGCATGTTATCTTTTCATAAACTAGGCAAAATGACACCATTTATCAACTAGAATTGGTCATCATTTATTAAAGAATCATCAAATTTTCCATTTTTGCCAGTCCTCAAACTAATAATCTGTGATATGCATTTGTTGTTGGCAAACCTAACCAAACCTTAATGTAAAATCATGATATTTTATCAAAATCTGTTTATTCTACATGTCTCTTTAGAAAAAAAAAAGCCAAAAAATGAAGCATTTGCTCTAACCAGATTCTGTAACAACACAAAATTTATGCATTCCTTGACACAACTGTGGATAAAAATTCAGGGACCTTTAGCCTAAATTACAGGCTGTTTCCAAAGAGCAGAGAAGAGACTTCAGTGAGACAAATTAAAAATGCAAGTAGTACAATATATATAGTATGTGCAGTAACCAATTTTGCAGTGTTGGCAATACCGTATCGCAAATAAGTGAAAAGATTACATAGTTTTGCTAATTCCAGCAGGATAATGCACCATGTCTCAAATAATCTCAAACTGATTTCTTGAACATGACAATGAGTTCACTGTACTCTAATGGCCTCCATAGTCACCAGATCGCAATCCAATAGAGCACCTTTCGGATGTGGTGGAACAGGAGATTGGCGTCATGGATGTGCAGCAGACAAATCTGCTGCAACTGTGTGATACTATCATGTCAATATGGACCAGAATCTCTAAGGAATGTTTCCAACACCTTGTTGAAAATGTGCCATGAAGAATTAAGGCAGTTCTGAAAGCCAAAAGGGGTCCAACCTTTTACTAGTAACGTGTACCTAATTAAGTGGCCAGTAAGTGTATATCATGCTGTCATGTGTTTTGGTTGAATTGGAATGCTCAGACTTACTTTAGGGTAAAATACATGCAACTCAATGTTAAAGGAGTAGCTATAAGTT
Organism: Amphiprion ocellaris; assembly: GCF_022539595.1. NCBI lineage: Eukaryota > Metazoa > Chordata > Actinopteri > Pomacentridae > Amphiprion > Amphiprion ocellaris. The sequence continues at coordinate 23,312,659 of NC_072784.1, read as the reverse complement.
ACTATGAATTTTTGCCTTTCAGTTGTCTCTAATTCCTAAGTGGAGTTCAGGAGAAAGTAATGCACTGACGTGGAAACTAATGGAGATCCAAATCACAAATGGTAGGTTAGGGTTACAGTAGCTTTCAATTACGATCATCAAGGCAAGACTGAAAATTAGAAATGTATTGACCTGGAGGGTGTCTCAGATGCATGGACTTCTCTCTACTTCCATCCTTATTTCAACGGCAACCGTGTGAGTCCAAGTAGGACCCTCACGATGTAGCGAGTCAACTCAACAGGATCCGAGTACAGCACCACCAGGTTTTTTGTAATCTGTGAAAACAAGCAAATGTTTCAGGCTTTTTCCTCTCCTGGGCACTCCCCTCCCTCTGCACCGCATGGAGCAGGGTTCAGTTGAAAGGCACTGTTTGTTAAGGCTTTAGCGGTTAGTAAGTGCTTCCTTTGTTTGGTGGGAGCATGGAGACGGGGGTTAATATCTCCCAGGGAGCACATACAAAGAGAGCCTTCAAGCTCCCCTGGCCAGAGAGGGGTGGCTAGATGAATGAGGCCAGGCCGCAGGGCAAAGGTGCCAGGGAGGGCACAGGAGTGTGGAGACCAGGAGAGACTCTGGCAGATCCAGGGGTCTTACAACAGCAGAAGGGGCCGAAGTCGCTGTAGGGAGCAGAAGTCAACTTTTGGGTAGTGGCTGGGATGCAGAAGTGACTTGGGGCTGGGGTCACTGTTAGTGCATATTTGGTCTATAGCAACATTTACCAAATCAAGGTGATAATGACTTTTTGACATTCCAGAGGAGAATAGCTCCATGCCCTGTTGCAGGGATTTGAGGATATTAATCTCTGTTTGGAGTAGCTCCCACTGGACAGTGTGGTCTGTGTAATTCCTTAGACCACATGCCACAGGTGGTAGTACAGTAGGTAAAGTGGAAAGCAATGACACATTGACGCAAACAGAAATACTATTCATGGCATGTGATAAAATCAAAACAATGTGTAAGAGCCATCCCCACATTCCCTGAGAGTCCCTGAGAGTCAGAGAAAGTGACAAATGGGACCAATAGAGAAGCAAATGAGAACATTTAGAAGCAGATAGAGACATGAAAACTGGATTTAGGTAAAGTTAATGTTAGCTGAATAAATTAGATTGAAATGCTGTAAAAGCAAAAGTCAGAAAATCCTGCAGCAGAAAATACTGACAACTCTTCAACTGCTCTTCAAAAATCTTCTTGGCTGTCCTCTTTCCACCTCCCTAAAGCTCCTTGGGACATCCAGAAATGTGTGCATGTGTGTATTTTGGTACTTTGTTTAACAACAGTGCAGACTTTCCCAATAGAGCTTGATTGTGAAGGGTCAGTGTTGCATGATGGAGAACAATGGGATTTCTGTAGTAGTTCTGAATCAGATTTTATTTCATGGGAATTGGTGTACTTTGGATTATGTTGGTGCAGGGCCATGATACAGATAAAATTAAGGGAAAGCTTGGCTATAGGGAATAAGAGAAATGTTTGTAATCAGGATTTGGCAACAAATGCTTTTCCAGATATAGATGTACAGAGGTTCAATAACACAACCGTCATTGTTTTCTTAAAGGGTTTTTTTTCTGTTGTTTGTCCAACCTGACAGTGAATGAACAGAAAATCCATTAAATGTGCATTTTGATAATTATAGATAATGCGCTCCAGAGTGCTACAGTCCTGTTCTTTTATAATGGCCCATTTACTTAGTTTATTATTAGATCGACTTTCCCATCAGATGTGTTAGAATGGTGCATATTGCATGATAGTCTGAAATCATGCCGACACTGACTCATTCAGGGCTAGCTCATGAGGGCTTTGTTGATGTCTCCATCTCCTCTTCCCTGTCACAAACTCATTGAGAGAAGAGAGAGAGATCTGTCTCATTGAGCTCAAATCTTCCCACGGAACTCCAACTGGATTCCTGCTGCGTCTCAACCAAACCAATGGTCCCTTTGTGCCCGTCCATCTGAGATTCTCTCTCCCCTGCACACTGCCCTCTCTGTGCCCTGCAGCCACAACTATCGCCTCTCTTTCTGCATCATTCCTGTGATCACTTCAGCCAAATCTCAAAAAGTCTGGGATGTAGTGGTGCGCTTATCGTGAATTCTGAGCTACTGTAACATAATGATAGTTGCAAACATTACCCCCAAGGAAGATCCCAGTGTTGGTTGGTGAAGGACTACACTTAAGCAGGAAAGTTCATCATATTGTATTATTGTTGTAGAAACAGAAACTACATACAGTAGGTGGGGGGCAATCAAAAGTGTATCAGTAGTGCGATGTTATGGTACTGTATGTTTTTAGGTAGGACGATAAAAGGGTCATAATATCAAGTGATGGTTATTCTGCCCTCTACATTACTACATTTTTATTTGATTTATTCCTCTACTGTCTCCAAGCACCAGTAAAAAAGGAAATCCATGACTGATCTTCCACAATATAATCAACCTCCATTTCCTTTATCATAATTGATAAATATGCAAATAATTGCAGTGATATAGTGAATTACAGTAGTAGAAAGTGCATGGAGGTGTATCGAGTTCAGTGAAATAGTCCAGCGTGAGCGTGTGAGAGAGGTGTTCACAAGTCTGTTAGCCTGTAAAAACTATTCATCAGCCTAGTTGTTCTGGATTTCACACTTCATCTAACAAATGTCAGTTTCACTGGCAGCCATGCTTCCCCAAGCCTTAACAAGGCCACTGTCATCCTTGACAGGTGGTAGGCTTTGCATCAGGAACTGTTCCTTTAATTCTCTCACTCTCTTTCTTTTTTCTTTCCATCATTTTAATTGAAGTGGATTTTGGTTCCTGAACTCTTTTGCTTTGATGATTGGAATTGCAAATGCATGGAGATATACAGGAATTAATGTAATCTATGTTTTTTATAGTGACAAAAATCTATGTTAACAGGTTAAACCCTGAAAGAAAAACTTCATTTTCTGGTATAATCATCAATCATGTCATCTTAGTTTCAGAATGAAAATAAATCATACTTTTTTTTTTGAGGCACAAAATATAAACTCAAGTTTTTGGCACTCCCTACAGTCGGACTGGTGGAGCAAAGTCTTAACCTCCAAATGTCACTTGCACATAATCTGGCTACAAATTTCAAAATAATTTGCAACAAAATTAAATTAGCTTGGCCCTAGCTTGTCATGTGTGAATGTCAAAAACTGTAAAAACTTGCAAATTTTATTTAGCATTATTCCCAAAAGATGTGAAATCCTTCAGGTAAAAATAATATGTTTTCATTCTAGCTTGAAGGGTTGAAAAAATATTTGCAAAGTCACAAAAGTTGTCACTCTTAGCCTTAAGCATGGGCTCTAACACAGAAAGAAATTTAAGTCAATATACAATATGACATACCAGCAAAAAATGCATAATGTTGCAAATGTCACACTAATACATTTCACAATCTCACCATGATGATCTTTACCCCACTCTTGGGTTCTTGGTAAGTAGTAGGGTAAAAATAATTAAATTCCAGATCACTGTTTAGTTCAAGAAGTAAACCAATAGACAATCCTTGTTCAGGACTAATCTGGTTCAAAGTCCAGTGAATAAGTGAATACTGGTTTTTAAACTGCTTTTGAAAATTGAGCCCTAATAACTCTGGAGGTGACCAATCTGGAGATTTTAGTTTCACTAGGAGCCATCTTACAATAACAATCTGAGCTCTAGTAGAAGCTCTGGACTTAACCAGGGCAGACCAGTTAACGGGAAATGAAGTTAAGCACCTCTGAGTAGAGAAATATTAGAAGTTCTTTTTTTAGCATTCTTTTTCTTTCTTTTCCTGTTTGCTCCCTCAAATCAGTAATTAGCGAAAATAAATGAAACTGGTCAAATTGACTCATTAATAACCCTGTTCTATGTGTTGTTTTTCAAAGTGACTAAGAATGAAATGTTCACTGTAGGAGTGCACGTGAGACTGTCACAAAAGAGGAATTAGTAATGTTCATGTATTCAGGCCTCAAAGTCAGTGAGTAAAATTTAACCCCAGGTTTGGACAAATTCAAATGTGAATCTGCCCAGAGTTCACTTATCAAAACTGTATAGATGCAAAATTCTTGTCCAAAAACCACTTATGCCCCAATATTACGATAACATATAATATATGAATATAAAATAATATATAATATTGCCTTCCTCGCATTTCTGATCCCAAATGCAAATGACTTCTGGCACCACCTCAATTGTCTATGAATTATTTGGTGATTTCCAAGGCTATGAGCTGTATGACACTTTGGGTGACCAGCAACCTCAAGCTGCAGATGTGCTTTTGGAACACTTGACCTTCTAAAAAACAGCTTTTGCAAAAGGCAAATTTTGTAATTACTCTGGAGTTTTTGATCATATCACATGATGTTGTCCATGTTCACTCATCTGCTGCTTCCAAAGTCAGGAATGAGATTTGAACCTTGATGTTTAAGACAACATTGAGCTCATAGGGTGCTCAGGGAAACATTTTGCAAATTATAGTAACCTCTATCTGTTGATGGAGATCAGTTGATGACATTAAGTGAGGCAGTTTTCTTAAATGGATTTTTTCTGATCCTGTAGACGCAAATTCCATTCAATATTTATCTACAATCCACAAGAACAGCTGAAGTGCACTCAATAATAGAGGAGATATTAATTGATAAAATTGTCTTGGACAACTGGTTCGTGTCTTTGCCTAAATTTTTTGTGATTTTCACAAGTACAGACTTGAACCTAAATGTAAGGAAAGTGCCAGTTAACAGAATAATTCTTTGGATGTGGATGTGTGGGCTCATTTTTCACTTCAATATAAAGTCCTGCACCTCTATGGAAACAGCAGAACCCACAACCATTGCTAGACATAAAGACGACTCAAAAATGTCATAAATCAAAAAAAAGAAAAAAATGAAAGTTGATTATTGAAATGAAAATGAAAGTTTGATTATTCATTTCACAAAAACTGAAAAAAATGCATTCATGTACAGCGGTGGAAAGAAGTTTTCGGACACCCCATGCATTTGTGAAATACTGCATCAGTCTTAGATCTTAAAATGCAATTTCTTTTAGTACAGTCACAGCCAAAGTGCTAAACAAATCCTAAAAAAGCCAATAAAAACTTAAAATTGATTGATTCCATAAAAATGCAAAAGACATTTTGAGTATTGGATCATTTTGGTACCAGTGATCAGCTAATGAAAGTTGTGCTTTTTAGTAAAAGACACAATTTTTGATGCCGTGCTTCAGGTCTATATAAAGCCAGCACATTTGAAAGTTCTTCAGAGACAAAAATGACTAAAACAAGGAACCTAACGCAGGAAACACGCCTGAATATACAGATTCTCAGCCAGGAAGGGTACAGCTGCTGCCAGATAGCCAAGAAGTGCAGATGCAGTTCTTCAGTAGATGGATACACTCTGCAGAAATGCAGATGAACCAGCAGCTTGGAAGACATACCAAGATCTGGGTTTCCTCAGGACAGGGGTTTCTTCAGCAACAAATGATCGCATCCTGATCTGCACGAGCAGGGAAACCGCCGAATGACATCACAGGAGCTTCATCTGCGGTGGTCGAGCAAACTGGTGTCCAGTGTTCCACCCGCACTGTATGTGGCCGACTTTTAGATCATGGCTTAAGGTCCTACAAGGTTGTCAAGAAGTCCCTGATCAATGAGAGACAGAGGTTAGCCTGGCATCGTTGGGCCCAAGCACACAAGAACTGGACAGCCAGGAGTTGGAAGAACATTTTATGATCAGATGAGTCCAGTTTGCAGCTTTATCTTCGCCCTGCTAATGTGAGGCTACACAGAAGGACAGGCAAAACATTATCTCCAGCATGTACAGTACCTACTGTCCAGCATGGTGGAGGCAGTATCATGGTTTGGGGATGCATGAATGCTGCTGGTGCTGCTCATCTCGCTCTCTGTGATGGCACATCGAAGTCTGCCAAGTCTTGTGCCATTCTCCAAATCCACATGCTCCCTTCTGCACTGTTCCGTCAAAGTCAAAACTGGATATTTCAACAAGATAATGCCCCTTGCCACCACATCCAGGACCAGTAGAACTTGGCTGCAGGAGCACAGTATCCAGGTCTTAGAGTGACCAGCTCAATCTCCAGACATGCGCCCCATTAAAAATCTGTGGTGGATTATCAAAAGGTCTTTTTCGAAGCATAAACCAAAGAGTTTAGAAGAATTAAAAGCAGTAATTCAAGGAGAACAAAAATGGGACAAAATTACCCCTCAACAGTGTGAAAAACTTGTGGGGAACATGCCGGCTGGGATTAGAGCTCTACTGCGTGCTAATGGCAGGACTGCTAAATATTAATTTGATGATGTGATGTTTAGTTTTTTTGTGTTCACTTTTGAACACATTCTCTGTTATTTGTTGACTTTGATATGGGCAAAGTTGAGAAGTAACATATGGAAACTGTGAAGTATTTACTTTTGTTAGTTTTTCCTGTAAACAATAAACAAAAAAAATCATTTGTATTTGTGTCTGTCTAATGTAGCCATGAAACTCAAAAAGATTTTTACACAAATATTTCATAATAATATTTGATATAGTGTAAAATTTTAAGGGTGTCCAAAAACTTTTTTCCACCACTGTATTCTCAGTTTCCTGTTCATCTTCTCTTTGTCTCAATTTCTGTTGCTCCCTTTCCAGAACTTTCCTGTTACCATTGAACATCGCCTCCCCTTCCTACTTTTTGCATGGGTCACTATAGAAACATTTTCCCCTGCATGATGTCATCCAATCTTTGCAGCTTTAAATATGGTGTTTAGTTCTGATTAAAAGCAGTTCTGTGAAAGAATAATATTTACTCAGTTTAATCCCCCTCTCCACCTCTACACATTACCTAGCCTACAGAACTGTAGGAGTGTGCCAACAATAGCACCCATCCCTTCTTCCCTCCCTCCCCACCACACACTCAGCTCTCTCCTTGGTAATGTCAGCAGAATGGGAGGCAGGTGTTAGGGTAAAATGCCATGTCAGAGGGATAAGAAGTATGTATAGGCCTCGGCTCAGAATGTACAATATCTAGCTGGGAAACAGCTCTGTAGACAGATACGTTGTTGTCTTCTGTAGATAACCTGTAGTTAGACATTTCTAAGAACTGAATTATATATATGATATTCTGTCAGATAAAATGCTTTGTGTGACTGTTTTGCTTAGCTAAATTAATTTCCTCCAGGTAAACCAGTGGTGAGCGATATTTCAATTTTCTTCTACTATGGTGATGGCAGCAGTAGTTTAGATTCACTTTGCACAGACTTTCAGAACAACTTGCTCACTAAATATCGGAAATTCTGACAAACTCTGAGAAGCATGTGATGACAAATGATTTGAACCGCTCTGCTCTGAGACATGAAGCAGCATCAAAGTTGACATATTACATCTACCACCATCTCCCAAACTTTGGTTTAAAATTTACTGCTTCCTGCATTGCCACTGAATCTGTTTTTGCAGAAGTAAATTATACACTGTAGAATTGGGAGTGTTTTTCCACAAAATGTGAGCCCGTAGCTTGATATGTAAACACATTGTCCTATTAAGTGCCAGAGAGATGTTCTCTGGATGAAAATGGTTGTACAGAATAACTTTCACTTCATTTTTGCGGTCAGAATTGCCTGGCACTGTGAAATGGAGCATGTTACCATGCATTCTAATAGAGGAATCCAGCATGTCTACAGAAATAAACAACCAACACATATGTTCTCACTCTCTCCCTCTCAGTTTGAGGAATTTGTGGTCTCATCAGGCAAACTCTGCTCGGGATCGTTTTTAATCAGATTAAAAAATTGAAGTTTGTGAGGGACTCCAAAACAAGTGAGGTCATCAGCTGTGTGGTCAGGGAATGAAGTAGCAAATGGGGAGAGTGAGTTCACTGTGACCTGTGCCTGCCCTGGACCCAGGCCTTTGGTTTGGGGTTTAGGGCTGGAAGACAGAGAGCGAGAGGTCAGCCCTGGCAGCATCACACACTATCCTCAGCTCTTGGCTCTTGTATTGTACACCAGTCCATGTTACTTTTAAAGAAACAACTTTCTTTTTCCTCTTTGCCTCATCTCCCAGTCTCTGCGTTCAGACTAAAGAAGAATCCCTTTACAAGATGAAACACTTGCCAAACTTGATCCAGGTTTGATATTTCATGAAATTGCCCCATTTCTTTATGTACACGAACTGAATACTGAGAGAAGGAAAACAATATGCCAGATGAGGATTCACCGCACTGCCTGTTTAAGTGTCATTACAAGACAGGGAATAGATATAACGTCTAGACCTTAACTAAACAAAATCTGTGTAATTAACTATTTGTCACCCTCCCTAAGATTTGGCAAGAGTCTTGGCCACATAGAGCTTGATCACAGTTAGAAGAGTAGGGTGAGGTTTTGTGAGCAAAAATCAAAGCTGACATGTGGACATTAACTGGATTAAGTGTGATGAAATTAAAAGAGGAGTGCATGGGTCATTATATTCACTATGTTTTTACAGCTATTACGAATGTTTATGAAGATTGTATTAAACTGCTCAATCTTTATTTGTATTGTACTCATTGATGCACACCCAGACACTCACACACCTTTTACTCATACCTACTCCAATCACTCCAATACAGCGGTTCCTTACTTTTGTTTTCCTCCTCCTCCCTCCCTTCTCTCCATCTTCCCTCTCCCACTCTATTCCTCTCCTTTGCTCTCTACTGCTGTAAAGCCTTTCCGTGACTAGCTGTCATTAATCTTCCCTCTCTAGGGGCAGGATCTTGACTGCATGCCAGCAAGTACTCATACAAAGCCAAGACAGCTATCCAAAAACAGAGCCGCTTTTCTTGTTTCCAGAGCACCACATAGCTTACACTCACGCTGCTGCGGCCCTCAGGGCAACACTGCTGCATACAACAAAGGAATGACTCCGTATGCAGCCTCGCAAATCACACCTCGCCTACCATCTATACATTTAGATACACACGCCATGCAAACTAACATATACACATGGGAAATCCATCAGTTTTTTGCAGTGTTTGCAGTGTTACAGTGGAACGCTGCAAACACTGCAGTGGTAGTAGTACTGCAGAGTAGGGTCCGGGGGGGTCTGGAGTCTATCCCAGCTGACTTAAGGGGAAGGCAGGGGATACCCTGGACAAATCGCCAGTCTATCATCACAGGGCTACACAGAGAGACAAGCAATCACACTCACATTCACACCTACAAACAATTTAGAATCACCAGTTAACCTGTGCATGTTATTGGACTGTAAGGAGGAAGCTGGAGTACATGGAGAAAACCCACGCATGCCCAGGGAGAACATGCAAACTCCATGCAGAAAAATCCCGGGAGAGCCGAGACATGAACAAAGGATCTTCTAGCTGCAAGGCAAGGTGCTAACCACCAAAACATTATTTTTTTATTTTTATGTGTCTGTATTTCAGCACACTTTGTGACACTTGTGACAGCTGTGTAAGAACACCTGCTGTTGTTTCCAGGATGGTAAAAAAAAAATTATTAACATACTTCCTTGCGCATGAGTCAGTAAACCACTGTTGATATTTTAATGTGATATAATCATACTACACACACATATTACTTTGTACAAGAAGGAACACCTAAAGCAAAAATACCTGAAATTCTTCCTCAGGAAACAAAGCTCCATGTCAATGTTTATGTTTTATCTGTAGAACAACTTGAGTGTTTTTCTATTTTTAACATCCTATAATATTTTATGTTGTCTCAAATATTTGATATCTGTGTATATAATTGTTTGCATTTGTATTTAAGATCAAAATCAATGTGCCTTCTTGTTAATCTGTATTTGTCAGCCAACAGAATGACCAGTCAGTCAGGTGAGCCAGAGTTCACCTGAGTGATTTGGGTTCAGTAGGTGAACCAATCCTCTGCGTCATTTGCTGTGTGTTGGCAGCAGACTCTGGACTTTGTGTCGCATGCAGGAATCACACAATGGAGCGCTGGGGAGAAGAGTGAGAAGTAATTTCAACATTTGCCCCTAATAAAAGTACGGGTCCTTTGTCATCCTAAAGAGCTACTGTGAAGTTTACAGTCCGTTGTTAGAACTATAAATGTCAGTCAGCAGAAAGAGATGAGAGGGAGGGAGCAGGAAGATGGAAATTTAGCTGTGTGCCTTTTGTTTGTGCTCTTCTTTGAACATGTTGTCTTTATGTAAGTGCTCATACATGTCTCAGGGGCTTGTGATTGCTCATGAATGGGCTGGATCTTTGTTTATTTTACTACAACTCTTTCTCTAACCTTACTGACCCTGATTTCTCATTTTGTTGTGAGAAGAGATACTGTGATCTCTACAGTAAAAATAAATAAGGGGCCACCAGCTGTGGGTGCATTGCAGTATTTTCTCTTAACAACAAGTGCCCCATTCAGCACTCATCAACCATACAGACACACATGCACGCATGCACGCACGCACACACGAACACATTAACACATTTTACCCCCCTAGAGCACATCATCCAACCTCCACAAACCACCACCACATACTACTTAACTTTCCCACTTCCCTCTACACTCAGATCCTTTATAGCTCCTTCACTTCAATCTAACCGGACCGCCATGCTTCCCTCAAAAAAATCCCCCCATCTTCAGTGATCCAAATACAGGAACTGTGCACGGTTTGAACTTATGACTAAATAAACATAACGTGATAATAATGTTGATTTAGCTCTGGAAAGCATTCCACTCTTTTTGGGTTTGCTTTTGCTCAAGTTCATATTGTTTTGCAATATGGGTTCACAGTAATATGGGGTGGATGTATTGCAGACAGTGTAAAATATGTTGCAAAATTGCCACTGATTGCAAATCTGTTTTACATGAACAGTTGTCTTAAAATAATGCATTGGCAGATCAAGTAGCTGGAAGTACAACATTTTTGAGATTTAAATGGCTTTAACATGCATTTCTTTCCATAGCTTTGATTGCCATCTGATAGACAAAATTCAAAGGATTGGTTTGAAGCGAATGTACACAAACCTGTTTAGATTCTGCGTGCATATGTGTGTACAGCTACACAACAATGCTATGGCAGTTGCTATTTGTCTTATGAGTCAAACATGCCACACACTGTCCTGTTATGATTTTTCCTAGTAGATATACAACAATAGATTTGCTATCACCCTTCAGCTTTATCATTAAAAATCTGTCTTTGGAGTTTGAGTCTGCTCAAAGCATATTTTCAAGAATACCTCTGCAGTATAGAATCAACATCAGGCATGTCAAAGGTTTCCACAGACTCAATTAAAAGTACAGATTTTTGTCAGTCTAGGAACTGCATATTCATATGATGTAGTAGTGGCATAAATGTTACACACTCATAATGGTTTTAAAGAGCTCAGAGTTGCAGTGGATCTACCCAAGGGCAGAATGAATTTACATTATGGATGGATTATGATGATCCCTTCCTAATGTGTGCACTGAGGTGCATACAGTAAGTGTGCTATATCACACTAATTGCTAGCTGACTTCTTAAACACATAAATGGGACAAGCCTTTATGATTTTTTTAAATATAAAAAAGAACTTGAAATGAAAAAGAACGCTTTAAAAATGTTTAAATAAAACTGTCTTTCCTCTGCAGTTTATGTCTGCTGCCTGAAGGCAACAGTCAGTCAGTTGTATTTCTTGTGTTTGTCTGGAGGGAGAACACATTAACCTGCCTTGGCTGTCACGCTAGCTCACAGTTGAGTGAGTCAGCGTCAGCAAGAGAAGTTGGACCTCAGCATACCATTCTCACACATCAAAGGCACAGGCTAAAGTGACTCCATACGCTGGAGCACCATGGCATGGCCTACGCAGATTTAAAAGAGCTGCTCAAGGAACTTATTCCAATGAAAATGTTGTCTTGTTTGACCTCATTCTGTTGCCTGTTACCCAGAAGGGCAGTAATGTCAATGTAAGATTTGAGGCTAATTACACTGGATTTACCAGTCACAGAAATTGTTTATTCTTCCTTTGAAGTGGTTGTTGATTTGTTACCAGGGAGCGTTCATTTATTGCACTGAGTTCCACACAAATGGTGATGCTCCTTTCAGATATAGGAGTACTAATAAATGGCATTAGCATTGGATCTATACATGTATGTCACTGTTCGATCTGCTCTCAGGACCAGAACCTCACACCACTCACCCTGCCTCCTTAAAACAGCCAGAGACTCCCAGTAACACTGTCTCACTCTCCCAACATCTCACTATAGTCACTGACTTAATGTGTTACTTTAACACACACCTTTTAAAATAGTGCTATGATTATCCCTTACACATTTTAAGTTTTTTAAATTACATACTATATTATCTTCTCAGGCGAATAACTCTCAAGTTGTAACTCTCACGTTCTTGTACACTTATACATATTTCCATTACTTCTCATTATTTTTACATTTCATTGGCCTTTCTCCATGTGCTTCTCATTTGTCTTATAACACCTAGGTCTATTGACTTGCAACATTTGGTCTTTTTGTGGCTTTTATCCACAGTTAAAATGTTCTGCTTCTCAGTCCACCAAATGTGTGGAACTCTATCTGGCAACAAAACTGATTCTGATTCTCATAATGAAGTTATGGATGACTATATCATAGCATATATGTGCTTACAAACAAATACTAGACCTAATAGGTGACCCAGTAGATGGAACAGCTCTCAGATTTCTGGCAAAGGTAAATCAATTTAGAAAGGAGGTTAAAAAATAAAATCTATAGCTAAAGACTGTTCCACTTGATTTTGGGTGAGAATTTGGTTGAAATATTTCCCACTGATAATGGTCATAACACTACTGTTCCTCCAGAAATGTCATTTTTAGTTCTTGGATTTTGCTGTAAACATGTTAAGACATGCATATAGAACAGGTTTGTGTAATTATTGTCACGGATCTCGTGGAATTGAACCCAGAGTGCAGACACACAGACTAGGCGGAACAGGTCAAGTGAACCAAGGATGTTTATTGGTTACTTTAAATTAAACAAAGCAGAACATAAACTGGCTAAAAGACCAAAGACAAGGAAACAAAAACTAAATGCAAAACTAGGGTTTCTAGAAAGTAAACAAACGTTCTCCTTCAGGCAGGAGGGAAGCTCAACTGCAAACTGTAATCCAAATTAAAATAGCTAGAGGCCAAAAACTCACGTGAGCCAACACAGGAGGGGATAGACAGACAGGCTCGACGGGCCGGCATCCGGCTGACACGCTGGTGCAGGCAAGAGTTGACCGCTGTGGGCAGCAGAGCAGAGTCTGGCAGAGCTGGGTTCTGGGGGGGACAAGCCAGCGGCGGCTCGAAAGGCTGGCGGGCAGAAGCCGCTGATGCACCTGGAGAGCTGGGGATGGACAGACAGCCAGCAGGCTGACAGGTTGGCTGGCTGGCTGGTTGGCTGGCTGGCTGGTTGGCTGGCTGGCTGGCAGGCAGGCAGGCAGGCCAGCGGGAGACGCTGTCGTAGCGGACGCTACGATCTGGCACCGAGAGGAGAGGCTGGCCCAGCTGACAGGACGGGGACGGGCTGGGGACCCCTCCGGGGGCCGGGCTGGAGGCCGGTTTAGGGACTGGGCTGGGGGCTCCTCCGGAGGCCAGACTGGGGACTGGACTGGGAACTGGACTGGGGACCCCTCCAGCGGCCAGACTGGGGACTGGACTGGGGACCCCTCCGGGGGCCAGACTGGGGACCCCTCCGGGGGCCAGACTGGGGACTGGACTGGGAACCCCTCCGGAGGCCAGACTGGGGAATGGACTGGGAACTGGACTGGGGACCCCTCCAGCGGCCAGACTGGAGACTGGACTGGGGACCCCTCCGGAGGCCAGACTGGGGACTTGACTGGGAACTGGACTGGGGACCCCTCCAGCGGCCAGACTGGGGAATGGACTGGGAACTGGACTGGGGACCCCTCCAGCGGCCAGACTGGGGACTGGACTGGGGACCCCTCCGGGGGCCAGACTGGGGACTGGACTGGGGACCCCTGCAGAGGCCAGACTGGGGACTGGACTGGAGACCACTCGGTGCTGGGGCGGCCACTGCAGAGGGACCACTCAGTGCTGGGGCGGCCACTGCAGGGGGACCACTCGGTGCTGGGGCGGCCACTTTGCCAGGGGAGGTGTCTGCTGCCTCCGGAACCATCCTCAGGCTGGGAGGAAGGGCAGCAGACTCTGGCTGGTCTCCGTCTCGAGCTCCATGGACCCTCTTGAAGGTAGCAGGGAGGGTGGCGTCATGCCCCTCAAGGACAGGAGAGGAGGCTTTAAGCCTCCTAAGGACAGGAGCGGGGGCGTCGGCCCCAACAAGGACCGGAGACGCGGCGGTGGCCCCAACAAGGACCGGAGACGCGGCGTCGGCCCCAAAAAGGCCCGGAGACGCGGCAGTGGCGCAGGGCCCCTCCAAGGCTGCAGCTGAGGCGGCGCAGGGCCCCCCCTGGCAGGCAGGCAGGCGGCAGGCAGGCAGGCAGGCCAGCGGGAGACGCTGGCGTAGTGGACGCTACGATCTGGCCACAGCTGCCGTTCCTCCACAGCTGTGTGCCACAATCCAATAATGCCGCTGTGGCCAGGGGCGCAGTAAGGAGGGGGAAGGCACCAGGAATGAGCAGAGAAAGAGAGGAGAGGGAGAAAGGAAAGGAGGAGAGAAGCAAGAATGAGAGGAAGAAAAAGGGAGGGCAAGAGAAAGAGCCAGAGAGACAGGAAAAGAAAGTATGAAGAGAAGCCAGGCCAGGCTATGACAATTATTGACAATGGATTCATTAAAATTATTAGTATTTTTTGGTTCATATATAGGAAATGAATAACTTATTGATCTACACAGTTATCCACATGCTGACAACATGCAGACAAAAACCAATTGTGTTTCTTGCCCTTTTAGCTGTTGATGAACCTTTTGTACTCTTTTCATAGCTGCTTTGTCAATGCTGTTCTTTTCTCGGCTAGAGCTTGCCAGAGGAAGCCACTGTATTTCAGCTCAACCTTGTTATTATCTGGCTGGGGTGTGGGAAGCGCTGTTTACAGACAGCTGCCTGAAATGACCGGAGAGACAGCGACAAGGACGGTATGTTTTTGCAACATACCCCAGTCTGTTTACCTCTGCTTGTGTGACTGGATGATATTTTTCAATTGATAAAATATCACAAATAAAGTCTCAAAACTATTAGATTTGCACTGTAACCCAGATGATAAAAATGTAACAAACAATGTAGGTAATAGTTGTGATCAATTGCACAGCATTATAGTAAAACATAAACACATCATTTAACATTACATCAGCCCTCCACCTTCCAAAATGCATCATTTCTATTTATTTTATGGATATACTGTATGTTGAAATATTTCATGACCCGCTTGATGTAGGTAATAAAACGGAACAATGGATCCTTTAGCAGTTATGTGATACAAATTTACAGAGCAAACATGTTGCACCATTATGTTGCCACATTGTTGGTCTGTCTCCAAGCACACCTTGGGGTGTGAGGAAGGACAATACAGCTCTTTCACTGCTCTGACCCAACTGTCACATACGCTGGCTTCAGGGACAAATGCAATTGTTCCCAATGAGAGATAAACATGAAAAAATAGACACAGACAGCCAAAAGTTTACGTTACAGGAAAATTGGAGGTTGCAGTGTTTTTTTTCCTGCATCCAGTTGTCTAATGACAAACAGTGGAGACTGTAAGAAGTATTCCTTTATTCTCAGACACCAATTGCTTCATATTCTCAATCAAACAGCCCCTTTGTCTCAGTGTTTCGTCCAAGCATGGCGAAATGCAGACAGATTATCTAGTTTGAATGGCTTTTCCAGAGCAGCAGAAAGGCCAGCACAACAATAGGTAACTTGTTGTAGGCACAACAAATCTAATATTAATTTAACATAGCCTTGTTGTAGGCTACCCATGGGGGCTGCTCATGCTGGTACAGTAAGTGTTTGTATTTGCATAATACACTTCACCTCAGCAGGGCTACTAATTGGGCTGGTTGGAGGGAGCCAAAAGCCCCTGATGAAAGAGAGCAGCAGGCACAATTATCATAGGAGACAACAATGTAGGGATTGAAATAATTCCCTTAATGGCTGCATGGGACCGTCCTTTTTCTCTCCGACAGTCTGACTTTTCCGAATAAAAGGAGCAGGCACAACTCAGCTGGACTTCAAGCTTAGAAAGCAGTCTTAAATTAGTGTAAGTCTATGCTTGAAGGTGTCTGAATCTCAATAAATACTCACAGAAACATTGCAGTATTTTTGATAATCATGCTCTGAATGTATCCCCATTCACTAAGGTTAGCAGTAACCTTCATGCTTGAGTTTGCTAATAAAAAGCACGTATGTGTACAGACATGCCAGTGTGGGTGGGTGTTGTGTTGCATGTGTGTATTTGATATTGCAAACAAGCTGAAAAGATTCTTCTTTACCCATATGTTCATTATCAGCAGTTTTTAGACATGTGTGCTGCTAGTAAACACTGGCAAAATGCTTTTATCTGCTTGGACACGATGGTCACCCTTAATGTGTCAGAACCTGTGCGATCTTTCCTCACACTCAGAGCTAGTGCTGCTTGAAAGAAGTGCGTGACTGAGGTTGGCAATTGTAGCAAAGCTGGAGTCCACAGACCAGATTTGGGCTTGTTTTATTACCTTCCCTCAGAGTTCAACATCTGTTAGATTGCGATCATTCACACGCACCAATAAATATTTTGGATGTTATTCACACGTATTTTTGCATCTGTGTGCAGGTTGTATTCAAACCATGTAGCAACATCACAAGTTACAGTTAACATGATAAGTGATGTTGTTGAATGATATGAATAAACAGAAAAGATGAATGAACTAGACACATCCCCATGACCAAGAATTAGGAGTCATGCTTTCTGTGCAAAGATTCTACACTTTTAGATCAGGTTGTGCAAAAAACAACTGTCCATTTTTTTTGTAACATTACAAGATACTTCTGTTCTTTTATATAAAAACAAACCTACACTACCAGTCAAAACTTTGGACACACCTTCTCATTCAATGATTTTTTCTTTATTTTCATGACTATTTACATTGTAGATTCTCACTGAAGGCATCAAACTATGAATTAACACATATGGAATTATGTAGTAAACAAAAAAGTGTGAAATAAGTCAAAACATGTTTTATATTCTAGATTCTTCAAAATAGCTACCCTTTGCTTTGATTATTGCTTTGCACACCCTTGGTATTTTCTCGATGAGCTTCATGAAGTAGTCACCTGAAATAGTTTTCCAACAGTCTTGAAGGAGTTACCAGAGATGCTGAGAACTTGTTGGCCCTTTTGCCTTCACTCTATGGTCCATCTCATCCCAAACCATCTCAATTGGGTTTAGGTTAGGTGATTGTGGAGGCCAGGTCATCTGATGCAGTACTCCATCACTCTCCTTCTTGTTCAAATAGCCCATACACAGCCTGGAGGTGTGTTTGGAGTCACTGTCCTGTTGAAAAAATAAATAAATGATGGTCCAACAAAACGCAAGAGGTGGCATGTCGCTGCAGGATGCTGTGGTGGCCATGCTGGTTCAGTGTGCCTTTGATTTTGAATAAATCCCCAACAGTGTCATCAGCAAAGCACCCCCACACCATCACACCTCCTCCTCCATGCTTCAGAGTGGAAACGATGCATGTAGAGACCATACGTTCACCTTTTCTGCGTCACACAAAGACACGGTGGGTGGAACCAAAGCTCTCAGACCAAAGCACAGATTTCCACTGGTCTAATATCCATTCCTTGTGTTTCTTGGTCCAAAAGAATCTCCTCTGCTTGTTGTTTTTCCTTAGTAGTGGTTTCTTCATGTAAGCCAGTTTCGTCGTAGCACTTGATGGTTTTTGCGACTGAACTTGGGGATACATTCAAACATTTTGCAATTTTTCGGATGTGACTGACCTTTAGTTCTTAAAGTAATGATGGACTGTCATTTCTCTTTACTTAGCTGATTGGTTCTTGTCACAACATGGATTCTAATAGCTGTCAAATATGGCTGTCAACTGTGTACCAACCTGACTTCTGCACAACACAATTAATGGTCCCAACCCCATTAAGAAGGCAAGAAGTTCCACAAATTAACCTTGGCAAGGCACACCTGTGAAGTGACAAGCAAGGGTTTGCAAAGCAGTAATCAAAACAAAGGTGGCTATTTTGAAGAATCTACAATATAAAACATGTTTTGACTAATTTCACACTTTTTTTACACCTTTGTTTACTATTTAATTCTATATGTATTCATTCATAGTTGCCTTCATTGAGAATATACAGTGTAAATAGTCATGAAAATAAAGAAAAAATATTAAATGAGAAGGTGTGTTCAAACTTTTGACTTGTAGTGCATTTTGTTTTCTTATACAGAGAGGTTAGATTAAATCACTGTGGCTGGTTATGCTGGTTTTACTTACACACTAAGTATTTGATGCTGGTGAGAAACGTGGGGTAAAAGCTTAAGTAAGTTGGCCTTTGAGTTGACAGTTTAACTAAGGTTCGAGTTTTGGCATCTTTACCATATTGTTTCAGAAACACTTCAGTTTTTGGAGCTTTCAGACATCTGTTTCATGGAAGACACCTTGAAGATATACAACCCCTCACATTTTTTTACACAATTCCTTTGCTTTTGGCAGCCACAGAGAAGCGTAATCATCACCAGCAGCACTTTAAAACATCCCATATACATTGCAAAGGCTTCGCTTTGCAGTGTTTTTATCATAAAACCAACATTTGTATTCTGGGTGCTTACACTGATCAGCCACAACATGCCTAATATGGTTTAGGTTTCCATCATGTATCAACCTCTTGGGATGTCCTGTGGTGTCTGGCTTTAGATCCTTTCAGTTTTTCAGGTCAATTTTTTGTCGTGTGGTAGGGGGAATTTTCTTGCTGGTGGATGCTCCTGGCATTGGACAGTGTAGCAGCAATGTTAAGATGGGTGGTATATGTCAAAATACCATCCACATGAATGTCAGGATCCAAGATTTCCCAGCAGAATTTTGCATTTGAATGAAATGATCTTTGTTAGGGCACATCATCTGTCTTTTGTTTTAATGTTGTGGCTAACTGGTGTATAGCTAGCTTTGTCAGACTAAATGAGATTAATTACTACTGCTACTAAATTAACAATAATCCCACTTGTTCATGTACTTTATTCAAGGTCGTGGAGTAGCTGAGGTTAAGACCTCAATAGTGACACCTTAACTGCACTGGGGCTTGAATCTCCAACTTTTGGATCAGTAAACCAGAGCACCAACCATCCAATCCCCACTGCCATTCTGTAGACATAAGATTTTGAAAGGCTTGACCTTGGTAGGCCAGAGAAAAAATGACTCAGTAGAAAGACATTTCATCAACAGTAGGAAGAAAATAGCTTGAAGCATTTTTTGACAGTTTTGTTTAAATCCTTTAGATGCAAACCACCATGAAAGCACATAAGGAACGCACATGAACAAACCCCAAGTGCACTCTTCTCTGTCTCAGAAACAGTCTATTATACCTTAATAATAGAGATCTTTTGCGCTTCATCACTCTCGCCACTGTGTATGTACAGGTCTGCTGAGGGCCAGCCTGCTGACAGCCAGTTCCTGCAAGTCACTCTGAACTTTGTCCTTAGTGCTGTTCAATCAGTATTATTGTAACTATCTGTCAAATTGTTTGTGCCAGAAATTTGAGGGGCACAAAAGTCTTCAGAGAACCTATTAATGAATAATTCACATCGATTGCTTGGTCTGACCAGTCACAAATTTTGGGCTGCACTCAATCATAAACTTTTCTGATTGAATAGTAGTTGTTAATCAATCCATAAGTCAACATGTTGTTGCACGTTTTTGATATGATTTAGAAAATTCAAATAGATTTTGGGGGACATCATAAAATGGCTTGAGTGCAAGGGTTTTACTTGATGTCTTTATTTAATGTGTATCAAGGTGAGATAATTCCTTTATCCTCATTAGTTTATACTTAGGTACACTACCGTTCAAAAGTTTGGGGTCATTTAGAAATGGCCTTATTTTTGAAAGAAAAGCAGTTTTTTCAATGGAGATCACATTAAATTAATCAGAAATACAGTATAGACATTGTTAATGTGGTAAATGACTATTCTAGCTGGAAACGACTGATTTTTAATGGAATATCTACATAGGGGTAAAGAGGCCCATTTCCAGCAACCATCACTTCTGTGTTCTAATGGTACATTGTGTTAGCTAATGGTGTTGAAAGGGTAATCGATGATTAGAAAACCCTTGTGCAATTATGTTAGCATATGAATTAAAGTATGAGTTGGAAAACATGAAATTGCCAAGGTGACCCCAGACTTTTGAATGGTAGTGTATGAAAATGAATTTGTGTGTGTTTTTCAGTGTTGCAGTAAGGTTAAAATGATCACCTGTGCAACTTGATAAATATTCTAAGGTGGTGAAATTCAAACTAAGCATTTTTTCAACTGGTCTTTCCTTAATATAGGCCACTAAAAATGATCAGTAATGAGCAATACAGAGAAAATTTTACGCTTGTTTAATTAAGGTTCCTTAGTGTTGCAAATATCATGACAAAATAATGGTTTTCATTTGCATATAATTCCACAAAGATCCAGGGTCTTGCAGAACAAAGTAGATTACGAATGGGTACAAATGATATTATAAATGGTTCCAACAAATGGGACCCACAAAAATGCTCAAAGTGTGTAAGGTGGTTTTTCAACTGTAAAGCAGTGGGTCAGTCACAAATTCAAACAACAGAAAGCGAGAGAAGCTTCATAACCTCCGTAGGAAACAGGTGCTGAGTCAGTGAGGAGAGGAATGTCAGAAGAATGGGGAGGGAAGCGTAGCATGTCTGTGTGTGTATGGGCGAGAGAGAGAGAACGAGGTGTGTGTACGTGTGTGGTGAGTGTGTGTGTGAGAGAGTGTGAGTAATCCTGAGTGGAAGCCAGGGAGCTGAGGAGAGAACAAGGGGAGGAGACTCTGGGGATTGCGTGCGGACATCAAATGTTTACCTGTAACAAAAAGAAAGGGGAAGGTGTAGAAGGCAAAAAAGGAGAGGAAAAAAAAGCCCGTGGTTTACAGGGGTGGGCGGGGACCCAAAGCCTAAAGCATGAGCTTCGCACGCAACTTAACAATACTACCTTTATGAAGACTGTATTGCATTAGTCAGTGAGAGCACACACGCAAACACACACACACACACACGTAAGATATCGCTGGTTTTACACACACACACACACGCAGACACACACACACACACGTCAAGGAATTTAACAGGCATAAATGACTACGTGATAGCACTTACACTGAAACTTTCTATGCAAATCCATGTAAAAAATGACGAAGAAAGGCTTTTTTTTGCTGTCTAGATAATGGGATCAAAAACACTCTTCAAAGACTACACATTATATGTCAAATGGGACCAAACAACTGACCCCATCTGTGGAGCAGCTGGAGGGTCTGTTTGACAGAAGGGGTACTTGTGTCCATCCAAGCCCAACCCAGAACCAAAACTTCTGAAAGCAGATGTTAAGCATTCCCTCTCACCCCAGACCCTCTCTGTGGTCGCCCCGTTAATTTTTCTTCATAACTGGCCAACAAATCAAGACAAAATGAGAGTCGGCTTTAGTTATTGAAACCACAGCTAGAGCCCCAGCAATTTATCAACCTTCCTTAGTTTTGACTAAGGGTAACTCTCTGACTTTCTATTTCTCATGTACAATACCTTCCATCTGAAGGTTGTCTTATCTATACTGAGAATGAAAAGCCTGGAAAAAACCTTAGGTGGTGCTGGACTGATAATGGATTACTAACAACAATCATGTCATGGATTTATATTCAGACTATTGTGGTCTCTTTTATAAGTTTTTACAGTATCAGCCCTGAATCATTGATCTCTGTAGGTGTGCACAACTGCAAGATAATATTAATGCTGTGCTTATTAAAACTAATATTCTCAACAAGGTGCATGCAAAATATTCTTATGACAATTATGCATTTATACAAGCACAGCATCTCTGCTTATTCAAGGCTCTTCTCTTTGATTGGAAGGAAAATGTGTCAGTCACAGCTTTGACTGGCAGCTTGCGTGTAAAAGGCAGAGTTATTGGGATTTAGCCCAGGGCACCTGCGGTCAGCACAATATGTGTACTATAAATAATTTGACTGCATATATCGTGTGATTGTGTGAACAGGGAGAGAGAGAGAGAGAGAGAGAGAGAGAGAGAGAGAGAGCTACACAAACACTGGGATCAGGGCTTCCTCTCTTGTGAGTGTCTGCAGTCAGAGTGCAGGTACAATAGGGAGCATTGTTCAGCTGGCAGGCCCCTGCGTGCCGGCTCCCCCTCCATACCTGAGCACAGAGACAGGTGTATTTCTCCTAGTCACGCATAGCCCTGCCACACTCCCAGCTGCCTACACACGACTTGCCACCGAGATCACACACACCTAGAAAAGCATCCACAGACAAAAGCTAGCATGTGCTTAAGCGCTGACTACAGATTCTCATTTTATTAAGCACAGGAGATCCTTTGTTAAACCATTTTAACTTTAACCTTTTACAAATTAAAATTTCAACTTAAATCCACCTTTATATGGGGCCTTTGTAGTTTTACAAAACCAAATCCTATGTCATTTGTGTATTATTATTTTTGAAAGTCTTATATACATACAAATACAAAACTTACCTTCCTGAGTATATAGCTACACATTCACTACTGCTTACTCACTTTGTTGATAATTAGGGCTGTAATATTTGACGTTTATAAGGTTTGTTCTTTGACACAGAAACTTAATAAACTAAAGCACATGCAAGTAAATAAAATGTCATGGTCATACTATAGTAATTTTCCAGGAAGGGTGTGTTTGTCCAAATAAACCCCCCCTTTTGCACAGTGTAAGCGAGGAAGAAGGAATGATTCATACACGTTAGTGGTATTGTACAGCCAGTCCAGTCCAAAAGTTCATTTAATTTCTCTTTATGTGGGAAAACATGTTTGAGTAAACACTGGAACCTGAGTTATAGTTTCTCACTTTTTAATGCAGGATGAGATGGAAAACTAATTTAAGTAAGAGATAAGAGAGATGTGACTGTTTAGAATAAAGAAATTCTATTTACCAAAATATTTATGGTTCACACTAATTGAATGCGGGGTTGGGGGAGGGGTTGTGTCATTGAAAACATGGTTTCCTTTGAAATGTCCTTCTTTCCAGAGATCGGACTGCCTGAAGTGCTGGATAGGGCAATCCAGCCCTATCAGTCTCATAGCACAAGAGGATTAGTCGTTTATCCCAGCTGATTCTATAGAAAAGAGGTACACGCCACATTATGCTGTATGTTCTCACATGACAGATCTTTACCCGTGTCATTCTAAAACCTTGCCTTTACCCCTGTTCAGCTTCACTTTGCACCTTCTTACCATGAGGCCAAAAAAACAGACAGAAGTCTGCATGTTGACTGTACAAGAAATTACATGAGCTGCCAGCATGAAATCTAACCTCAGGTTTCCTGGCTGATATTTTCCAAATTAATTCCCAGGATGTAAAAGTAATAACACCTATGAAAAGTTGGAAAGTGAGAAAATAAAACAGGGAAACCGAATGTGGCAGGCTAGCAAGCCTGTCATGGGGCCCTTTCCAGTGAAACAGCATGAAGTTATTCAGAAAAAGTTTTCATTGTCTCATCTATACCCAGTGATTTCTGTCTTCAATAACCATCACACTCCCCCCTACCCATAACTCAGCTCATATCATACTTTGGATGATCTCAGTGGTGGTATCACCAGCACTAATATAACCTTTTGTGTCATTCGGTCTCACAGGCTCTTGTTCTCTACCCTGTTGCTGAAGCTTAGGCACTCAGGGCCACATAAGGAAACATTTGTTCCCATTCTGGTTGAATAGAGCCTTGTGTTGGTGGTAGTCAAAGAGATACAAGGGGATAGGACATCCAAACAGTCCAACACAAGAGCTCAGCTCTGAAGCCCCTCTCTGTCTGAGCTGGGTCAGTAATGAATGTGCTCTAGTCTTAATCGCTCTCAGGGCACACACTGGAGATATGACTGACTCAATTGTGCTCTTCTCTATGTTTTGCATGTTGAAAACAGAAGTTACTGACGTCATTGCTACCAGTAAATATCAGATTGGTTTCACCACACCAGGTGATGGCCAATCTGCTTAATGCACTTTTGCCACTGTAGATTTCCACATATGACTGTAGGATCTACAAAAACAACAAGAACAACAAAAAAATTGTGTTTATGCTGCCTAAATTCATCTGCAGCTTCTCTGCACTCAGCCATCCTTTTTTCCTTTGGATTCTCTGTTGCATTCCTCCTTTTCCTCCCATCTGTCTGAGCAGCATTCAGAATGGTTTCGTGCTTTCTGGATATGATTATCCTTGTCACACCAATCTGGAAAACATTTGTGTGCACATTAGCACATACCTACATACACATATTGGTATGAGTGGAGACATGGCGGAGAAGGATGCACACACATGCACGCATGCACACGCGCACGCACACACACACACACACGTGCATGCACTTGAATGCATGCACATGGGCAAGCCTACAGACTTTTGAATTTTGCTCTTACACACATTCAGAAATAAAGCATTAGCACTTCATCTTGCCATATTGTGAAAATTCCTGGTTGTTGAGCAAAAGAGCAGAAGACACTGCTGGCTCTGTTGTTTTCATTTATGGCATAGTTTTGGATAAGAGACAACTACCGCTTAATTACCTCTATACGATAATTACCTCTACCACTTCTTTAACTCAGTCTTGATGAATGATTAATGAGCTAAGAGAGAACCTTTGTGGAATAAGCGAGGTCAACACAGTGAACCAGATAAAAATGTGTATCCCTCCTTTTCTTTCTTTCTTTTTTTTCTCAAAAGGAAAAGAAAACCCTTCTCACAGCAGCGGTGGCTTAGGAATGCGAGACAGGAATGCTGTTGAGTTACTATAAAGGGGGTTTGATCACTGAAAACAATGTCTTTGTGTTTTCATCCCCAGCTCTAGTCACGCAATGCTGTGTTCGCAAACCTCCAGCAACTTTTCAACCCCGGCACACAAGAAAGCAATCAAGTACCTGCAATTGACAGAATTGCGTGCAATTCAGGTACTCCTGGACTGGAGATCAGCCAAAGGACTAAAGGAAAAAGTGGAGTGGAGCTTTTTCTGCTCCCACATAGATGTAACATATCAGCTAGTGAAATACACCATACTTGTATTGTAAATGCCAGGGGAAAATAGGTTTTCTGAGAATATAGTCTTTATTCTGCCTAATTACAATATAGTTTCTTAGATTAGAATAATATCTCTGTCTTTGTGATCAATTAAACTACACCTACAATCGATTTAATATAATATTTTAAAATAGGCTATATGTAATCAATGTACTTTTATATATTATTTCAGACACTGGAATGCAGATGTTCTCTTAAAACAGTCTAACTGATGACAAATCCATAAATAACGGCAAATATTTATAGAAGGTTTTCTTTTCATGTGCATTTAATGATCACACATTCAGCATGACCTTCGTTCAGCCTCTACAGTACGCTGTAAGTTGAGTTATACTCTGATTTTATTCTTTAAATCTGTGCTCCATTCCTGGAAATCCAGTCCCTGTTTTGAGGTTTGAGAGACGCTATGATCCCAGAAATACATGCAAGCCTGAAGGTAGTTAGGACATGAAAGTGAGGTAAGAAAGACAAGAGATTCATTCATGGGAAGGTGATTCATGGCACCGACATCTCCGTATCTCTGCAGAGCAACAGATGATCATTATTACTCACTCACACTGCTCACACGCAACCTGGAATCAAACTGACAGATGATGGCTGATGGCAACCAAATTCTAACAGCTTGTATTCATGACATAATTACTCAATTACTGTTACAAATAACAGCAATAACAATTATCACAACAGTACCAACAGTAATAGTTGTGCAGTATCATAGATACTAGTCAGCATTGCTATCCAAACTCAGATTATTCATAATACTAGTGCATTTTGTTAAAAGCAATGGAAGAAAAAAATTCAAGCAATCTGAATTCTGTATTAATTCAGTTATCCTTTTATTGCCTCTATTCTGCATTATAATACTACTTCACATCATATTCTGTGTTTTTGACCTCTTTTTGTTGTTTTGTAGGTTTTAATCTGACGTCGTTCTCTTATTCCCAGATATTTGGCAGCAGCCGCAGCCGTGAACTACATATACCATCATGCCTTGCGCGCTTACGTTTGCTGAAAGCAGCATGTGCTTCGCTGCTCCGCTCCAACTATGGCTCAGTGAGGCTGCGGCTCTTCTCAGGATGGTGTCGTATCGGCAGAGGCGCTCTTTGGAGCTACAGCAGAGACTATCATCGCACTGGACCAGAGGGAGGAACCGGCATCTTTTTGTTCCTTACTGGAAATATTCATAATCTGCTTGATTTGCCAAACCCAGTTTTTGGCACGGATTCTTTTAATTTACAAAGAGGATTAAATTGTAACGTTACAACGCGGACACACGTGGATTGATACTATCATTTTGCTTTAACCTGATCATGAGGGCAACAGCCGAGGGACTTAAAACTGTAGCTATGGCTCGTCCTGTAGGTATCAGGGAAAACTGTCCTGTCCGGGATGAGTGGCGTCTGTTACTGCCACAGTCCTCCTGCTGGACAAGTCGGTCGACTCTCCTGGGATAACTTGGGATACACGCGTTGTCAACACTGTCAGAGGTGGTCAGTGTCATATGCTTTTGGAAATGTATTCTTTTGGATTTTGGCACAAGGAAAAGGATACCCTGGAATAAATTTTGGAAGCTGTGCTCCGTAGATGTCCAGTGATTTGGATAATATGAATACGCATCTCCTGACCCAGCAGGTACGTTGGAAGCGGGGATTCCCTACGATTTCTGCCTTTTTTTTCTTTTTGAAAAGATTTTATGCATGTTCAGCTCTTGTCAGAAATTGTTGTTGTCACTTCTTTTTACAGACTTCAAAATGTGAGGCTAAATTTGGGCGTTCTGGTTCCTTTCGTATATGAATATGGGATAACGTCATTTCACCTGCTGTCATTCCACAAACGAAAAAAAAAACGTCCACCAGTGACTGTTTTGGCCAAAGGTTCTCTCGTTATCTCCCTACACACCCATCTGGTTGATAAATTGAACTTTACAATCCAAATTATTATCACTTGGGGGTTTTCTAGGACTATACTTCACGAGGTTTATTTGTTCTTAGTGTCAGTGGATAGCTGCGTGTTTGACACAAAGTCTTAATGGTTCACCTGTTCAGAGAGTGAGGACACTGCTCCGTTACTCCGGGATCAGAAGGTGTGCATCTCTCTATCTCAAAATTGACTTAGATTCCTAGAAGTATTTCAAATGCAAGGACTGAGCACTGTCACTCCCTGCATTTCACTAACAGACCTTTCTAAACTGCCCCTACCTAGACCTCACCATGCACCTGCAGTGCCAGGTGTCCAAAGCCCATTCAAAGAGCAACAACCTGTCATAAGCTGTGGCAGACCAGCTGCACCAAAATAAATGCACACTGTGGATACAGTGACCATAGAAAGCAGCATGCTGTCCTCCCACCTCTCCTACAGCAGCTCCATTGAGGTGAGAGCATATTAGCTTGAGCTCTGTCCTGGAACTGAGACCTGCCTGTCATTCAGCTGGCTGCTTTTACTTGACATATGTCATGTATGAGGTATGAAATCTGTGCTGTGGAGTGTCGTAGATGCTTCATTTCCCTGAAACCTACAGGTGCATGTGATCTTACAGTTGGTGAGTCCCATGTGTTAGTGTGAGACATTAGTGGTGATTTTAATGTGATGAAGCTTCCACCTCCACTTCCTTCACCTTGCAGCTCTCACTCCTACAAATCCCATACATTTGCTCTGTAATGAAGAACTCTATCCATTGTTGGGGCTGGACACAGAGCCTCACTATATGTCTGCATATAGCTCAGAGCACCCCACCACCACCACCACCCCACACCCCTTCTATTAAAAATCTTCTCCAAACAAGACCCCCTTTCTCCGCTGAAGAGGGACCCTCTGTCTAATGCCAAGTGACTCTCATGGCCAGCATTGACAGTGGGACACTTGCTTCACAAAAGGAGCTGAAGTGTCAAATAAACTCGGTCAGAGCCCCCGACACACAAGAATTCCTTTATCTGGCACCCTGGGAGGCAGACAAAGACAGACTTTGTGTCAGTGAGCAGGCCTTGACTAAACACTGGGGCTTTTTTTTTTTTAACTCCTCTTCTCACAGCTTCTGCCTCTTCTTCCTCTTACTTCTTTTGTCGTTTAAACGGCGGAGCGGGAGCATGTCTGTTGACGTGACCTCTCTCTCCCGGCATCTGTCCTGCACACGGCAAACGTCACTGGTGTGGCATGTAAGCACCGTAAAAACACAGATGCACCCCTGAAAACCCACGCACATATGCCCCCAACTGTCTGATAGACATTACACCAGCCATAACACTTCAATATGCATACTTTTCTGAATACTTTTGTTTATGGCTGGATCCATAGCTGAGAATAGTGAAACAGGAATTTGCTTTCTCACAGGGCTAAATGTGCTGGCTGTGCTGTCATATGATATGCTTGTGGTGAACCGCAGCAGAGAACCATATACACACTTAACAACCCAGTGTTTCTTTCACTCAGCATTTTTGAGGAACTTTCTCATCACTGGCAATTCTATTACAGGCTTCTATTTAAGGTTGATTTGTATTGGCACGTGTGTCACACTTGCCAAGAATATAATGGACTAATCTTGCATATTCTGTGCTGTCAGTTCTTCACAAGTTGCAGATGATGCTTGTTAGATGATTAACACCAGTTTACATTACTGTAAAATGTCATCTAAGCAAATTAGGTAACAGACATAAGCATGTCAGACTTTTCACACTAGCTGTGTTATGCAGCGGTTTATACAGCTCCATTGTCTGGTCCTAGGAAATAAAATAAATGTGAAAACAGGCACAAACGCTGGAAAACTGTAGAGGAAACACTGCAGTAGTAACACTGAGACAATTTAGTGGCCCAGAGTTGGATTTGACTGGCTGGCTCCAGTGATAGACGTGCATCAGGCCCCCAGGCAAGCTAATACAGGCCTCCATAGAGAGCGTTAGTCCTCACCACGCTGGCTAAGGTAAACAGATAGAGTTGCTGTGGTCGAGTGTGTTAATGGTGTGTTTATGAGCTTAAGGTGAGTGGTGATTTATCATGTCTAAACTCTAGGCCTGGCCTTGATCGAGCTCATAGGGTGACAACACCGACTGAGCAGTATGACCTCCTGGTGAACTATGCCTCAGTGTCATGACCATTTCTGACCACTGAAGGAAAATGGAAGGCAATATTTATTATACACTAATTTCACCCTACTTTTATATCAAACATGTCCTTGGCATTACCTAACTCTATCTGCAGGTATAAAATTGAAGTTGCAAGAAAATAACCTTCCATCATTAGTGCCAGATAACTTTCAATGAGCTCCATGACAAAAATAGGGCTGTAAAAGAAAAAAGCATCTTTTCATATAGAGCACTATTTACACTCAGTATGTGTGTGTGTGTGTGTGTGTGTGTGTGTGTGTGTGTGTGTGTGTGTGTGTGTGTGTGTGTGTGTGTGTGTGTGTTTAGAATGGGCTCTAAAGTTTGTCCAAACAGGAGCACTGTCATTTATTAGTAGTGCTGGAACAATGGGGAGCTTGTCTCCAGGGTGGTGGGGGCCAGAGGGGGGCCAGAGGGGGCCGGTGGAGCCAGGGGAGGGTGGCCTGAGATTGGGCAGCAGCCTCTGACCAAGAACAAACCCCTGTCTGATGAAGAGAACTGCTGACCCTTCCTGAGTAAAATGGCACCTTTGTTTCGAGGTGTATGTGTTTGTGCCTATGTGTTTACGTGTGTGTGAAAGGGAGAAGGAGGGAGGTTTTGAAATGCTGGAAGCACTGTGTAAAGTGTTTTTTTTTCTTTTGCTTCAGTGCTTTGGTGATTTTTCCCTCCATGTATGATTTCTCTTAGTGTAGGTTTTTTTGTTACATTCTGACATTATTCAGCTGTTGTTATATGTATTTACCTGACACAGAGGCTATGTGATAACATATGTTTTCTGCTCTTTGCAGAAGTTTGGATTTGGACATTTTTACTTGAAAGTCAGTTTACGTGTATTTTTAGACTTTCTACTCACAAAACACCCTTTGACATGTGTGCCCAAAGATCTCATCAAAATATATCCACATGGTTTTATTAATAAACCGATGAGTGACCATATGATGTCACACAAAGCTTCACAAGGCACCAGACCACCTCTTTAGACTAGCCACTTTGTGTGTTCCTCTGGCTGGTTGCCACAGACTGTGTGGTGCTGTCTTCCTACATGCCTGCAAACAACTGTCCTCTAATAAAAGGGGAGGAGGGAGGAGCCATAAATACTGGTGGGTAATGGCAGTAGATTGCTGATTTCCTACAGGGAAACCACAACTTAGAGGGTGACATGTATATATGTTTACGTCAAGGGGGGGTGTTCTCCCGGTTTGGGAGTTATCACGAAGTGGGAGACTGAGGGAGACAGAGAGCCTGCGCTTTAGTGAAAGTGTAGCAGGGTGCTTTACACGAAGTGGTGAACATGAGTGGGGATTCTATGGAGTAATGCCTCTGGGTCTGACACTTAAAACCTGTTCTCTTTGATAAAGTTCCCCTCTGCACCTGGTGTTTAGATCTTTTCAACTTGCATATACTGCAGCCTACTACTCCTTATTAGATGATAAAATCATGTGTACTTCTTTCAACTTTCATTTTCATCTCGCTGTCCTTTCTGTCCTTTACCTCCCGTTTGAACATAGGCACACCGAAGGAACATAGAAGATCACAGAAAGGTGAAAGGAAAGGATTCGTGGAGGACAGGTTTTTTTTCCCCTCGCACGTCCTTGACCCCCTCCCAGTGCGCAAACTGGAGAACAAACAGTAAAACACATAGTGCAGTACAGGGGCATTTCTGTCAGCCCAGATACAGACAGACAGCACTCTATTCAGTCTGAAGCTTCATACACCACCTACCTCACAACAAGGACCCTATGGATCTGCAGGACAGATGCTAAAAAATGTCTACAACTCTAATAGTAAGAAAGGATTATATGCAGTTGAGGAGGTCACTGTTTGGATTTACAGTGCAGAAGTTTATTCTGTAGCACAAAATTGACTTGACTGCAGGAAGGGTGCGAGATCATTTTCAGTTTGTGTCTGGTGCATATGCATTTGAAACAGACAGGTGTCTGGAGTGGACTTTTAGGTGCATTCTTTACCTGCCTTGCATGCACAAAAAACAAAAAAAGTAAAAATCAGATTGGTCTAGGTTTTGCAATACTTTAAATTCCAGCTATTTCTCCTGTTTTCTTTCAAAGTGATTTCACTTGTTCTGTTCTTGCTCCTGTTTGAGGGGAAAATTCCTCCCTTTGTCTTTCACAAATGTCACATTCCATTCCACCGAACCTGTGACCATGTTGGACCTTCACTTTGCTGGGTGTGGATCGCCATGGCAGCCTCACTGTGTTTCAGCCAGTCACACCTACATAAGTAAGCCATCCTCATTCAGGAATTGGATTCTTTTTTTCATTCAATCCATTCTTTCATTCCTCTTCCCTTTTATTTGGCTCTCAGTGGGGAGGATAAAGAAGACATTTTCAGTGTGAAGAGAAGCGTGAAATTTTCAATGTGACCTCCCTGGGACACTGCAGACCACCAGGCTCCTCAGACGACTGTTTATGTGTGCGCTAAATCCTGCGCTTGTGTAGCAGATCCGTGTGATTCTGACAGTTTTTAGTGCATGTCTGTTTTTATTTGGTTTGTTTGAAGGAGATTGAATGAGACAGAGTCACAATCCTTTCCACATAAAGAGTGCAATTAAGGTTGATAGCTGAATACCTCTGGGTGTCCTGACATTTAGAAAGTACACACATATTATCCTGCCACATGAATGCTGCAGGCTGGATAATTGGGAGGCAGATGTTTATACATTTAATGTTCTCCAACTGGCCTGTGTTACTATACTGTCAAACAGTGAGCTTCTGACAGGCACGCTGTGGAAAGGGAAGAAGTGGACACAGCTCCAAAGTGCTGTAATAATAGTCAAAAGGACTGTAATCTGTCTGGAAATGTCATCACAGGGTATCACTGATCTAACAAGCTGTGGAAAGGAAGCAGACTTTCATGGTTCTCAGTGAGCTGCTGATAATTGGGTTGCAGGTAATATTTTAGAATGTTAAAATTTTGACTGCACTGCATAAAATGTGCTTTTAAACAATTTTCACAAAATTACTTTGTATAAAATTATGGCAGTGAAATGTCCAGGTTATGGTGCAGTGCATTCTGTTTCATTTTTGGCCTCTCTATGCATTTTTTATACTCTGCTGCACCCTTGTGGACAACATATCATACAACTTAATAATTATTTTCTGGTCTGTATTTCCTGCTTTGGCCACATAAGATGAGTAGTGCTAATTTACAACTTTACATTGTAAACATGGAGGATTTTTTTTTTTTCAGTGAGCTGTTGTGTTTTTTTTGTGTGTGTTAATAGCATTAACATTACCATTAGTTTCCTGTCAATTAGAACATTGAAAATACTTTTCATCTGAATTTGCATTAGGCTGTAAAGGTGATCCTGGACATAATGATCAAAAAGTTAATGAATGAGCAATGACAAATAGAATATTTTTTCAGACAAAAATGAACCTAAATATCATTTGTTTATAGGTATAGATTTAACCACTCATCAACCACATTCATATTTAAATGTGTCAGCTGCATTTGAAAATACATTAATTAAAATTTTTTAAATTTTTTCCATCCCCATATAAACCGCCACCAAACACGAATGGCTACAGGATTAATCAGAATGGTATTCTGATATATGTACAATATGTACTACTTCTCACACCCTTGGGATCTCCCTGAACATTGTACACCCAGTTACACATTTAGGTCTCAGTGAATTTAAGTAACTTGTGACTATTTATCCAAATTCATTAATCCAACCTTGAAATATAAACAGGAGCTCTTTCTTTCTTTCTTTCTTTCTTTCTTTCTTTCTTTCTTTCTTTCTTTCTTTCTTTCGAGAACAGTTTAGGCCCAGAATACTTCTGTCATATGTTCAGACAATACAAACCTAGGAGGGCTCTTCGATCCAAGGACTCAGGTCAGCTAGTCCAGGCCAGAGTCCGGACTAAACATGGAAAAGCAGCATTTAGCTGCAAACAAGTGGAACAAACTGTCAG
This sequence comes from Amphiprion ocellaris, assembly GCF_022539595.1. NCBI lineage: Eukaryota > Metazoa > Chordata > Actinopteri > Pomacentridae > Amphiprion > Amphiprion ocellaris. The sequence goes on along the minus strand of NC_072784.1, from coordinate 23,279,441 downwards.
TGAAGATTAAACTTTCAACAAATTTCTTTTCCCATGCTCCTATGCATGAAATCTACATGGCATCTTTTAACTATCTGCACCTCACTGTAATGCTCTTAATGTTCTATGTAACAGACTTTGAATTGTCTTGGACATAAAGGGTGCTATACAAATAAACTTGCCTTGCCTTGCCTGTTTTTTTTTTTTTTTTAAACAGGTTGAATACATTAGTTTTCTGTTTCTGAGCATCTTCATTACAACTAGAGGAGGAAAAGAATGTGTCAGGGTGACAAATCTGTTCAATGCATTTCCAGTTATGTTAAAAATGGAAAGTAAACAACTTGATAAAGCCTAAGAGGAAGGTTAAAACAGGTCCAGAACTAGAAAACCAAGAATTCTATTTTATTTTGGAATATGGTTGCTAAGTGCCTTGAAAAGTCTTTCGGAGCTGTAACTTCAAAATCTGTTGGATTCAATCACTTCATAATATGTCTTGAAATCTGTTTCTGATTTGTTTTGTTCCATGTCACTTCCTTCATGTCACCACTAGAAGTCACAGTTGCATTACCTTTTCAGACACATAGCGGAAGCCTCAGTCACTTACTCATGGTTTTACAAAGTGTAGCATAGAGAGGCCTAGTTGTCAAGGATTCTTGTAATAATTTTCTCAATAGGATTTCATTCATTATAGTGGAGATAAAGTCTGAGTCATGTCATTTATTGTAAAAAGATGAAACCCTATTAATGTACAGCTAATAGGGTGTACAGATAAAATCAACGTTGATTTTATCTGCCTACACATTCACCTTCATTCTTTTCTTAGAGTGACTGTTATGTCTAGAGTGTTTGTTTTATACTTTCACTTCTCTTTGTGTTCACCTTGATAATATTTAGACTGGTTGTTGATGGCAATTTGCTTGGATTAGCAGTTGTTTACATCTAACTTGTCACTGTGTAAAATCAAACAAATACGAGAACATTCTCAGTATATCACTTCTGCTTCTACAAGATTTCTTTCACTGGTTGCTTTAAGAATTTGTTTGTCAGTTGGTTACATTTCTAAATTAGTATTAAAGTTACAGTGCATGCAGCACATCCAGTGAACGAAAGGTTAACTTAACTGACCACTAGATGGCAATGTGGTAACATGAAACGTAGCTCCCTCTGTGAAAAGTAAAACTCAACTTTGCATGTTGCGGTAACCCTGTGATCTATGGAGTAATGGATGTAGATTGGCATTATTATCTTCTTATTGCCCCTTATTCTAGCTCATCTCCCTTTGAAGATCAAAGTGGCCGTGTGCCTCTGTGTGTACCGACACTGATAAAACCATAGTGAACTTCAATAAAGCTAACTGTTCACTTTGTGCATCTGCCTCTCCTGACCTTTCCCAGCTTGACAAGTTGAATGCTGCTGAACCAGAACAGTCAACAGTGCAGCACTTTATGACGATTGCTCAAAAATACTGAGAATAATCTACACAATGTCATCAAAGTTTGGGATATATATGTAAGTGTCTGGTAGTTTGGCTCAGCAAGATAAAAAAAAATTACAAGAGCTAGTGCAAAAACAGCAAACTACCAACAACAACTAGTTGTGAGCTGGTAGAATCATGATACAGATCAAACAACTATGAAGAAATCACTAAGTTCTTAGGTCTTTATTGGCTTCACTCCATGTCTGTGAACTTCAGACATTGCAGAACACAGAGAATGAATGAGAGAGATACAGGTGACATGGTAAAGGAGCGGGTGTGGCAGCTTATGATTGGGTGACAGCAATAGCAAGAGTACAATGTCAGTTCAGTTATTACATTCCAGTTCCCACAGGTTTCCTGTGTGTATGTGTCAGTGCTGTTTCAGGTACGTGTTTGGCAATTATGTCCAAACCTAACTGATAGTTCCTAATTAATGTTGTTTGTTGTTTCATGGGTGTGGTAGAACGTGTAAAAACACAAAGAGATGTTTTCTCCATTTCAGACTTGTATTGCAAAATCGTCTGAAATATCACTGTTTTAATTCATTTGCTCCTGATTGTGCACTTTTGAATAGTGAATGTTGCATTTTCTTGTGAGAGCTGTGTTTTAGGTTTGGGAAAAGTCACTCCTCCATTTCCTCTCAGTGCGCACACTACATTGGTGAATGTTGACCAGTTTGCTTGCAACAAATCAGATTTGAGATATGTAGTTATTCAGGTTTCTGCCCGTTGGAGATTGTAGGAAGAAATCATAATTATAAGCGAACTGCTGCGCAACCTTGCGCACATACTGTGTGTCATGTAAAGTGTTTCAGTGTGCTGTCAGTCCATACATCCTTGCATATTTAATGTGTGATAATGTGCATTAAGGCCTTAATTGATCTAAGTACAGTGTGTGTGTACTTTACACACAGAACCACACCTCTTGCACAGGCACAAGTGTATGTCAAGTTGTCCATAATCTACAACTAATCAGATTTCTCCTTTTGTGTTTGCGTCCCTGAGGACTTTGGCCACCTTGAAGAGCTGCACTATGAAGGGTGCACATAAAAAGGCATGCACAGCCTTCTGCACAATCTTAGTATTACCTCTTTGCACATCCATCTAACTAGTCCTTGCTTTCTTACAAAAACCAGCATATAATTACAACCTGTGCTCTTCTCAGAGCTGTTTGGCACTATTATCGGCTCCTGCTCTTTCTTACGTCCTATTTATTCTCAGTGAAAGTGCATGCTTGCACTGTACACAGTTTACTTTCAGGTGTTTTTTGGATAGCTTGGTGACATTAGCACATGCCTCAAAACTCATTCACTCTCAAATGGGCCATTGCTCATCCACAGCAGAAGTGAATGGTTGCAACACTGCTCCCAGCTGCTTATCTTTGCCATCTCATCTAAGCTCTCCAACATTACTCATCTCTTCATAATAATCAATCATTGAAATCCTTCAGCAGCTTTTGATAACAGCTACCGCAGGTTAGGTGAGCTAAGAACTTGACCAGGCGCGTTTAAAGCAGGCAGACAGGTACTGGAGCTCACCTTGCCTTTACGGAAAGATCCATGTTTTGTCAAAGTTGTGTATTGCAGACAGCCGTTGAGGAATGGCAGAGCTGCCAGCGTGAGCAAGTTAAGGTGGAGCTTTCGTCGCGATATAGAGGAGGAAGTTGAGTTTATTTTTAAGTGTATTTATGTCTAGTCAATGGCTGAGGCACAGCTCTGTCTACTGTTCAAGTTAATCATTAACACTGGATTTCACTGTTTTTTGTACTTAACAGGCAGACAAGGCTTTAAGGAAACATGTTCATTGTGTATTTGCTGCATTTTTCGCAACTTCATCCTCTGAATACTGACTTGCACTAACCACATTTTACAGCTGTGCATAAAGCATTGCATATTGAGCATGTCTATGTAACTATTATTTATTGTTCTGTTTCTTTGCTCCCTAGTTTATGTTAACAGGATTTTGTTAGCAGCAGCAGCAGCAGCTCAATTTCTGGTCTTTCTTAGCAGACTTTTTCATGTTTTTACAGGATCACATACTCTGTAACACATGGCCTCCATGGGTAACAGGCAATACTCCAATTAGAAAACAGTAGAAACCCAAATGCAGTGAAAAACTCAGTGTTGCCCCTCTGCAGCTCTCAGTTAGCAGCAGCTTATTGTGCACATGTGTTAGGATGTGAACAGCTGTAGAATCTGGTGCTCAACTTGGAATGTAGTTAGACACATGTGCATGCACACACAGATGCCAACCTAAACGCTCCAGGAGCATGTTAGCAGTGGTGTATGGCTGCTGTGAGCTTGGTTTTCAGAGTGGTGTAAGGAGTGGAGTTTTTGTGAGGTGGGTGCACATTTTTTTGTGTGTTCATTCATTCGTTTACAAAGCCAGCACGCCCTCGCTGTACACTCTGCCAGCCTAGTCTCTTCCAGACATCTGTCTCTCCCGAGCTCTGTCACACACAAATACTCACATGCACACGTCTACACACCTTCTCAGTTAATCCCCTAGTCCATACAAGCAACAACTTGAAATCCAAACTCCGTGTCCCATAATGTGTACATATGAAAACAGGTAATATACCTCCAAATAAAATTACAACTGTACTCTATACTCTATTAATTGTGTGTGATGTGCTCCTTGTGTCTAGTAAAGTTATGGAGGTATGGGAAGTACTGCCGTCAAGGTAGATGGTCTTAATGTTTACTGTTACTCCGAGGCTTGACAGAGAGCCTGGTGGCCATGAAGACAAGGCAGAGGTCACTCAGGTGAAATTGGACTTTTCCAGCCCTCCCAGTACTGTGGCGCCATGCGAGCAGACCAACTGGCCTGAACTCTGAAGGGGCCGAGTCTGGTTGAACAGGGGAGGAGAGGCAAAGAGCAGATTGCGAAAACATTTTGGAAAATATGAGTGAGGTGGTCAGGGACCTGGTGGTTACAGATGGCAAGCTTTCCTCCTGCCAGCTGCCAGCTTATCGACTTTAACGATGTGTGTGAGGGATGGCCAGTCCCTGTGCCCCCTGGGTCTCCGTGTCCTTCATGCCCGCCAAGGCAGCAAAAATGGCAGCAGCAGACCAATAAAGCCCCACATGGTACTGATTGAGAGGTATTAAAGTTCCCTTTCACTCACTCATGTTCGCTCAATGTTTGAATCATGAACATCAAAGAAAGTGGAACAGCACAGTCTGCTTGATCTTTATACCAAAAATATCTTTCTTACTTGTTTGCTTTTGTGTAGATTTTTGAAATTATCTGAAAACAAGGTTTATAGAAGTAATATGAACATTTGCCAAGAGTCAAACTTCTTTTTTTATATCAACTGTTGTTTAAAATTTAAGCATGAACTTTTCTCTTTCCATGTTTTTACTGGTAAAACCTCTGGTTCAAGGCACTGAAGGGCAAAATAATTTACCAGTCCCCTTCCCACTGTAATTTCCAACCTACTTTTCCTATCACCTCCTCTCCTCCGCTGTCCTCCACTTCTTGACGGAGCTGTTTTGGAGGGAGCTCCAGGGGCAGCACTCATTTAAGGGTCAGATATAAACAGGCATTAAAAAGCAGCGTGGTCTTAATTAGCTGAAGCTGCTCATATGTTTGGTGTGATTGTGTAATGTTTATATTTCAGAGGGAGCGAGTGACTGAGTGCAGGAGTGAGTGAGTGAGTGCATGCTGTGACAGGCCACAGTGCTAATCGCCTAACCTTAGTTTTATTGCACACTGAGGCAGAAGAACGGTGGGTGTCTGTCAAGGTAACAGTAATGAGTAATAACTACTAATGCAACCAACTAAACTGTGCAGACAGCTTTCATAGCACCTATACATATACATCATCCTTCTTCATTCAACATCATACCTACTCTAACATCTTTGCAAAATATTGGCAGTTGGAATTAAATGACACTGATTTGCCTTTTCTCACAAAGATCTTTTTTACAGTTGGGTGTGTAACTTCATTTCAGTTTTAGATAATTGTTTGGAAACATAAAACTCATGCAAGCAGGATTTGTGAGGCAATGTGTTGTAGTGTAGCGTAAGTTGCAGTCTTTGAATGCAAACTCTGCCTTTCTAGTTGCCAGGACTAATGATCTTCATCAAGCATCCTACTGTGATTATGAAACCTACATAACTGTCTAGCTCATTTTTCTGTAGAACTACCTAGCCCTTACAGTAAAGCAGTGACATTTGGCCAGGTCATAAAGGAGCTACAAGAGCCATAAAAACACCTTCCGATGTCTGGGTTTCTGCAGCCAGGCTATTAAGCTGTAAAGCTCTATTGTAAAAATCTAGATTGAACCGATATAGTGGAGGAGAGCGCAGCAAAGATGAAAAGCGCCTCACTCAGCCATACTTTCATAAACCTACAGTGGGCTTGGTTTCTACCGGTAAGCACACGGGAAAATTCTTTGAATTCCCCGGCCTCACACCCTCACTCCACTTTTGCCGCCTGGCAGCCAATACTTCTGGCTGCATTGGCTTGCTTGTAGCACATTTGACGTCATGGAGAGTTCAATTAGCTCTTCAAATGAGCAAGCTGTTGCTTTTTCCCTCTGGTTTAAAAAGATATTTTACTTTATAGTTTGTACATTGGACTGCATCTGTAGATAAGGCAGAATGGTATGTGTGAATATGCACTGCTAATTTTGCACACAGACACACACTAATATCCAGCTTCTGTGTAGGTGGGTCAGATTGCACTGTCTGACCATACTGAAAGAATCCACAAGTTTGGACACACTGCTTCTCTACCCTTTTCCTTTGTCCTTCATCTCCTCTATCTATCTTTCTATAATTGTGTCCCAGACACAGACATGTCCATAAATAAACGGGGCCTCTCTCTTTCCTCAACCAGACCAAAGCCATGTTTATGTTCAGGCCTGTGTTGGGGGGCCATCTGGACCACTGGGCCTGCCTCACAACCTCTCTCTGAGCTCAGGTGGAATCAAGATGTGGTACCAGCATCTGCTTAATGGACCAATACAGGCAACCAGTCTGTGGCGATATATATTTTTTTAAAAGTTTTATTTAAGATTAAACAATCTTTGACTCAAGTCCCACACAATTTTTGTTTTAACCCCTTGCAATCTCAGCAAAACAAGAGGAGAAAAAAAAGATCCAGATGTAGTTGTGCTTTCAGTGTCTGAAGTCTTACATTTCTCTCGCATAGTCTATTGATTCATTTTGTCAAATGCCCAACTATTGTCACATCGTCCCCCTCCCTTTTAAGATGCACATGGTGCTTGAAAATATTTTCCTTCATAATTACACCAGAACACAAACTGTACTTTTCGGTCAGGGCAGCTTAACCTTCCAGTTCCTGCATTACTCTTGTGCAAGCTGTTTAAGAAAGTGAGAGAGATTTTTCAAGACAGACAGTAGAGGAGATTTTTGGTTTATTTACATTAGCTGGATGTGGTCTCCTGGTCTTCATTTCATTTGGTCCGGGAGCCAGGCTGTTAAAACTAATGAACACTTATTACCCTGAGTTGGATCCTGAGCTACTTACTAAACATCCCTTCTGTGGCTGTTTGTTTTACTTGTACCTGATTATTCAAACAGAGCAGTAAAACATGTGGCCGAGACTTTGCCTCTGGTCTTTACAGGTAGCCCCATAAATAGTCAGATGATATGATATGTGATTGGACAGCCAGAGTTTTTCATATGAGCAAACATGGGTGGGCTTCACTTTTCTTCACTAATCATCTTGGACTTGCCCCAGAATTTTTTTTCAGTGCATATCCAATGTCCTGTGGGCCGAATTATCAATGTGCAAAGTCTCATATGTTGTCATAGTTAGAAAACAAAGCTGTCTAATTCACAGCACATTGCAGTTTTATTAACTTTTTTATGTCTTGTTGAGAGGAATGACAGAGCTTCTTGGTATGCTCTAATCAAGACAGATGCTGTGCAAATGTGAGGGCACGTGGAGTCATGGATTCCTTGACTAGAACACTGTGATGTTTTGTGATGTTTAATTCTGCTGACAAATATATCATGTTAATTCTGAGGATTTTGTTGCAAAAATGCTTTAAAAAGTGCGCTACATTTACTCTGACCAAGAGCAACATACAACTCGTGCATCTTTTCTTTTTTTATTCTGATAATTTATGTAACAACTTTGCATTTCAGACACTGTTTCCTGTTTCCAGCATGAAATCTGCCAACTTTCTCTCATAGCTTCAACATCACTAGGATTTGCTTGCTTGATGGGTTTATAATTGTTTGCCGATCGCCAGGTGTCAGATTGAAGATTATAGCCGCAACTAGATGATCGCTGTGGATACATAAAATGTGTGTTTGTGTGTGTGCACATGCCCACGTGCTTATGTGTGTCTGTGTATACAGCTGTTTCAATGTGTCACTGCAGATCACCAGCAGGAGTAGAAAGAGAGAAGGACAGAGTTAGTTAGCGACACATGAAAATGTGTATTTCTTTCTCCTCAGTGCGATCTTTGTGCTGCATAAATCAGCCTGAACAGTTTGGGTAATGTTGAGGGGAAGGAAAGAGCCCTTTTCTTCTGACTCCTCTCCCGGCATTTGTGGTTCTTAATATGATATGTGCATACGGAAAGCGTGGTCAAATAAACAGCATACAAAATTTCCTGTGTCTGTACCAATCTGTCAAAAAGAGATGGAGCTCGACTTTCATCCCCCCTCCTCCTTCACTGTTGCCCTCACCCAGCCCCTCCCACCACTCTGTCATCTCCAGGTGGAAATCCCCTGCAGAGAGAGTTGGCTATTTCTACTTGTTTTAACCTTATTAAATAATATGACAAGGCATGCCACTTCACAGCTCCTTTGTTTGTCAAATGCGAGATACAAGAAATGTGCAGCTTTTATAGAGAGGGAAGAGATAAAATGAGAGGAGAGAGTGAAACAAAGTGGACTGATAAGCCTGGGAATGAGAGGCAGAGACAGAAGGGAAAAAAACTTTATTGTGCGACTGCTTTTCTGTGAGTGACATTACCCGTGAACCCCTGAGGAAGAAGCATATCAGCTTTTTTTTTTTTTTTTTTTTTTGAAACTTTATATAGTGAAATCAAAAGGTAGGGCTGTATGGGCTGCTATATCTAGGTCAAAGCAATAGTTTCTAACACTCTTGTATTACATTTCACTTAATATGCTATCATTGTAAAAAATCTGTAATTAAATATAGAACGCAAGGCACCACACCTATGACTCTAGCACGATTATAAAGGCCTGTGTTGGCTTGATAATCGGACTCCACCTATGTCAGTGGCGCGGCTGGCACTCTGTGACTTTGTGTGTGTGCTCTCAGGTTATAGACTGCATAAGTCCCTATTGGAGTTAGTCATTCTCCAGCTTTACTCTAAAGAGTTTTGAGATCTCACAACAGCGTGCAACTTTTTAGAAAACCAATTTTCCTTGTTTGTACTGAAAATCGAAGGCCGTACCGGCAACTTGGCAAATAATGGAAAGAACAGATTAGAGCATTACAGCATAATGTGATGGCAAAATATTTAACACACAAATAGGATTTGGGCGACTGCAAAGTAACACAAAGGAATAGAGAAGAGGAGAGATGTGGGCCAAGCATTGTGGGAGAACGTCGAAGACAGGACTATGGAAAGAGTTTTTGGTCCTCGGAGTGTCTTAACTGTAGCTACTGGTAGAGGAAATACTGAATCCTCACTACAGGGGACTTCCTCAGTTCTCTCCAGGAGAGAGGGTGCCTCCAAAGTGCCTGATAGTGCATGTTTTTCTTGGATCCCTCACAAAGTCTGTCCTCCACCTCCACGCACATCTGAAGATGTATTTTTATCACCGAACAGATGACAGGGGTAATCCTTTGGTGTCATGCCACCCCCAACTGACCGTTTACTTCCTCTTTTTGTTTTGCCTTCCCTTTCTTTTTTTACCCCCTCTTATCAGCTAATCCCTCCGTGCATAGAACGGTCAATTAAGAGGCTTAGCTGATAGAAAACAAGACCATTTTGGATGCATGGAATGTGTGAAAATTCTGTAAAAAGAGGGGTTGTTACTGGCCCTCCACCCAAAGAAAAGAAGGAAATTGAGCTTTTTGGTGGGATTCATTTGCCAAAGGATAGTCTTTGTCGCCTTTGAGAGGTTAGAAACAGACCTTTGAATAGTGGAACTAAAACCGAGTCTCGAAATCTCACATCCCCAGCTCGTTTTCTTACTCAAGTGGCTTAGATCAGGGATTTTGGACGTCACAATCAGACACATTTGTAACTGTAACATTGCATTAACCTTAGCATACCTGACTTTAGTCTTGGATGCAGGAAAAAATAGCACAGCATCATCTTGAACGGCATACTGTTTCTGATCTGCTTACTAAGATTAGACACAAATGACTGAGATTATGACGCTGCAGAATGGTGTGGTTTAATATCCATAGAATTATGGTATCAAAGCTTAAAGCCATCTACTTTTGTTTCATTCAGAAAAACATATTTCACAAGCCTGGTTTGACTAGTGGAGCCTTGAATTTTCAATCAACTATAAACTACTACTCTTAAGGTTAAGAAATAAAGATAACTGTAAATGAGTAGCAAAACAAAAGGTTTATTGCATTTCATTTAGAATTACATTTTCATGTGTATTTTCTCAACCATTTAAAAGTTTGTTTACCAAAATCACTACTATACAGATAGCCCTGTGATTGACTGGTGACCTGTCCTGGGTGTCCCCTGCCTTCACCCTAAGTCAGCTAGGATAGACTCCAGCATCCTCGAACCTACTGATGATTAAGCGGTGTACAGATAATGGATGGATGGACTAGTATACAGATCTATGCATAACATTTATACAGTTACAACCAGCACCGATTTTTTTCTTATCCTTCTCACGAACACTTTTCAGCAATACAGGCACATCTAATCCGCCTTAAGTCAAATAAGTGACAGGCCATTTCTGCTGTGAATTTTAAGATTCAGCTGGAGGTGAAAGAAATGCTCTCTGTGTACAAAACATAAATGAGATGTGCTCTGGAACAGACTACGTGCTGTGCTGCTTGGGGGGGAGGGTGGATGCTGGGGGGTAATTGCCACATTAAGGGGAAGGAATTCAAAATAAATTTAATCTCCCAATCCCTTTCACCCCCCAAGAGGTTTACAGTGAGCATGCTCCGTCTTGTTACAAGACACAAGGAGAGCACAGAGAGAGTGAAATGGAGATGTTGGAAGAAAGAGGGTGAGGTTCTGATCGAGGTAATCGACTGGCTCCTAACCAGGTGGGGGGACTTTTGTGGGAAGGTTCACACAGAATGAACAATGTTAGATTCTTTTATATTTGTGCAGAAATCTCTGAGTCGAGTTGTGCTTCATTTATGTGTATGAAGTAGCAGTGATGAACTTCACTGCAAAAGCCAGATTTGCATTTACTCTTCTCTGCCAGTGCCTTTCCCACAGTGCCTCACTCTGTTGTTAAGTAATATTGTAAAGACAACGGGCCATGTTTTGACCCTATCCACACCAAACACCCTTCACCAGCTAATTGCACAGTCTGGCACCATCTTCAAGAAAAGGAATGTTACAAGTAAAGGTAATTCAGCTTGTTTGGAAGTTCTCTTTTGTGATACTTTGAGGCCCATTTTCCCAACTGGGCCTTGGTGCATGAGCAGTGGAAGTCACTTAATCCTATTCTTTTTCTGAGAATAGTTTCAGTTGAGTGGATAACCCAAAGCTGTCTCAGATTGTGAGATGCAGAAGCAAGGTTAAAGGCTTGTGGCTTGGGACATATGGTGTGGCATATTTTTCTAATGTAATCATTCTTCCTCCTCCTGCAACAACACTGTTAAAACTTTCTGCATGCTGTGGCAAGAATTCAGTCAAGGGCCCTGCTGACCCAGACACAGCAGAGCATAAACAATGGAGCTCAGGTCTTGGCAACACACATGGCACACAAAGACGCACAACAGCACACACAGTGCCCCACATGTCTTTTGTCATTGCCCAAAAGTTAATTTCTCACAAACTGTTTATTTCTGTCCTTTTTATTATTATTTTTTATATAATTACTTCAAACTGGGGTCAATGGTGCATGCATATGGGCCCTTTCCAGTGGTTTTATTAGTGCGGCATGTTTACTTGTTCAAATGTAACCTGTGGTTTTCTAAGGTGAGTCATCTTCCGCTGCCAAGGAGGGACAGTGAGGTCAGTTGGAGTTCTTTCATTTAGTGTCATTAATCTGGCTTTCAAATAGTAAAGGCAATTAAGACCGTTGCACAAGCCTATAATTAAGGCCTATCTCCATGCCTCACCCATGTATATCCTGCCTTTCACATTAGCTGTACACATCTATGCACTATATACAACAAAATAATAAAAACAAGAACAAAACACTCCTCTCGTCTTACCCATTCTGTTTAGCCTGATGTTATTTAATTAGCAGTGTCTCTGTTTGAAGAAATGCTTCCCCTGGAGAAAGGAAGAATTGTCACCTAACCTGCCACTGCAGCACAGGGAGAGTGACAGCATGATTGAGTGGGATTGTCTTTTGCTGTACCCCCCCCAATCTCATTAGGGAAACACCAGCCTGGATTTCAGGGTGCTGACAGGCTGTTTCACTGTGAGGGGCTGCCCTGTGCATGGACATGCCATCCCTTTGGCTGCCGGCTGAACACTGTGCTCTGTGTTGATGAGGACGGCAGGCACACAGATCACATTTCTAGCAGAAGCAGGAACTGAGAATTGGAGGGTTCCTGCTACCAGACCCCTTCGTTCCTCTGAGTCCTACATGGAGCCAAACTAAAACCATGTGTGTTCTCACCCTGTGGACCTCCACATACAGCCGGCCCGGCTGCCCAGCTGGCTGATTGGCAAGTGATGCAGTCTTCCTAATAACATGTGATCTCAGGAAACATTCAGCTCCTCCCTCTTACCATTGTTATTTGAATCCCCCCTCTGTGTAACTCCACTAGGGTCTCCTGGGGAAAGTGGTAAGTGATTCCTCTCTGTGTCCGGACTCCAAAGATACACCCCTCCCATTTTAAGCTGTCATTTAAGGTTAGACACACGATGGATGTGATTGGGGAAGTACAGTAGTCTGTCCCTGGGCCCAAAGGTCATTTCCTGCTGCCACAGGTTAAGTAGGAGAAGATTAAGAAAAATGGCTTAAATTCACAATAACAATAATGAAACTAACCTGCTGATAATTATGTATAGTTTAACTTTAATCACATAAACTGATCAATATTAAGTTAGAGGGAAAAGCATCACTCTAAAAATGTATTTATTTTCTTTCAGAGAGAAAGGGTGTTCTGATTCTCATACATTTTTATCCCAAAAAATTCCATTATCCCTCAAACATCTTGTGACACCATTTTTAAATAATAAACACTTGCGACTTTTGATATTAAAGAATGCAGTGAAGTAATCTTTGTCTTATCTATCAATAAGGTGTCATAAACTTGGATTTCAGCACAAACAAACTTTTTCTGTGATCCCTGGTAGTTATGTTGCATTGAAACTTTTTCAGTTTAATCAGTCTCAATATTTTAGTCAGTGGTGACATGCTCAGACATGGGAATACCCCTGAGATGAGGTATTTATGTTGATGGAAAGTGAGGGTGTATGAAGTTGATTAGAGTAAAATACCTGTCTCTTCTCTCAATCCTTCCAAATCAGAATGTCTGTTTACAGAAAACACCGACTGATGAAGGGATAATCTGTCAGAAATATACAGTTATGTACCACTTCTTACTTTGTCTCACTCCTTCTCTTTGTGACTTCTGGTGCTGTTACGTTTTCAAGACAGAAAAAGACAATATACCCAATGCATGGAATTGGCTATACATGCAAAATTTAAAAACGCTAAGAAATGCATATTCTATCAGGGCTTCTGTGTTCTCATTCCTCCTGCTCCTGTCAAATCATTTGTGAGACTGTTCGAGCCTTGCTTCTACCTCGTTCCTGTCCTCTGTCTCATGTGAAAATCAGCCCTGGCCAACCTCCTACTACCCATTTTTTTTTAATGAGACATGCATTGTAGAGACACCTGTGGGCTGCCATTTCCATTGAGAGAGGGGGGGGGAGTTGAGGGATGGGGGCGTGGCGGCATTGCTTGCTTTTAATCAAGACGCGTTGACTAATCGCCCAAGGATTAGGCTCTTAGACAAGGCCTCTTTCATTCTGATACTCCATATAGCGCAAAGACTCTACTTGGAGATGAAGAAGGCGGGGGAGAGAACATTTTTTGGGGGCAAGAGGGAGTACAGATGGTATACTGTACCTGGGTGTGCTTTGTTTGATCATGCCTGAGACCTCTGCATGTACACACAACACACACACGTATTCCCCGACGTTGGATCTTTTCCCAACTCTCTGACGGGAGGCAGCTCTGCATAGTTCTCACAGCAATCACATACTGTGCATCGGGGTAATATATTTACAACAATCTTCCCAGGAAACAAAGAAATAAAATAGCAAAGGTTTGCTAATTTTGAGGAAAACCATTGTATCATCTCTCACCTTGCCCTGTCTTAAGCCCACTTACAAACACACTTGCGCACACATACACTATATTGCCAGAAGTATTCGCTCACCTGCCTTGACTCGCATATGAATGTAAGTGACATCCCATTCCTAATCCATAGGGTTAAATATGATGTCGGTCCACCCTTTGCAGCTATAACGGCTTCAACTCTTCTGGGAAGGCTGTCCACAAGGTTTAGGAGTGTGTTTATGGGAATTTTTGACCATTCTTCCAGAAGCGCATTTGTGAGGTCACACACTGATGTTGGACCAGAAGGCCTGGCTCTCAGTCTCCGCTCTAATTCATCCCAAAGGTGTTCTATCGGGTTGAGGTCAGGACTCTGTGCAGGCCAGTCAAGTTCATCCACACCAGACTCTGTCATCCATGTCTTTATGGACCTTGCTTTGTGCACTGGTGCACAGTCATGTTGGAAGAGGAAGGGGCCAGCTCCAAACTGTTCCCACAAAGTTGGGAGCATGGAATTGTCCAAAATGTCTTGGTATGCTGAAGCATTCAGAGTTCCTTTCACTGGAACTAAGGGGCCAAGCCCAGCTACTGAAAAACAACCCCACACCATAATCCCCCCTCCACCAAACTTTACACTTGGCACAATGCAGTCCGACAAGTATGGTTCTCCTGGCAACCGCCAAACCCAGACTCATCCATCAGATTACCAGATGGAGAAGCACCATTCGTCACTCCAGAGAACGCATCTCCACTGCTCTAGAGTACAGTGGCGATGTGCTTTACACCACTGCATCCGACGCTTTGCATTGCACTTGGTGATGTATGGTTTGGATGCAGCTGCTCGGCCATGGAAACCCATTCCATGAAGCTCTCTGCACACTGTTCTTGAGCTAATCTGAAGGCCACATGAAGTTTCAAGGGGTGTAGCGATTGACTCTGCAGAAAGTTGGTGACCTCTTGGCACTATGCGCCTTAGCATCTGCTGACCCCTCTCCGTCAGTTTACGTGGCCTACCACTTGGTGGCTGAGTTGCTGTCGTTCCCACACACTTCCACTTTCTTATAATACAGCTGGCAGTTGATTATTTGGATGGGTGAGCAAATACTTTTGGCAATGTATATTCATACATAGGCAAACTGTGACTAAGATTGAGTTTAGCATACCATGAATTGTTGGTGTGAGTGTCTTTCAGAGTGGGCTTTGGACCTGTATATTGTTCTATGTAAATGAAGCAGGGAGACAATGTTGGGGCTCTGTGGCAATACTGCCAAACTGCTGATGTAGCCCAGATCCCTCTGGGGTTTGATGAAGTCATTCATAACATACACTACAGACACACACATATGCTATACACGCATGTAGCTCAAGGCAGTGACATAATTCAGAAATGCATTGCTACAGATCAGGTTTTTAAGCTATTGCTGCATATATGCTGTCTTTGTATCAGCTAGTCAAAGTGGTGATTAATCATTTATTGTCTGTATATTATAGAAGACTTTTCACTCTCTGTATTGGAGAAGAATGCGCACAGAAGAGATTGAGTTTAAGTGATGTGTTCTCATTTAAAAGAGGGAAATAGTCAGGTGCAAATATACTGTATGTACATTTTACCTGTAGTATTCAGGCCTAACTGACAGCTTTGTGTGACATCACTTGAGACAATTATATCAGGCTTTACACAGCTCCCCTTAGAGTCACAAAAGGCTTAAGGCTAAAACGTATTTGTTTGATTTTGTCCGCTCCTTAAGCTCTGTAGTCCCACTTTGATGTGGAAAATAGGTTCCTCTTTGAGACGGGTTAGAGGAATTGTGGAGGTATCCATTAAAAGAGAAAACTCAAGTTTCTTCAGAAAAGCAAAATTACATTTTCCAGTTAAGAGGTGCACAGTTACTGCCAATGTGCTCTTCAGATTTCGTCTTTCAGCCCCTCTCTATTATATATATATATATATATATATATATATATATATATATATATATATATATATATATATATATATATATATATATATATATATATATATATATATATATATGCAGTCTGTTCAAGAAAAGTCTGTCAAGTCAATTTTAAGGTCATTGCAAAAGAATGTTTTGTTGTTCTAGGTAATCTGCTTTTGGCTTGTGAGATTTAAAACTACTAAGGTGTGACATGTTTTTCTGGATTCTCCATTTGCACATTTGCCTTGGAAGCTTGTGAGTTTCACAGGTTTCACACACCTATTTGAGCAACCTGCTACACACCAAGCCATCTCTGAGCAGGTCATGATGCAGAGCAAGCAGAGGCCCAAGTCAGTTCTTGTAACATGTTGAAGGAGGACAAACACTTGTCTTTTTCAAAAGCTTCTGCTGGGGTAGCACGTTCCAGAGATCTCCTATTGTTCCTTTGATTAACCCTGACTGATGGATGTGTTTGCACTGAGCACACTTTAACCAGCAGCCTGGAATCTTCAGAAGTTTTCCTTATGTCTGATTTGTCACAGTGACACCTTTTCTGAAAGCTGCACATATGTGGCAGGTGAGCTAGGCTCAAGTGTGCATTGTAAACCACATTTGCTTAGTGCTTTTATGTGTTCTTTCAACCATGTACACTTCTCAAGTAGCCCTGGCTCAAGCAAACATGAATGAAGCAACATATATGAGGAAGACATCACAGTTAAATGTCAGTCTCCCAGAAACACAATTTGCTACCTGGAACTGCATTACAATGTTACTTTCTTTGTTGCTGAGTTGCAATATTAAGCAATTCCACTTTTCTGTACTATATTTGCTCTCGAATACATACTGTAGACTGTTGTTTTTGTAGTCACAGGAGCAGCCTAGAAGTGACTGCCAACCTGGCTCTGCAGGTTATGGGCTGTTTCACTCAGCTAGTGTGGAAATGATAACAAAAGAGATAAATTAAATAGTACTAAAGCATTTGCGGTTTGGGAGATAGAAGAGAGAGACATATTTTACAGAGAATGGGCGGCGCAAGGTAAGAAGCTGAGGCTGCAGGATATGAATAGGTGTGTGTGTCTGTTTATATATGTGTGTGCATTAAAAGGCTGTGTTTACGAAGCACAGGGCTGGGAACTAAGGGTTTGGCCCTCCAGGTGTGTGTGCCGGTGGTTGTCAGGGCTTGTGAGGCCTGCTGCGGAGGTGGCTACGTGACGCTGGTAATGATAGGTTGTGGCGGGTGAAGATATGAGTGCCTATGTGTGTGTGTGTGTGTGTGTGTGTGTTGTTTCAGGCAAGTGTTAGCTTGGCTCCCGATGACATACACCTACACACACACACACACACACACACACACACACACACGCACACGCATGCACACACAGACAAACATACACACTCAAAAGCCCGTGTGCATACTCAACAATGTACCTTATATCAGACTTCACATCCCACGTAGTGCGAGCAATTAGACACATGACATCAGGTGAGTAAGCACTTGTCAAGTGAGGAGGGCCGAGCTACACAAGTTGGGGTCAGACAATCCTCAACCCACCAGCTCCGTCTGAAATGCAGGCGCTTAAATCAGGTGACAGAAGGGGTCAAGTTCAGGTTGAGCTGCAGTTTGGCACTAAGTGCCTCCTGTCTGAATTGTTCACTTTACAAGGTGATGAATGTGTTTAGCTCTTTGGGGTGCAGTTATACAGAAATAAAGACAATTCAAACACTCTCTGAAATACTTACTTGTTGGTTTTATTTGGGGCTGCACAGTGGCTTGGTGGTTGACACTGTTGCCTTGCAGCTAGAATATCCTCGGTTCGCGTCCCGGCCTGGGCCTGGGATCTTTCTGTGTGGAGTTTACATGTTCTCCCTGTGCATGTGTGGGTTTCCTCCTGGTACTTTGGCTTCCTCCCATAGTCTCAAAAACAAGTTGAGGTTGACTGGTAACTCTAAATTGTCTGTAGGTGTGAATATGAGTGTGTTTGTTTGTCTCTGTATGTAGCCCTGTCTATGGTGTCCCCTGCCTTCATCCTAAATTAGCTGGGATAGGCTCTCCCCTCTTATCCATAAATAATAGATAAATGGATGGTTTTATTTGTGAAGACGAAAAAGATTCCAAAAGTGCACTTCTGTCATATTTACAATCTGCAATATGTACAGATGAATTTGTTGTACATACTACAGAAAACAATTCCCAAAAATTACACTGAAAAAATTACACTGAAGACCATTTTTGTTGTTTAATCTGGATTCAAGATCACATGGATAAGAGTCCTAGGTAAGAGTCTTTAAAGTATCAGGGAGGTTACCAAATTTCTGTCCAAAATTAATTTGTGCATCCATTTAACTTGAGCCCAGTTTTGGTTGTCATTGTTAGTAAGAACCCAAACAAACAAAATGAAAATAGGTTGTCAAAAAAATGATGGCTCGGACCAAAGAAAAATAGAGTGACTGTGCCATAAGATAAATAGTTATTGTAGACACTGTCAAAAAATGTAAGGAATTGGGAAAGTTGTTCTTCCTATATATTCAGCTGTGAATTTGCCCAAGATTAAGTTTTCACTATGCATTCATACCCGAAAAGTTTTGTTCCGTATCCTAAGGTGTTTTTAGAAACAATTGGGTTTAAGATAACTAAACAGATCGTGTGGACTTAATTTTCTCTGAAGCTTCTATTAATAGGGTATTTCCTGGAGTAGCAGCAACACTACCAGTCAAAAGTTTGGACACACCTTCACATTCAATGCTTTTTATTTATTTGTAATATTTTCTACATTGTAGATTAATACTGAAGAGTAACACTTTTTTGTTTACCACATAATTCCATGTGTATTCTTTTATAGTTTTGATGTCTTCAGAATTAATCTACAATGTACAAAATAATTAAATAAAAACCATTGAATGAGAAGGTGTGTCCAAACCTTTTCGTCCATGAAGATACATAAGCTCAGATCTGCAGATGTTTAATGACAAGCACATACCTGGAGCTCATTAAACAGGATATTCACAGCACTACACTCTCCTGTCATTTACAGTAATATGTAAAGATAATAGTCCTGCTTGACAGAGATGCTCATTGTTGTGGCTTGCTGTGAGGCCTTGCATCTCAGGGAAACAGAACTGGCTGCGGCTAGTCGACTCACACAATAAAGTTCTCAGACAGACCTTTTCAGTACTGGGGCATTCCACAATGGTCTTACCACTCTGGCCGCATCCGTTTGCCTGAGTCTGTGCTCCTCTGTTGTGCCATACCACAATATGTGAAAACACACACACGCAAACACACACACAGGAAGAAGAGAGAGAGGAGGAGGAGAGACAACAGGCGAGCTATTGTCTTGTCTTACATAGGACTGGCTCACAGCTACTCATGTCTCATCCTAAACTTCAAGTTGTGGTCCAAGACAGTTGAGCTGCTGTTGCCTTATGTCAAGACTACTGATATTCACTGATTCATGTTAAAGACATGTCAGCAACCATTTAACCTTCGAACAGTAAGATATATAAAGATAATGACACAGGTGACAAAAGATTTTCAGACAGCCCCTAGTCATCTTGAAAATGGTAACTTGCCACCTATCATACTCATGGGTGAAATAATAAAATAATACTCAGTCAGATGAACAGTGGGGAACTGCTGTTTTGGTTTGGGAGCTTTTGTCCACAAAGATTAGACACTATTGTAACGTGCATGTGTATAAGTCCTTTTGAGATTATTTTTCTATTAGATTTTCGATTCTGAATTAGACTCTAATGGGCTGAGTTCAAAGACATCAAGAGGATATTTCCTGCTGTCTGAGGACTTAGTGATAGTTCAAAGAAATCCAACTGTTGACAGCAGCTGGTCTTCTCAGGAGCTTCGACTTTGTCCTACTGTATAAAAAAGCCACTGCTTAGTCAATCCCCAACAGTATCACAGTAATACATCCCCTCCCCATGCTCTGCAGTAGAAAGCTTTATGCTTTAGACAGTATTAAGCTGTCTGGAGAGATATCAAAGCATCCGTCCTCCATCCTTGACTTTTGTTGTTTCTCTTCAGTTCATTCCTTTTTCCGTCCCAGAGACAGCAGTGCCCAGAGGCAGTATCAGTGCTTATATTTGTGATTTTTTTGGCAGAGGAACAATGCTTTAGTTTAGGCAGTGCATTCCTGATTATTGACACACTGTGGTGTGGAGAAGGATTAGCGAGTGCCTTGGTTTTCTGATTTCTCCAGCTCAAGCTCGTGAGCAACACCTGGGTGTATCCATGACAACAGGCATCACAATGAACAGTGATTTTGCCACCAACCGGTTCGACAGAGAGTCTTTGGCTGTGCTTGTAAAAGGAGGGTCACTCAAGAGAGGTGAAGAGGGAAATGCTTGCTTGACATTACCGAATGTTGCACAAAGTTAGTCAATGTAAAGGTTTCTGGCAGGTAAAAGAGTTGAGCTCTACTTACTTTTAATGTCTGAATCTCAGTCATCTACATCATGGTATATCTAAGCATTAAAATTAAGCCAACTGAACTGTCTTACTTACTCTTAAGTTACAACCATAAAATATTTTTTATTTTTTCAGAAGTTTCTATTCTGTATGTGCAGTAGAAATAGTTTTACAGGGAGTAGATGGTGGTTTGTAGTTTCTGCAAGAGGAGCTGGACCCATTCTGACAACCCTGATTACCTGTGTCTGGCTGGCCCACATGCGGTCTGTGGTGAGATAGCCTGATAGCTAGGACTGAGGCAGTATTGTTGTGAACGAGCAGTTTGCTTAGGGTCTCCTAAAGACTTGCTCCTCAATTTTATCAGTACAAGCCCACAGGACCCATATCAAGCATGCTAGGAAAGGCTTTCATTGACATCATGGCCTACGATGACTGTATTTTGATTCCTGGGAATCTGCTACTCACTTTCACAGACAAGTTAAGAATATGAAAACGTGTTTTGTCTTGCATCAACTATAATTTGAATACATTCCAGGTAAGCGAAAGATGTCGTAATTGAGTCTGAAATCACAATCAGTTTAGTCCTATCACATTGTTGATAGAATAACATATTTTTGACATGGTTTTTGACATGACATAAACTCTGCTTGTTTTAATGTTAAAAGAACATTCCCAGTACTAGTACAGTCCTGGCATTTTTCCAGGAATATTCTGGGTAACAGCAGTTTGATGTACTGTAATTTGTTGATTGTGGTTGTACTCCAAAAAAATATCTAATAAACATAGATTTTGATAATATGTTATTTTTTTAATTTCATTTTATAATCTTCTGTGTAGAATGGAGCATGGGATGTGAGAAGCACATTTCTCTCTAACATTACAGCAACAGTTGTAGTTGTGTAATGGTCAAGGTTCCAAAAATGAAGGTCTTGTAACTTTTGTGTCTTTTCCTGAGTGGAATACAAACCTTGACAGTAAACCAATAGATATCACTGCCCGTCCAGAAGAAAACAGTGCATCCACATAAAGTTATTGTCTATAAATTGCAGAGGCAACTTTAGTCTACACCACAAACATTATCTCAAACTTGTCAAACTGTGCTTCTAACATGCACTGATAAGTGAAGTATTTAGTGCATTTGACTATCCAGATTTTGTCTCATTAGAAGCCAGACAGCTGACAAATATGCCAAGTGGGGAGAAAAACTCATAAGTTTTAAGTTCATCTGAGTCACTGAATGTTTCCAGCCGACTCAGTGTTAGCTTACCTGGTGTTCATTGTAAAATTAGGATTTCCACTGTTATTTTTTTAAACAGAAAAATGTGCACAGGTGTTCAAAAGCTCAAGCCACTTAACAAGTAATTACATGTCAATGACTATCCCCACCATTAAATGTAATTTATTCCTGATCATTATTCCAACAAAATTGTAAGTGGAAAGTGGAGAAATGCCATGATGCTTTGATAAGGTCGTCTGAGAGTAGATGTAGGCAGGTGCCAGACTTAGTACATAATTTACAAACGAAAAGCATACATGAAATGTTCTTCCTGATAGCTGAGATGTCATACTGCTGTGTGACTGGAAATGAGGGTTGAGTGGAGTGTAGTGGAACCGGACGTAGCCTGCTCAGGAGCCCTCTTACTCCCAACAAGTGGTTTGGTTTGGCACTGTCCCTTTGTTGGCACTGTTAAGTTCTCATACCGATTACTGTTGATGAGCGAGCATTATGATGACATGTCCCATGCAATGCCATTGGCTGGCACTGTGTCATGGTCAAATTATCACCTGTTCTACTTAATGACGCCAGACTTCTCAAGTAAAAGGCTTTTTGGTCTTTTTGCATTATAGCATCAACTGACAGCATATCTGCACTGTTTGGTTATTTTATCAATGTGACATCACTAACATACCTGACATGTTTTCCCTGGGATTCAAGTGAAAAGTGTTGCTTTTCTGTGAGAATGTTTTTTTCTCAGTCATTCTTTCATCCTGGGTGTGTAATTGACGTGTTAGCCTTGTCATGGTGATGAGGAAGTTCTATATATTTTTCTTTTTTTCTGATGCCTCATCCCTATGTGGAAACAAAATTCCCCTGCCAGTAGTGAAGTGTTGCAGGCTTTAACCGTGGCCCTATGGTGTAAGGCAGCGTGGGAAGTTTGGTGAACTTCCTGACCCCACGCACCACCATAGCACATTGACCCTCATCACGTGATAAAGGAATGGTCCTTGCCTTTTGTTTTAACATCCACGGCACTCATGGAGTTGAGAGCAATTTTGCATACTATAGAATGATCACTAGCTTGGCATTTTGCCTCCCCATTCTCCTCCAGTGTTATTCTCAAACAGGATTTGCGGGCAGCTCTCTCCTGCATCTTTTAAATCACTTCAAGCTACTGAAGCCTTTTTCACTCAAAGCAGACACCAATCTAATGGCATCATTTGGGCTTGCACACATCGAGAGAATCAACGCCTTTTTTTTTCCATGCCTAAGTTTTTGTGAACAGGGGAAAACAAAAGGCTGGCCCAGTGAAGCGCATCTTGGCTGGCGGGCTGAATAGAGGGGCCCCTTTCATGGCTGTTTATGAGCACCCCTCTTCAAAAACACACATACAAATCACATCCAGTTCTCCCAGTGGCTCTTCTGATACCAGGGTGATGGCAGGGAATGGAGGGGAGGGGAGGGGAGTGGGGCTGGAATCTCGTAATGCCTCTCTCCCATTTTTCTCTTCCAGTTGGTGTATTTCCACCTCGTGTCACCCCAACTTTACCATCTCATCCATCAGTTTATTTTCACGATTTGAATCATATTACATAAGAGCAAGTCAAGTGTCTCTGCCGAAAACATCATTAAAATGTTTCAAATAGCACAAGCTGGACAGAAAAAAAGGGCACACAAAACTGGAGTTTCGTAGTACACAGTTTATTAGGAGAATTAGCCATCAAAGCCCATTGCAGAAACGTGGCTGACATGACAGCGTGCGTGAATGCTTGTTATAATTTTAACTAATAATTATTTTCATGAACAATTAATCAGTTGATTGTTTTTCCTTCTTTTAGTGATTTGTAATTGAAGTCTTTAAAATATCAAAACTTTCCTGGAGCTTAAGTTGACACCTTTTAAATCATTAGTTTTGTCCTCTGGAAAGCTAAAAATCCTTTAAAAAAAAAAAAAAAAAAAAAAAAAAAATATATATATATATATATATATATATATATATATATATATATATATATATATATATATATATATATATATATATATATATATATATATATATATATGAGAAAATCCCCAGCTCTACACATTTCTAGCAGCTGAACTTAGTTGTTTTTGCAATTTTTATCAATAAATTATGTGAACAATAAATAAAGTATGTGCAATTTTCTTTACTGTCATTTTTTTCTACTTGACATTATTTTTCAGCTAGATAAATAGCACAGTAGATTTGCATCAAGTTTCATTCCATTTGGAGATTATAAATGATGTCCAGAGGAGACACTGTGCTCCTGTTTGTGTACTACAGTGTGTGACTGTGTACGTTTATGCATACAGAATGGAAGACCTGTGGATACATGTCTCATTCTGTGGGTCAGAAAACAGGTCAGGAGAGCTGACAATCTTTTAACAAACTGCAAGTCATCCCACCATGAAGTGGATGTTCTTGCAACTACCTTTTTCCACTCAGTGTCATATCTTGTTCAACAGGTAGGGTTTGATGGACAGGAGGAATGCAGGTTGAGAGATTTGTTTTGTAATGGCAGGCCATTCTTTGGGTGTTCTTAAGCAAACAGAGTGGCGCTATGTCCTGTTTTTACGGGTTTCACACGTCACTGTTCAAACTCTCAAACAGGCTGGTCCCCAAGAGTACATGGAAGAGAGCAAACAGTGCTCTAATACTTCACCACTCTGACCTTCTGCTAACTTGATACACAAATAGACAAACACACACACCTTTTACCGGCGCAGTGCAAGAGGATGTGTGAATTGGTCATTTTAATCCTAGGATTATTGTGGTTTGTCGTGCAGCTAGATAAAAGGAAGCAACAAAGACGCTGATATATTGATGCAAACCAAATCCATCTTCTGTTTCATACCGAAGTATTTTAACGTTCTGATCCGCATTAAAAACAAAATTAGAACCTTTTGACATTTTGTTAAAAAATTTTTTTTGTTGTGTTCATGTATTGTTTTTTAATGCACCATAGTCCTCATGAACATAGTTGGTGGTTCCTGTATGTCACGTTTAAATGGCTTATGAATGCCCTGTTACGACTGCATCTGCTCACCTAGTAGAGTGCTACTTTAATGTGCATGGGTCAAATACATGGAAAAATGGTGGGAATTCTGTGGGAAACTTTGAAAGCTCATAAAATGATGGATTTTCAAGTACTCCCTTAATTCCAACAAAATGTAATGAAACAGTGCAATGTCTACTTTTATTAATGGCATGGAAAAATATAGAGGAAACATGTAGTGCTCCCCAGTTGGTGCACAGTACCGTGTGTCTCATTCTGATTTAGTTTATATAAGCATGTGTGAAGTAGTTAGGTGCGTATGTGTCTGGACTTGTGTGTCGCTGCAGTGTGCCTTCACAATTCTGCCAAGCACCCTGCCATGTTTTTCTTCTATACAAAAATAAAGGAACAAAAAAACCCACCTACTACTTCTATAGATCCCTGTGCAATCTTCTCTTTGCTGTTCTTTTCTTTTCCGCTTGTTCTAAATCTGTCTCTGATATACAAGGCATTCCTTTGTGGTTGTGTAACATGATTGGAGGTGAACAAAGAGAGCAAATGAGACAGAGGGAGAAAGAAAGAAAGAAAGAAAGAAAGAAAGAAAGAAAGAAAGAAAAGGAAAATGGTTTGTCTTGCAGGGTTTCATGTCCTACTGTGTGCTCATATTTCTCAGTCCGCTTCCCAGTTGTGGGTATGATGGCTTATCGTTGGCCTCGTCAGGTCTTTCCGTCATGCGTGGCCTACCTTAATCTCTCTTGTGTACTGTAAACCGCACCTAATAACCCTGCACACGATTAAAGCAAACATCTTAATAACAGCCTGCCTCATTATCAACTCACATTGGGAAAATGAGTGGGTCAACATCACCTCTGTAATGTGGCTTACAAAAAAGCCAGACAACAAGATAACCTGCTTATTTGATGTTTTCCAAAGAAAAAAAGGTGTTGGATTTTGTAATTTTAAAAATCGGAGAAAGTAAAATAATTGTTGGCATTTTACATAAAGTAATTGTTGCTGATGAATGTGCATAATTCTCTGCAGTTCAGGCACAGACTATCCACAAAAACAAGAGCGAGGTGCAGGATTTAAGGTAGGGCGTTGCTCTAGAGGGTGCTGTTTACTGAGGAAATGTGCTTTCTTTCTCTTTTCCTCCCTGCAGCTCTCACTGAATGTTATTTTTCATGATTTTTGAATATAAAGTTTTAAACATATTCCATCAATGCACGCAATGTGTTAAATTAAAAATGAAAAACATAATTCTGTGCAGCTCTTGCTATAAGAAGATATTGATCAGAATGTATATTTTATGTCAGAACTAACTCTCAAGTAAAAATTAGATAAAAAATGTAATAAAAGACATTTATTCTAAAAGGAAAGATTTTGCAATCTTTAGAAGAATGTATGGTATTGTGCTGCAAGGCTTCCTTGACATGACATTTGGCCATTGTAATCCCTTAGTGTGTGTGTGTGTGTGTGTGTGTGTGTGTGTGTGTGTGTGTGTGTGTGTGTGTGGGTGTGTGTGTGTGTGTTTGTGTGTGTTTGTGTGTGTGTGTGTGTGTGTGTGTGTGTGTGTGTGTGTGTGTGTTTTCCATACCTGTGGATCCCACTCATGCACACACACATATAAAAACACGAACCGCCACAGATGTTTACACAAGTTTCACACAGCCAGCAAGAGAAGATGACGAGCTGTCAGTCAAACCTCCACAGGCAGAATAGAGACAGGGAAGAATGCATGCGTGGTGACGGTTACACCTGTGCTGTCTGTGATTTCCTGCGGCAGTATTGTAGGGTGTAATCCCTAACATCGGCCATGTTTATGCGTGTGTTTTAGTTACAGGCCTGATACTTGCATGCTTTTGAGCTTAGGTGGGACTTCTGCTTCACTTACTCTCCAGCTTGGCCCGGAGGCATCCTCCCCAGCCTGCCACACACAGGCTCATCTGCAGTATGTATGGATACAGTAAATACACTCAGTGGTGTTACACAGATTTTCTTCACTTTATGTGCACACAATAAAGCATGCATGCTTAGAAATAAAAAAAAGACTTTAGCTTCTTGTCAGTGCCAGTTAGTAACTATCAAAGTGGACACTATTCTTTGTAAACTTATTATGTAAATGATCATTTATGTCCAAACTCCATTCTAAATTAAGAAAGTGGAAAACTAGATTTTTCAGTTGTTTTGGACCTGGATTGCCATAATACGATCATTTACAGGAAACATTAAATTGTGGCTGTTTCCTTGTGTACTGAGTATTTGAGGAGGTCTCTTTTTGTTGTTTTATATGGTTAGTGTTTCGTCATGAGTGACGCCGGCTGCACCACTGAGGTCATGAAAGGGGAGGAGAAAGTTCCAGTGCCAGCAGCTGAACTCACTTTTTATTTTAGTAAATATGCTAAATTTAGAGATCGACTGCAGCCAAAAGTTTGTCCCAAACTCCCTGAATGACACACCTTTCGAGAAGTGACTCTTAACATCTGCTATTTTTATCATAATCGTACTTTTTCCCCTTATTTTTGTTCTTTCCCCTTCTCTCTTTTTTCTGACTGACACACTGTAAATGTTGTCCTGTTTTTCATTTATGAGATTTTTTGGGTGGATTATTATTGAGAGGATCTTAATTCCCACTAAAGGGAGGGCATGCTTGAGCAGTGTTTATGAAAACACTGTGCTGTGACGTGAGTAAAAGCAGAGAACCAGTAAAAGGTCCTCTCTGCTAACACACCCTCCATACACCGCTGCCCAGCTAAGGGTCTGTTGTAATTGTGACATTTCAACCCCTTCAAAGTTAGACAGCCTATTGGATAATGGGATTTCGTTTGCCATTCTGGGGAGTAAACCAAGTTGTGACAGTGCATAAAGTTATGAGAACTTCTGGTGACCAAGACAAAACCTAACACTATGTAAAGTCTGGCTTATTATAAATACAGTTTTGAAGCCTTTGCAATTCTTCTTCTATATGATGTTACATTGCTGAGATCCACCCATCGCTTATCTGTTATTTCTGCCTCTGATCCATGATGGAAGGCACCCTGCTCCACTGTGAAGTGGTCAGTGTTATGGAACTTTGTCCTGTGGACTTTAAGCAATTTTTCATTTATACCACATATTACATCCTCTTATGCTGTTTCGCCCAATTTAACCCAGCTGAGCAAATGGAGAATGAAAAGTTAGCATGTATAGCAATGGAAAACTAAATAAAAATTGACATTTGTCCTCTTTTAATTTTTTTACACAGTGAAGGAGTCCAGGCTCTTGGCAATGAGATGTCAACCTTTATTTGTTCCCAGCAATCTTCTGGTGAGTTTATGTGTTTCTGAAGATAGTGCAAAATGTCTTGTTTTACTTGTGGTGTTTGTTTGTCAAAGTTGTCTCCTGCAAAGCTGTGTAGAAACATGTGCTTTACCGTGTGTCTTTATTGGGGAAGATTAGTTGCCATAGAGTGATGCTATGTCCTTCTCCAATCTTTTGTGTTTAGTTGTGTTTTACAGTGCTTTGCAGCTTTTGTGGCTCACCCAGATGTGCAAAATGTTCTGGAACAAAGTGGATAAATGCCAGAGACTTACAGTGCTACTGTGGTTTAAGGCTTATAAAACTGACGCAACTCCTACATTTACTGTTGGCACAACTGGTAGCCAAGTGTTGTTCACTATTTGACTTAACATGAGAACTGAAACAGAATTTACTGGTTGGTGTTTGTTGCGGTGTACTTAAATGATTGTTCTCATCCTCAAAATGGCATCTTAACACAAATCATTAAATTACACTGCTTTGCAAGGGTACAGCCATCAATACTGTTCTGTGACTGCACTGTAGCCTGGAGTGCTCTATGTGCTTAGCCACTCTCTCACATCCCATCAGCCCCCCCTCCCTCCTTCACTGGTAGCCCCTATCCCTTACTCCCTCTTTCAGCTGGTCCACTCTCTACCCATCAGTGTTTGCCTGTCAGTGTGTCACCCCAGGGTGATGCCCCTCTCTCAGCCCCTTGGGGCCCTTTTGCCTTCGCAGCACTCCATGTTTGCCCAATCATTTGGGAGCCGGATACAGGGATGAATTGTTAACTACAGCAGGTCAGCCAGTGCCCCGCACCCCCCAGCCCTCTCTGCTCTTCCTCGACCTGCTGTTGACTCATCTCCCTGGCAATGGGGGAAGGAATTTGTTGTTTTTTTTCTCATGTGTCCGCTGCCAGCCAGCTCCTCGCCACCCTCCGCCACCACCGCTTCCTCCTCTCTTCATCCTCTCTGTCTCCAAGCATCCAATGAAAAGGCAGTTGGAGGGAGTCACGTGGTCAGGAAGTGTTGAGGGGTGTATCCCACTGAGTAGAGTGACTCCGTCTCTGGAGCTTTACTTTGCTCTGCTCGGATAAAAGGCTTCAAGGGAAAAATATGTGCCCTTTGTTTGGTAGGAAAGCAAGTAGAGCCATCAATGATTTCCTGACACACAAGGCACATAGCCACTTTTAAGTGTTCTTGCATTTCGTCATAAATGGATATGTACAAAATAGTTTTGAGGAGCCTACATTGTTTCTTGGTCCAGATATACATGTGGCTTATAATGTGCAACTTGCTTTTTAATTTTTGCCATGCTGTGATCAAGGAAACCCTAAACAGAGTAGAGCACAGCACAGTAATACCAAAAGAGGAACATGGCCTCATTCCTCTTAGATATGGTGAAAATGTCATGACAAGTGAAGCTGTTCTTATGTGAATATAGTTTTGTGCAGTCTTTCTCCCATTGTTGTCCCAACATGCTGACAAGCTCAAGTGTATGTATGTGTGAGTCTGTTTGTGTGTGCGCGCCCCCACATGTGTCATTAGCTCAGGGCAGGTGAGTGTTTGCCTACCTGTCTCCCTTTATGAGAACCATGTTTGCCCAAGGAATGCACCACATCCGATTTGTCATTGACTCTTATTGTTCCACTCATCCAACTGGTGCCTTGGGGTTGAGCTGTGTTGTGCCCTGGCAAGTGAGAAATATGTGTTTTTCTTCATGCCTTCCTTTTCTGCTCTCCATCTGTGTAGCTACACGAAAAGTTCTTGTTTCAGACCAGGGTCAATTAAGACAGAAAATCACACCAATCATCAGTCTCCAACAGGGCCATGGAGAGACCTTTGCAGGGGCAGGTGCTCAAAGTCAAAAGAGGGCACATGGAGCACGAATTTGAAACACCATACAGAAACATACCTGACAATATAACTGGCTGAATTGTAGCAACCCTTATTCATAAAGAATGTAACAGGGAATCACGACATACCATATCATTGTTCACACCTCATATCTTTGTTAGGGGGCAGTCTATGTTTGATCTGATGGGGTACATTGAACAGCTTCTGTTGAGGGGGTTGGTGAGGATGATGATGATGATGATGATATCGCTTGAGGTGGACTGTATTGATCTGAGAGTGTAGACACTACAAAGAGCATGGGAGAGACGGTAGCTGATTAAAAAAGTGTTATGTGATCCTGACAAGATGCAAAGATAATCAACGTTGAAAACAGCTGATTGAGGGTGCCCGTATAGCTCAACGGGTTAAGTGGGTGAGCCATGTACAGGGCCTCCCTGATGCAGTGGTCTGGGTTCAATTCCTGCTCCTGGCCCTTTGCGGCATGTCTTCCCCCCACTCTTCTCCCTCCTTTTGTGTCTGTCTCCACTGCATCTATCAATAAAGGCAACAAAACCCCCTTGAAAACGGCTGATTGTGACCTACCATCTTGCTGACTGTTTGTAGGAGACTCCTGCTGAGAGAGGCTGCAGCCAGGCTGACTGTTGGAACTAAACAGAACTAGTTGCTCATTCGTAAACTGAAATGGGGGGATCAGAATAAAGGACGGGTGGAGGTACAGCCTATATCCACAAAGCTGTAATTCAAGATGTGCATTAATTTAGGACATAGGAAGATAATGTATTAAGTTAAATTTAGATCACCATTAGACACTGGTCTGTTTAACTGTGGCTGATCTTCCTGGAGTCCATGCTTTTAAATTTCATACCTTTTCAAGACATATACTGTACAGATACGAATTTGCTCCATGGTGCTGATTCATACTCTTCCCTTTATTATTCATATTGCTAATAATAAAGTTAAAAAAATTAAATGATATAGAAATCATGAATTTAAATGTATTTGTGCTTTTATTCAGTTTGACTATTCACTTTGCAAAAGACAGCAAGGTTATAAAAGTTATTTTTGCATATTATATTTAATTTGTGTCTATATATACAAATGTTAGAAACAAGTACAGTACTGATGTGTTTAAATGAGAGGTCGAGAAAATCACAATTCAAATTCTTCTAATTATTATTGTTATTGTATTTATACTGCAATAGTCCAAAATTATGTGAAAATGCATGTATATAGTTTTAGTGCAATAACATAACCTATGCCTCATTGCCTCTTGAAACACACTGCAACTTACTTGACAGTAAAATAATACATCTCTCTAATGCACTTTGCCCATGACAAAAGAAACATAGAAACATATAGAAACCTGGCATACTCTTCCCCCTCAATACGCTGTGTGGTGAACTAGCGGCTATAACTGATGACTGTGTGCAGAGTCAGACACACAGGATGCTCACTTCACTTCGTCAGTCATCTAGAATATGCTGCTGCAAAACCTCCTCACCATCAGTACCATCGGTTGTTGAAATCCTCCCTCGGGTCTCCAGTTTCTAGACTAGCAGCGCTAGGGCTTAGCAGCTCGAGCGCTTAGCAGGAAAAAGAGAGCAAGAAGGTCTAGTTTGGGGTAGGTGGAGCAAACTGATGCAAGAACTCTCATCAGTTTTAGAGAAAGAAAAGAACTGGGAGCAACTCACAAGGTCTGTTTCTGTTACATCTAGCAGCGCGAGCGCTTAGAAGTGCCAGCGCTTAGCAGCGCTAGCGCTTAGCAGCTTACCCTAACCCTAACTTAACCCTAACCCTAACCCTAACTTTGACAAAAGGAGACTTTGTGGGCATCAAGGAGCAAAGGGGCAGGTGCTCCAGCCCCGCCCCCGCACGTGCCTGGTCTTCAACTATGCTTCATGCAAAACCGATGTGAGGAAAAAAGAAAATGTATGATGTGCTTGAGCAGAATTTGTTTTCTAACCAGTCACATCCTGTAGATCCTGATTTACTGACTTCCTCGCTTGTTTTGTGATCTTGAGGAAACCTCAGCGAACTAATTCCTCCCCTTGCACTTGAGTGGTTAACACATGACGTGCAGCTTTTCATGGTTGTTTTTTTTCAGACAGTTTTAATTTGCAATATTTACTGCACCATGAAGAGCATTTTTGTTTGCATATTGGCTGTTATTGAGTCATTATGTGGGGTTTATTTGTAGATAGCTGTGTAACAATTCACTCATTAGTGACTGTAGAAGTACATTGGAATTTGCATGCGTGTGTGCTTGTGTATGTTTGTGCGGCTGTCATCCTCGGCCACCATCTGGGTGGTCCTCATGGCTGGTTTGATGGTAATCCCTCTGTCCCATAAATCAGTGTCCGGACCCTGGGCGGGAGCTGACACTGTGTGCCTCACTGAAGCGGGGGGCTTGAGGCACTAAGCCGAGAGCCCAGGGCTGCCCTGCCCTGGCCTGGCCACATGTCAGCTCTCCATACCACCTTTAAAATAACCCATCATGCATGGCTGCCTTTGGGAAATGGCCTCAGCGCCAAGTGCATACCAACAATATTAGCCATAGTAGAAATAGAGGGCATCATTGTAAACCTTATCACCAGATGATATAGCTTCATCTCTTCTCTCTCGATTGCCAGGTTTTCCAAACTTTTTGTCATTGTGGAAATCTTTCTTCCTGTAAATTACAATAGAAATGCATTTGTGATTTGTTTGTTCTGACTAGTGGCGAACCCAAAGTGACTCTGATAGCCCTCTAGAGACCTGCTCTCAGTTCAAATATTCCTGTCTGACTGAAAGTGCTAAGATTAAAGTCATATCTTAGTCTTTGTAGGGCCTATCCCTCTCTCTGAGCATGAAGAGGGAGGATAAAGGCTTGTTCGAACTGTCTGGCTTGCATACAGCTCTCCACTGAGCTTTTATCTAGGAAGACTGGTTGCAGCTCTGTCCAGACCGGACTCCCTCGGAGTGCACAATCTGGAGACCTGTGGCATTAATAAAGATAATGCTGTTTGGAATAATAACAGTCAATTCTACCCAATAGAGGAGAGAGACAACAGACACAAATGTAACAGAATACAAAAGAACCCAAGATGAAAGGCTGAAAGGTGGGGCTGTGCACCTCTCTGGCTCTTTTGTGGGAACTGATGGAACCTATATCAACATGCTCACATACAAACAGTGTTGAGTAGAACCCTATGCCAGTTTTGACCCTCAGTGCCATGACACAGAAATGCAATTTGTTTTTTTGTCTGCTAAGATCACAGAGGACGAATGGTGACTTGTTTTGCCTTTCATTTCTTTCAGTTTTTTTTCTCTTGCTCCCCTCCTTTTCATACACTATTGCCTTCTGTGAGTGCAATTTAGTTTGATGAGCAGGTGGTCTTTTTTTGAATCTGACAGTGCTTTTGGCTCCCACCTCTGGCGTGTGGGGCTTTCAGTTGGAGTCAGTCATGTAGGCCAGGATTAGAAGGGTGGAGGAGGAGGAGGAGGTCCAGTCAGAGTCTTGGTATTGGCGACCTCAACACCCTGCAGTCAGAACCATGCAGAGTGCAGCTTGAAAGAGTTATTTTGTTGCTTAAGCTCTCAGCCGCACCCCAGATGGTTTTTGTGCGGGCCAGAGACATGCTTGGGGACAGGGTTAAAGGAGCAGAGTCCTTCAGGCCTGGTGAGTCTCTGGACTCAGCAGGTGAAACACCAAGAAGGCAAAGTGTTGCCTTCTCTGCACTTTTTCACCTTGAATTTGAACAGTGGCCTGGAACAAAATAGATGGATTAGAGCAAAGGGAAGACTTTGCTTCTCAGCACACCCACAAACAATCACACCGATACACAGAGTGAGATTAAGGCCTCTGCACATCCACCCAAGTCAAGAACAAGTCAAGTGTTTCATCTGATGTCACATAGGACAAAAGAGAAGAGACGAGTGGCAACATGCTGTCTGCATTTCCATTATAAGCTCTTTCACTGCAAAAACTGCATTGACCTGTTTTCACTGCTTAACCTTTGATCAGGAATTTCAGCACATGGTGCTAATTAGCCAACCCTGTTACTTTGAAGAATTTATGGTCCATCATATTATCTGTCCAACATTCCTTTGCAATTACCACCATGGTGACAGCTAGACAACTGATCAATATTTTGCCAATACTGCTAAACAGGGGCACTGCTCAGCTGTTTTCATGTTAAAGTCAACATGAGATATGTAATTTAAAATCATAAAACAACTGTGTATTTAAGAGTGGGATATATATGTTGTTGAAGATGTGGTCTAATAATTTGTTAAAGTCACTCATACTAATACTAAAGCTCTGTGTCATACCCTAATACCATTTTAACATCTGATAGCACACAATTAACTTTTAAAGCAAAACATTCCCTGTGTGTTTGCTTGCTGAATTTTTTTGCAGTGTTTAACATTGTGTCAATAAATTCAACCTCACTGGCACCTGAAAAATATTGTTTTGGTGGCTGGGTATGTGTCAGTCACTGGAGATGATTAAGGCAAAATCCAATTGTTTCACCACAAAATATGGCTAACAAGAAGGCAGTGTCAGAGTGAATGATGTAGTGGTAACAACATGGTCAGAATATTGGGCTATGGTCTTTGAGGTCTGAGCTATATATCAAACTGGGAAGTGATTTGGTTAGACTGCTCTGTTAGCCATTCTAGGTTTGTCCCCCAAGTGTTTATCATGGAGGTTTCACAAGTGGCCACTTCTACTTGCGTTGATAAACAGCAGGGATTGGATCCAGACCCTGCTGAGTTCGAGCTGGAGCCCTGGGGCTTGTAACCACACAGACTGGGAATGTTAGTCATTTGTTTATTATTGGCAACATTTGCCTGTTCCTAATCCTTGGCTGGATTAGCCAGATTAGACGTGTTCCTCATCCTACCTTTTTCCACTGTTACAATCCTCTGACATTTACATGAGGAGTTTTGCGTGCTTTGTTAATGTCTGCACAGACAACAAGTACACACGGGCATGCAGTGGCATACTTTTTGGCTTGTGCGTCGATGCATGAATATGTGTGTAAGTGTGTGCCATTGCACATGTGTTGCTGAAGGATGTTTGTAATCAAGGGGGCTTGACTGATATCCCCTCTAACTCCATCCTATTTAATGCTCTGTTCAAGGTCAGTAGGAAAACTCTGTTGCTGTGACTGTTATTTTATTCCATGCCAGGCCATCTTGCTTTTTGGTCATGCTTGCAGTCGAGGATCTAGCAATTCAGGGCTGCAGAAAGTGTTTTTTGTCATTTATTTTTTCAAACGGAAACACTCCAAGAGCCCTGTAGGAACCAATTAATCAAAGAGGCTGCATGTCAGTGTGGCGTCATTGGAATCGGAAATTACTGATGTCATGAAGGAGGAGAAAGTGGTCAGAAAGTGGTGTTTATGTATCTGTTCTGTGAGTCGTGAAACTATTGGCCGAGAGTCACCTGGATCAGGGAAGGAACACAGTTAACTGACCAGAGTTAACTTGTTCAGTGTGACCTTTACAGAGCTGATCCCGAACACTACATAAATCTGTTTCCAAATTCAAAACATGACCACGCACACATGCTCATTAACATGCCATACTCTCTCACCCACACAGTGTTTTTGTGGGTGAGAAAGTCCTGCAAATCTGTGCAAACACCCTGTGCACAATTCCTGCTCCCCAGTTCCTCTAACGAGCATACACAGAAGCAGATACAGTAATGCTGCAAGACTGACAGATGTGTAGCATGCAATTATCTATGTTTATGTGTGTGGGTTTGGAGGCCAAAAGGTTAAGAATGAGGGTTCATAATTTCCTGGAATACTCAATTTAACTTATCTGAGTGAGAATCCCATCTCACTGGGTAGGGCAAAGTCTACTAGACTAGATTTGTGGCAAAGCCAACTCTAGTTTCAGGTTATTTAGGGCACATCTGTGTCAAGTTACAAGTTGTCATATGCAATGTGCAAGTCAAGATGTAAGAAAATGGAACTGGTTTTCAAGTGTAGTGATAGATCTAAATAGCCAGACTAACTCTTCTCCATATGAGACCTACTAAAAACTGTCAAAAGAATTTTGTAAAAAATATTCGGTGTTTACTATCAGGTCAAAACTTGAGATTTGAAAGTTACATCTGAATTCAGTTTCTATAAATAGATTCTGATTTATTAAAATGAGCTAGATTTAAGTTTAGTCAGCCTGTGACTGATGAGATGAATGTTCAACCATTCCTCTAAATCCTCTTTTGCCCTGCAGAGAAGCTCTTTTTACTTGCTGCACATGTAAGCTCTTCAGCTGAAGCAGTTGCAGCTGAGCTTCATGGGGTGTTGGTTAATTGGCAGTTTTTGGTAAGTGCAGATATGCTTCACTATGCATATCTTCCTCAGTGTCCCGTACTGTTTGCCTTATTCAAGTGTCCATTAATTGGCTGCACACTCGCAGTTTTCTGCTTCAGCTGTCTCCTGTGGTACCTGAATGTGGCCTATTTGACCCTGAGGCACTGGGTTGAAAACCTTGTATTCTGGAGCTTCATACAATGGCCATTAGTCATCTTTTTCAGTCTAAACTCAATCATTTCTTGTGTCTCCTGTGTCTGTGTTTAATATGAGGTTCGAAGGTGATCTTTCTTTCATTGGTACAGTTTTGGGCCTCTGAAAGCAAAATCCGCTCCATTTCAACAACTTTCCATAATCTTTACCTAGTCTGTGTTTGTGTGAGTGTCCATCAGCCACAGTCAGACATTTCTGTCAACATGGTAACATGGCTGCCTCGTCAGCCAAAAAGAAAGGCCTCAAATTTGGGCTCTAGAGGACCCTGACTAGCCCAGCTAATAGAACTGGCCATGCATTCTCCATTCTTACTAGCCACTTCCAACTGGGCTGCATCAGCAGTACTCAAAGACCTGAGAGTACTGTGATCCCAACATGGGGTGTATAGCTGTGGCTCCGGCTGCATTACACTTTAATACCCTTCCCTTTTAACCACAATGGGAAACATGTGCTTACTCTGTGTAGGGTACAGGCCCACCATGAGAGAGGCTGTTTACCTTCACTCTAAAACTAACATTTCACAGCTCCTGTGACCACTCCTGGTCACTACTTGTGCTGAGTTAAAAGTGATAGAAGATCATTTGATGACATTTTTATTTAATACTAGATGATTCATCACCACTACTACTTCTGAGTAGAACTTTCTCCTTACTTGGAACCTTGTAAAAATTGACACAGAAATCAGTTGTTTCCAGAGTATGTTCATCAAAGAAAGACTGTTGGGCTGTCTCTTTTATCTTATTAAAGGGCTGCTTGTAACTTTATTACCCCTTTAACTTTGCATTAGAAAGGCAGGTCAGCCTATTAGACTGATAATTGCAGCTCCTTGTTTCAAATAGAATCCACCAGGTTGGATTTTTCCAGATTTGGGGAGTATATCAGTGTAGATTTTTATCACCTCATATAGAAATGTAAAGTTATGGTTCTGGTCAATAAAGTTTTGTTACAGTTTCAGTGGTGAGACAATTGTTTCTTTGCCGGAAGGGAACTACAACACAGAGATGCAGTGGTGAAAAACAGGAACAGTCGGCCATTTGCAAAGCTGGAGAAGAGGAGATGCACTCCAGATGAAGACACTACATTGTGGTTTATTTTATTTGTGTGTGTGTGTGTGTGTGTGTGTGTGTGTGTGTGTGTGTGTGTGTGTGTGTGTGTGTGTGTGTTGTGAGGAATATATACCATAGGACTAACCATATATCGTGACAGCACTTTTGTTTTCAGTAACTAATCAAAAATAGAACTTTTTTGATTGATCTGTTGAACTATACCTTGATTGGCTGTTTTGGATCTATTCAGAGAAATATGACAGATACCACTGAAAGTTACCAGAGTCCGTATTGCCCCTTTAGACTGAACAACATCTATAATGCATTTAATTACCCATCTTATAAAATAGAGAACATCTGCAAATCCTTAGATTTAAGAGTCTGTAAATAGCAAATGCTACTGACTGACACTGGTTTAGCATTGTGTCAACATCAGTGTGCACATATTTGAGGCCTGCTTTCCAATTTTTCAAAAGACTTTTTGGTATTTTGCCTTGATTCAATTCAGTAAACTGGGGAAAGAGAGCAGAGAAAAGACAATGCAGCAAGGGTCCATGAGTCAAACTGGGCATTGAGCTCTTGAAAGTATATTTGACCATGTGGTATGTGTGCGCTAATGATTCAGCCTGGAGTGTTGCAAATATCTAGACTAGATATTCTTTGGAAAATATTTGCCATTTCTGGTTGGTAGTCACATTTTTGTCTTTCTTTATCCAGAGCATGTAAAACTACCAGAACAATACCTTCTTGTACACGGTACGCTACATCAGTTTATGTTGAGTCCAGTCTACGGCCCTACTGACCAGTTCCCAACTCCTGGCTGGTGGCAGTGTGTGACTGAATCAGATCCTGGACCTCACAGGTGTGGCAGGTGATCTGAGGGATGAGTGAGCTCTTCCTGGAGTAACAGTAGCCCCAACCAGCTTCCCATGTTCCCTGCACCAATCTGCCCTTTCCTGTCGTCTTATCTGAGCATCCAGTGCAATCTAACCCAGGGTGCAGTACCTCTGTTTCACTATTCTCTGTGCTTCTCAGGTGACTTGTGATGATGATTGTGAAGAGAGAATGACCCGCTTGAGCTGAACTTGAGTTGGACTGACTGACAGAGTCCTGACACCACAATCTAGGCACAACCATCTCAGCTTCCTGCCACCCACAACTTCCCACCCTCTGACCTTTATGGCACCAAGGGCAACAGGATCACTGACAAACAGACAATGAGCTGCAGCAGCTCATTTAAGGATTATGTTCATTATAATGAACACTGACACAGAAGTTGGTGTTTCTGTGGGCTCGATAGTGATGAAATTCAGGTTTCTTTCAAAAAATTTGCTCGTTGCTTGGGCCAGTGGGACATGCTGATGTAGTTGAAGGGTTTTCTAATTACCAGTGTGGAGCCTTAACTTAGATCCTGTAGGGACAGATTGTACTTCCCTCGGCTGTCTGGGTTTGATTAAGCAAACCAATCCACCAGGAGCCAGCCAACCAGCTTCTTTTACAGTGTGACTTGAAAGAATTAGAGCGAAAAACTGCATTGCAAATAGTTAGCCACAAATCTGATCACCGATCCTAAAATGTACAGAGACATTAAAAGTGTTCAGCAGCCTAGAAAGGAGCACTACAGCCTGCAAGTATTCACATAGTCGCTGTGTTTAATCACTCTGCTACTCTGTGCTTTTCTAACTATCCATGTACCTATTTGTCTTAGATTAGCAATTCTCTTTTTTGTCGACAAAGTTAGTAAGGGCGAATTTTTTTTTACCTTGTTGACATGTTTCGACTACGTCTGCAGTCTTCCTCAGAGTACTCTTATGGATGGCCTCAACTTCAGTCTGAGCAACATGCAATGTTCTAGCCAGCAATTCCAGACAGTCATGGCTAACTAAACTCATCATCAAGATGTTATTTATGAGTGCTCTGAGGAAGACTGCAGACATAGTCGAAACATGTCAGCTAACTTTGTCAGCAAAAAAGAATTGGTAATCTAATATAAGAAAATGACAAAATGAACATTATAAATCTACCTATATATCTACTTGCTCAATCACTCAGAGGAATAATTAAGTTTGACTAAAGTAATATCACTTACCCACACAAATTCAACAATAATTTCAGCAAAAGAAAGTATTATGATTTCCCAGTTTTAAATACATTAGTGCATGGTAATATGAATAGGATTTGAATCATTTGTGAATCATCTGTCATTTGCATACCTACCAAACACACTATAAACATGTTTCCACATGTGCTCATTCCATAGCAGAGCTGCCAAACAGCAGTTGAACGCTGCTAAAAGCCGTCTATGATTTCCCTTGACAAAGAAATTGTTTTGTTGTGTTGTATTTCCAGGGAAGCCTTAGCTACACTCATTTTAGTGTATAATGTGTTCTTCATACATGCTGTATGTAATGTACTGAATCCTGTAAGTTTATGTGTCATCCTGGTGTGTGCATACTTTCATGAAGACAGAGGGGTTTGCGGGGCAAAAGCTTATTAAGCTGAGCGTTGTGTGTGTGTGTGTGTGTGTGTGTGTGTGTGTGTGTGTGTGTGTGTGTGTGTGTGTGTGTGTGTGTGTGTGTGTGTGTGTGTGTGTGTGTGTGTGTACATGCACGCGCACTCTTGTCTGCTGCGTAGATGTGGGCCACGAGCGTTAAACATGCGTGTGGACTTGCAGGCCTCAGCTCAGCTCTGAGATGTAATCTGATTTGCAGAAAGGAACGGGTCGTTTCACATGACTGGTTTAAAGGACCGCTGGCGTAAGGTTGTGCCAGTGTCCCTGACTGGTTTGGGCATATGTGTGTGTCTGAGTGGATATATGCAAGTGTGCTTGCATTCTTGTGTATATACACCTATAAGTATTTATTTGTTTCCACATTGTGCACCGCAGAAATATGATCATTTGTTAGTGTAGGCTCCTACACAGTAGAAGTAAAAAGGTGTTGAAGTTTGCAGTGCTGATGAACAAACTGGGCTGCTGCATTTACTTCGTTGTCCTTGGTTTTAAAATGTGTTTTATTTGGTAAAGGTTACATGAAGTAAGGCCACTGCTAATTAACAATCTGTCACATCTGGAAAAGAGTACAGCTCTGGTTTAGACTCTTGCAGGTTTTGTTTGCAACTTTCTGTTTACACGTCTCTTATAGTCAGAGCTTTATTTTTAACTAATGGACCATCAGAAATTATATCAAATAATTGAAATCATCCTATAGTCTTAGCACACTTAAGAGGACTGGTAAGATTAAATCCCCTTAAAGCTTTGCCTCTGAATCCTCCATGTTTTTTTTAACATTGTTTGTTGATGCTTTTTGCGGTGGAGATTATTGGTTGTGTTTTTTTTTTTTTTGTTTTTTTTTTGTGCTGGATGTGGTCCATCATGTGATTTTCATTGGAAAGTGGCTAGAGGAGATGACAACAGTAAAAGCAAGTGAGTGTGCATGAATGTGTGTTTGTGTGTCATCTGGCCTGGTTAATAAATGGTGGTTGTTTTCCATCTGGGGGTCATCATTAGTGGTCATGACCAACACAAGTAGTGGAGAGGAAGCCTAAAAAAAGATGACGTTTGCACCCGTGTGTGCTTGTGGGTGTTGTCGTTACATGTTAGCATGTACTGATGTTTTGAGTGAGCTATGATCATGCGTATCTGTTCTGAGAGGTTCAAGAGTGTGGGCTTGGTGTTTGACTATGTGTTTTCTCTCCTGTGTGAAGGGCTCATAAGCAGGACGATTGCAGCAAGCAGGAAGCTCTGATCCCATCAGGGATGTCAGCAGGGGCAGTTTTTCATAAGGTAGTAATCTCACCACACAAAGGGGTGTCCAATATTAGAGAGAGCCCCTACCCCTGAGTTAATCAAGACCTGACCAACCCTTCTCTTGGCTCACCAACTCTCTAAACATTACGTCATCCCAAGGCTTAGCCTAGCCACATGCAACTCCAGCCCACTGGTGTACATGATAACTCACTTAGCGCAGTATGATAGCTAGAAAAAAAACGAAATATAAGAAAGGATATAAAAGAAATTGGACAGCTACCTATGGTGCCTAGTGCCAGAGAAAGGTATTTTAAAAGGGAGAGGAAAGAACGAATCATTTTACCATGTCCTCCAGAAACTCTGGGAACCAATTTGCCGGTATTCAGTTTCTCTCCCCACCGTCCTGTTATTGCTGTTTTCCCCTCAACTCTTGGAGCCTTCATCCTGAAAGGAGGTTTTTTAGTTCAGGCTTTGTGTCACTCGGAAACAGTGCATTTGTTGCCAAGGTAACAGGTCTGGGACAGTGAAACTCAGAAGCAGAGAGCACCTTTGTCTGTGAACGGATGAAGAGGGGCTCGAGCTGTCATTGGTCCAGAGAGTGCAGCTTCAGTCCTTAACATGTCTGCATCTACAAACATGAAAGTGTCCTGGTCCAGTATCTCCCTGAACCCATTGACCTCATACAATAAAACCAGCACACCAAGTAAATTTTAAATGGTACCATGGAAAAGCCACTTTGACTACCTCCATCCTCCTAAACTGCCAGGCTTTGCAGAGTTCCTTTGAAACCTTAGATTTACATAAAATAGAGTTGGTTAGCTAAGTTGCCAATATAGGTTTGACTTTTTTAATGTTCTGTGAAGATACTTTAGAAGGTCTGAGTTGCACAGTTTTTATTTTAAAAAAAAAAACAAAAAAAAAACATGGTGGTGCAAGACTCAAAAATGATGACAGAAATGTTGTCAGGGCAGTTGAGCGTTAACTCAATAAGGCCCATTAAAGTGATATGTCTGGAGCCAGAAACATGAAAGCTTTCATTTTCATCAGTGTCCTTAGGCTGGGGACAATAGCAGAAATGTCTATAGGGTACTAAGAGTGGAAAGATAAGCTCCATGTAATTATTTGCAAAGACATGACACAGCACAAGTCTGAATTTCTTCAACAAGAAAACAAGAAAAACCTACAGAGAAAGACAGACAAATGTATGTCTGTTACTGTCTTCTGTGATAGCTGTAATACCTTTATTACATCAATCACAACCATTACTTTCCACTTGTAGTGCAACCAGAGCAAATGTAGTTAAAACCATTGCACAATAGCAGTTATAATCAGACCTTTATATATTGCTATGCATATATGTTTGAGTTGTATTCATGTCAGCTGTGTAAATGAATGAGCAAAATGAATGTCCATCAGTCAGTCAGTCAGTCAATTGCATCCGACGGAATCGGTGACATAAGTAAAGTTCTTCATTCAGCTTGTTCTGTCCAGCATTGCAGTCAAAAGTTCTTTGCCTACCAGACTAGTGTCTTCTTCTAGAACCTTCCTTGTTGTGGTAGGCCTGCCAACCCTTTTGACAGCATCAGGTTTCCATAACAGTACTTGACCAGCTGCTTCGTTGTGTCTCACCACATGCCCAGACAGAGCTAGTCTACGTTGCCTAATGATGGTTGACAAGTGTGCATGTGGACCATATAACGACTTGTTGATGAGATGCCATTTCCAGGAGATGTTTTGTACCATCCATAGTTTTCTGGTGTCCCGTCAGTTCTTTTTGAGAGAGTCTTCGATAGTGACCAGAAGTCAGGTCCATAGAGTAAGATGGAATCCACTGACGCCTTGAATACTCTCATTTTGGTTGTTGTTTTAATAGGAGATACCCACACTTTTGATAGAGAATTTAATGCTCCCCAAGCTTTACCAACAAGAATATCCATTAAAATGTTTTACAAATGAGTGCCAATAAATCCCAACTTAATGTCCTTAAAGCCAGATATTAGGCAGCTACCCAATAAAGGTCAGTGATTAAATTGGTGCAAAAATGTATTCAGTGATAAGAGCTGTGGGAATCCCTCATACTCACAATGATCATTTATTAAAGTTTAAAGCTTTTAAATGTAAAATGAGGTTTATAATCTATCAGGGATTCAGTTTGTGAGAGAACAGTACCAAAATGGCACAAGCAAATAGATCTTAAAGAACATTAATGTAAAATCTATTTATTATCTGAATGCATCACTATAGCTGATAGGAAAAGACAGCAATTCTGTGTCTGAACAGAACTCTGGATTTTTATGAGAGTGATGAAATTTTTGTCATTTCGTCATTTTCTTTTTCATATGTAAGGATCATGGTTAAATTTTATTAAGTTAAGCAATACGTTTCTTAATTATGTCAATTAGGTTTAGAGGAACAAAGAGGTGAATGAAGAAAAAAAATCACAAATTCGAGGAAAATCTGAATTTAAAAAAAGATTTTGTGATTGTAAACACTACGTAATAAGCTTGTCATATCTCTATAAGCTTTGGAACATTTGCTCTCTTATTGCACCATGCAGGCAGTCTCTTAATGCAGGGTTGGGCAGAGCTGGAGCAGATAAAATTTGATTCTTCTGTTTTTTCTTTTTTTCTTTTATCTTCACTCTTTAAAGAACCTCCCACTAAATCATTTTATTTCCCCATCCTTTATCTTTTTCAGATTATCTCCAGTGAGCAACAAGAAGAGGCTGACTAATGGAAACATGATCTCAAGAGATTCAACAGGTAGGGACGACTTTGGTTTTTGTTTGATCTT
Organism: Amphiprion ocellaris; assembly: GCF_022539595.1. Lineage (NCBI taxonomy): Eukaryota > Metazoa > Chordata > Actinopteri > Pomacentridae > Amphiprion > Amphiprion ocellaris. Next base: position 23,235,736 of record NC_072784.1, on the reverse strand, counting down.
CATTCTGTGGAATATGTGATCACACACAGCACAGTCTTAGGACAGTTGCTGTAAACAACCAAAATATGCTACGTTCACTGATCAAACAGAGGTAGCAGTGGCAGTTCACATATATAAAAGACATGATCAGGGTGGTGGCACTGGATTTTTGCCTATATTCGTGCTTTTTTTAAAAATTATGTAACCCAAGTCATGACAGTACAGTAAAAAATGCAGTGGCACAGAGGTATCACTTCAAACACAGCTTCTCTTGGGAGCCTCAGATCCTTTCATTGGTGCTGAATGAAGATATGCTTTGATGGCCCACCACAGAGTCGTGGCCTTCAAAGAAACTCATTGACTGAATTGTGCAGGGCCGCCAGCAGGCTGAATGAGCGCCACTGTATAAGTGCACCTCTCAGGGTAGTCGTGGGTGTTCCCAGTGGAGGTCAAACATGCTTGACCCCAACATGAGTACTAATTTTCTATAGATTTTAGGTTTGCATTTCTCTTCTTTTCTTTCCTTCTGCCTGGTTCTATTACTAAATGACGGGGAGCTGTGTGCGGATGGCAGGGTGCCAGCAGACAGGTACTGTAGATGTGATGATGAGGGAGTGTGATAGAGGCTGGCCTCAGTTGCATCCCCAGGCAAAGACAGACATACACAGGCAGGCTGAGACTCAGAGGCAGGTTGGGGCCTGGTTTTGTATGCTGATGCTGCTCTGCTGGCTCTGCTCCAAGGTGAGGCATAGGCGAGAAACGTGGGAAGGGAAAAACCAGAATGGTGGCCAAAAGTAAAGATACAGAAAACACACAACCACAAATGAGGATAGATTATAGCATAGAGTGTTAACAAAAAACAAGACAGTGTTTGTAGCTTATGCTCCAGGAAACAAACTGAAAAGAGATGATGACGTGAAGCCCTGAGGAGAGAGAGGGAAATGCAGGAGGAGAGATATGAAGAAAGAGTGCGGCCACTTCCTGTACGCTGGTAGAACGTGACTCCACACAGGTAAACCAACTCAAAGGTGCAGACAGGCAGGAAGAAGATGAGAAACATTGATGAATGAGTACTTGTCCTCTGACATGTTCCTTCCCCGAGGAAAGAATAGTCAGGCCGGGCCGGTCCCGCCACTTTACTGCCATGACAACTGCAGGGTTGAGTGGATGTTGTGTGGGGGTGGACAATGTGATGTCATTTTCTGCAAGGCTGTATGAGCAAGTGCAGGTAAAGTAAAGTCCCAGCTGTCAGTAGGCCACCTACCTGCATTACCTCACCTTGGAATATTCTGACATTGAAAAGCTGATTTTGTAGACTGATTAACACCAATCTCAGAAAACAACAACTTATTCATCCAGTTGTTCTACTGAGTCTAAATCAATCTCTCATCTTCTTCCACAGCTATTATTATGTTATACTACGAATACAATTTATAGTTTGTATCTTCAATCTGTGGAACAAGACTTATCTTCTTAAACAGACCCCAGTTACTCTGACGTGATTAAAGGGTGACATCGTATTTCTGTTACTGAGTTGAAAAACAGCATGTTTTAGATGCACAGTAAGTCGGTCTGGCAATTTGTGTCCGCAAAGCTGGAAGCAAAGAAGTCTAGATTTTGCCACCACTCATAATTTGATCATTTCAGCTGTGGATGAGAATCTGGGTAGTTCATCTGCGACTTCTTGATGCCATTTTGTATCCTGAAGCCCTTTTTTGTGTGGAAATTGTACAAAAACAGCCTAATTCGTCATGCTATATAAATCACAAGCATCCAAGTTTCTGTTGATGAGCTTTGGTGTTTTATGAATCTGTGTATCACTTTGAATATCTCATTAAACATTTACTCAATATTAAAAAAATGTTCCCAGAAAAAGATTATACACCCCTAATTTTCTTTATTATGGGTATGAGAAATGTGTCAGTGTTCAAGCAAGTGTTTTTTGGCCCTAGTCAATCATTAATTTGTGTTTTATGTTTCCAGGATCACACCAAATCCAAGTTTGGATGGTGGACCAGCATCCCCACAGCAGATGTTTGCTCCTGGCATGGCTGCTGACAGTATGAGCTCCATCACTGACAGTCTAGCTCTCAGGATCCAGCCAGCAGCTTGAACTTGGAGGAGCCATGACATAAACTCACCAGGATAGCAAAGCATATTCCGCTGCTCAGGCATCATGGAACATATCAGTCAACCTCTTCTGGAAAGGTGCTCAAGAGAGGAGTCAACTTGATGAATGAGCATTTACTGTAGCTACCATGACGGTCTACATACTGTTTAACTATTTTCTAAATTGAAACTGGATTAGTATTTTCCCGTGCATACATCTGCTCTTGATTTTCAATATTTACTGACACTGTTGCTCATATACTGTAGCTGTGATTTTTACTGTGTTATTCTAAATACAGCATCAATAGTTTTTTTGGATTTCATTTTCTGGACTATTTTTACTACTTTGAAGGCTATTCTTTGCTTAACATTTCAGGTTGATCGAATGAGGATACATATCTCCTATGCATGTGATCAAAATGCCTCAGAAAAATTACTCTGCCAAGACAATGGAACATTTCAAAGAAGCCATTGTCATCATGGTCTTGATAAATGTAAAACAAAATCTCTTTTAATGACAACGCATTTTGTTTTGACACATTGGCAGCGTGTCTTAATTCTGGTTCATAATCCTGTCAAGTTGTCGACTCTCATTATGATTTATTGCTCCAACATTTGTGTTGTGTCTGTGAAACCTTGTTAGCAGAAATAAAGAGGTGTATCCAAGCTGCTGTCTGTTTTATCATTGCATCTGCAGCTCTGTGAGATGAGTAACCGATAAGATGGTTTCATGATGTTATCTGTGTCAACTGTTACTGTTCGTCAAGCTGGTTTCATTACTAGTTAGTTACTATGTGCCAATCTGGTATTAGGGGATTAGCTAGAGTTGTATCACTCTTTTATTTTTCTTTTGGGTTTAGACAGTGAATAAAAGTGAAGTGAAAATGGAAAACCATGACATTTAAATGTTGATAAATTGAAATGTTTTAGGAAATCACAAGGTTTTGCTTGACTAATTCAATGTGAATAATAAGGACAATGTTCAAGAGATTAAAAATGCATTGTGCAAAAACCAAATTCATTATAATCACAAGCACTTTTGTAGTTTTAACACATGACATCATAGAAATTAGCGTCGCTCTGCTGAGTGCAGTTTCTCTGAACTATGTGTGTATGATAATGACAGAAGTATAAAATGTCACAGTCCAGGTCAGCATGGGTCAAACTGCAGGGAGTTTTTTAACCTTTTTGTGGATAAAATCCCCACTACTATTCCACAGAAAGACATTCTGTATAAGACAAATGCATATATTCTTCTCAATTAGTGCGAGTAAGTTCAGCAATTCAGCAGTCACTTCCCATTCAACTGTCTCTCACTGTCAGTTTCCTCTGTGATTGAATAAGGTTTGGCTCAGGATGAGTGGAAGCTATGGGCCTTGTCTTGGGATTGGACATGGGGTGCAAGACTGCAGAATAGTGGAGTTGCTCAGGGTGTAATTATTCCTTAAGGGGTTGCTTATTGTTGTCTTTCTGTCTGCAATATAACAAAGCTGACCAGGCTAGGTTCCATTGTAGTTTGTTCAGGCTTTTCTTATGGTGCTTGACAATGTTCTGACAAGTTGTTGAAAGCATCATAGGGATTATATTAAGAATCAGATTTGAAGGGGACCAGGTCATTGCCATCTGAAAAAAAGAAGAGGGGGGAGTGAAGGCCCCGGCGCTGATGTTTTGGAAGTTGAGCTTCATGACATCTTTATGGCCCTACTTACGGTCAACAACATTAGCATGTCCACAATGCACTTCTCTGCCTGTCTGCTACCCCCGCACCCCCCTTGTTTTTTTCTCCCCTACTTTTTCTCTCACACATACACATATACACAACTCGGGGGGGGAAAATGACCTCTGCGGCTCTCAATTCACTGCACTTCTATAGCCCTGAATGGACTGGCTCAACAAAAGGTGACATAATTTTCTCAGGGTTTGATTGGCCCCCTCCATGCTTCAAGATGACATCATGCAACCCCCTCCATGCAACACATCACCACCAGCGCCCCCCCACCCCACACACCCCACACACCACACACACACACACACACACACACACACACACACACACACACACCTCTCGCCCCTCTCTCCCCGTTCTTGGATGCTGTTGCCAAGACAACAAAGCTAGGCCCATGCTGTTGGGCTAGACTTGGCAGTATATTGCAGCTTGGCTATCCATAATCAACTCAGGCAGCATTTCTCTTGTATTTGAGATGATAACGGGGAGACAGGAAGAAGAGGAGGGATGTGGAACAGTGTCTTGGATATAGTGATGGGTTCCTTTTTCATTTGACCTCTCATCTACATGGAGTATTGATGTAAGTTTCTGCAGTAGAAAATGTGGGATGGAAAATGAGGCACTTGAGGGCAGGATGTGTGCTTATGTGCAACCTGTAAGTCATGAGTAATTTTCTTAAATTATTGAATTATTGTTCATGCCTGTTTGAACCACACTGAGTCAGGTTTATTGTCACACTTGGAAAAATTTTTTTTAATTAAATAAAAAAATTAAAATTAAATTAAAAAAAAATATATATATATATATGTGTGTGTGTGTGTGTGTGTATGTATGTATATGTATATATACATATATATGTGTGTGTATATATATATATATATATATATATATATATATATATATATATATATATATATATATATATATATATATATATATACATATATATATATATATACATATATATATAAATAAGTCCAAGATAAGGAACCAAATTAAACATATTTTTGCAGATATACTTCTTTTTCACCCAGTTATGTCACAATTTTAAAGGGGGGCAGTATCTGGGGTGGTCCACATATCATTGTTCTAAAACATCAAGTAAAAAATCCTGAGCTCTCCCACAGTATTAGAGCCAGAAGATCAGTCACTGGCTGCCTAGCTCAGCTCAGTACAATCTGTGACCCTGACTAATAAATGCCACTTTTCACACTGGTGTGTATCCAAGTCTATTACAGGCCCTGTGCAGCAGAGTGTCACACACATACAAATGGCCATTTCCCCCCGGAATTGTCATTAATGAGGATAATTTGAAGTGAGGTTGACATCCAGCCCAGAGCCAAACCTTGTTGGTTCCAAACACTCCTGCAGCATGGATGCCTTTGAGCACACTCCAAACCATTTCCTCAAATTGGAGCCGTGTCCAAAGAAAAAATGACACAATTACCACTTGGTCTTGGAGGAGGTCCATGCTTCATGTTAAATGTTACATATTGCATTAAAGTCATGTGTGACGCATGCTTGTGCTTGTGCTGGTCCATAATGGTTTAAATGGTCAACATAAGATAACTTTCTCTTTATGCTCTTCCCATTCAGCTTTCTGTCTTTATCTTGTCCATCATGCTAAGTCCCTTACCCACTTTAAAGTGTCCCTCTCTTCAGTTTTCATGCTTTCCCTTTCTTGCCATTCCCTGTGGTGTGATGTGATTAACTGTGGTGTACTGGGTAAGCCACTCCTTAGACTTCCTTGGAAGAAATCATAGCTTTAGTGGGTTTCTGAGCTTGGATGAACGTTGACAGGGTATCGGTTAACTCTGGCATGCTGAGGATGCGTGGGCTCCCAGTGACCATGACGTCGATCCACTCAGCTTTGCTTGCACAGGAGAAATGGTGGGAATCTGCTACTTTGCCTTCTCTCTGTATTTTCTACAATTGTTCTTTATGGAGGCAACCTATTTTCCAACAGGTTTTCACTTTCTAATGTGTCATGGGATTCACCTTGACTTTATTATGACTGTATTTTCCCAAGTAAGAACTTTATCAATACATCAGGTGCAAATGTATAGTGACATGAAAGTTATGTACTTCCCAAAAATCATAAAACCCATAGCAGAGTTGTGGGTTTATTCATGGTGACAGCCTTGATTGGCAAGATAACATAGATGAGGCAGTTGCATGGCAAACCATCCCTCAGTCTGAGGCCTGGGCAAGCACCCTCTCACCCTCTTCATCCCTCGCCTCTCTCGCCCTCTCCTAATCCTCATTGAGAAGGAGAAGGGGAGACTCGGGAAGCAGGAGAGGATGAGGAGGAGAAGGAGGAGGGAAGCAACAGAACAGGCCAAAGGCTCTACTGACATCCATGGGAATCTGCAGATCCATTCAGTGGTAATTATCAGCATCAATGCAGAGAGGCAGTAGCAAGGCAAGGGGTGGGGGCAAGTGGGTGTGGGAGAGTTTTTGGGCATGGGGTTGGGCAGAAAGAAGGGGTGTGGGGGAGGGTCTGTCCAAGATGGAAATGATGGTGCATCAGAGAAGGTTGCACTGAGAGCAAGGGGAAGCAAGGCGGTGATATAGAAAGTAACGTGGGTTTACTTTCAATTTTGGCGAAGATGATGCGAGCTTGACCTTATGAGCAAGCACATTTTGATTCAGAGCAGCATTTCCCTGTCTGGTCTCTGGAGAAGTGATTACAGGAAAAGAAATATTTATAGACTGATGAACTATACAGTGCATGACCAAATGTGAATGCAGTGATCATGAAAACTATCTGTAAATAAAGCCATTTCTCACTTTGCTTCCATGTTTCAGATCGCACATATGGGTGAGAGCTTTTACTCCCTTACAGTCTGAGGTAATTCATTTTTCATACTGAAGGATTTCAGATTAATTTACAGTTTTGTTGTTGAGTACTTTTCCTCCTAAAGACATATCTAATAACGCATTACTTGTGAAAGTACAGTATATATGTGTGACAGAGTAAAAGAATTCATGCATTGCATTTGCTGTCTGTGTGAAACAAAGGGGCATGCTAGATGTTCTCAAGTCCAGGATGCCAGCACTCAGACAGGCCATTTCACTGCTGGATTCAGAATTCAGGCTAAGAGACCACCTCAAACACTCTGGGTTGTCCCCTCTAGAAGAGAACGTCACTCCCAGCTCACTGAACGCCACGTTTGAACTTTTGCCAACTGGCAGAGCTAGATCTGTCCAACAGAGGAAAATGATGACAAATTATTTTTATTTCCTCCCCTTTTTTTGTCATGGGAAAATCTGAAGGTTTTCCAGCAGAGGGAGATTCGCTACAGCAACTTTTAGTGGCTTGAACTTTACTGATTGGCAAAGAGGAATGGTTAGACTTAAATGGAAGACACTGAAACTTTTAGAGATGTGTTTTCACTGACAGCGTTGCTCAGTTCTTTTCTCTGTGAAAGGAAGATGAAGTCAAAGGTCAGGTCAGCACTTCGTTAGAAGGTCTGGGGATGTTCTGGAGTTTACATAGGAAAACACTGTCGGATAGAGATGTGTCATTATGCTTCTGGTGAATTTAGACAGATGGTGTCAACCTGTCAAGAGACAAATGATGTCTTAATGTGAAGCAGCCAGAAAGAAATTTTCCACATGATGAAAAGATGTGAAAACAAATCTACCAATTGCTGAAATTTCTAATCAGTTCTAGTTATCAGCGTTAAATCGATATAATGTGAAATGCCCAGAAACAATATAATGCAAAGACCTGTGACATTCTCTGATCTGCTTTACACATCCTCATGTTATCAAACTTTTGCCAAACCTTTTTGAATCATAGATTAAACTGATGATGAGAGACAGTTGAGTAGGAAGTCACTCCTGAATTGCTGAACTTACTTACACTAATTGAGTAGAATATATACATTTGTAGTGTACAGAATGTCTTTCTGCAAAATAACAGTGAGGATTTTTATCTACAAAAAGGTTAAAGATACTTTGCTGCACTTTTTCTTTATCTCTTGCTTCTGTATCTCTTTTATTACCTCTGCAGATTAAAAAAAACGTCAAAGCACTTTGTCTGTTTCTGTAACTTCCCATAGCACAGACTCATTATGTATATCCCAAAAATATTACACACAACACTACAACCACTCTATCATTGAGCATAAAACTGCATGAATTCCCAAAAAACTAAATAATTCCATTAAGCAGCTTTCTGATTTCTGATGATGTCAATCCAAATGTTCAATGACTGCATTCACCTTGTGTAGCTGTCAGATGTGATCACAACATATATCAGGATAGCTCCTTTTTTTTTTTTTTTTTTTTGCTCTGTAACCTTGCTGCCTTCCACACTGCAGGAATTGTTTAGTCAGGGAAAGGAGTGACCCTTGACACACACACACACACACAAAGTTCCTTTTTGCATGCAGCACTTGAATTTCGTTTCCTGATGTGTAAAGCTGGCATAGGGGTGACGAACAAGAAGAACTCTCACGGCTATCTATCACAATGATAGTACTAACGAAATGGCAGTGGTGTGTTGCTCATATAGTGGCACTGTGGTTTCTCCTGTGTCTTTCTGCTTAAAGTCTGAGCACAGATCTGCTAAAAACTTTGCTGTAGGTATTGCATACACCCACAGTGTGTATCTCACATAGCCAATCACTGTGCCAGATAAGGCCTGTCATTCCTGTGTCTGGACGGGTCGATAGCCATCAGCTCTGAGGGTAGTGATCCCCTGTTTATACAGTCAGTGAAGCCCTCAGCACCAACACACACATGATGCAGCTGTTTCACCCCACTGCACATGCATCTACGCCAGGATAACAGTTGGACAGCCATATTTGCACACAGACAAGGCCATAACAGATAGGGGGAAAAAAATCAACACCATTCATTCCTTTCCAACTTTCTATGAGGGATTGTGCTACACACCTTAGACCAGTGTTTATATTACATGCTGAAAAGAGAGAAATTAGCTAAATCAAACACTACAATGATAATAAGCACTACACTGACTCTAGTAAGACTTTATTTTCATGTGAATAATGGTTGATAATAATACCAAAGATGCTAAAGATCAGCTTCAACCTGCACCGTATGCAGAAATCTGACACAGATTTAGGCCTGCTTTTATCTTGACACAGATGATGTTCAAAATACTGCAGACTCAGGGTTTTTCTTCTCTTGTGTTTGTATTTCAAAGGCAGCTTTGTCCTCCTGTTCATCCTGCTTGAAATGTAGCCCAGAAAAGTTGATGTTGTGTGATCTTATCAGAGTCCCCAGAATATTCCTTTCCCCACTTGAAACTTCTTACTTCTTCAAAAGCTCTAGGAACAAAACTGTTCATAATGCTTTAGGACATACTATGTTTGCATTCTGAGTGCAGCGCGCACGTCAGCAAGATGAGCAACATGTTCAATTATGATCTAATTTGCATATTATTTTTTGTTCAAATGAAAAATAATGGACTAATTTTCAAGTCATCAAAGTAGACACACCACTTGCAAAAACAATAAAAAGAAAACCCAACAGTTCACTCTAAGTGAGGGTCACATCAAATCAAAGAAAAGCATTTACTCCAAAAAAGTCCAATGCTATTAAATTAATGTACAGTTTAAATATAAGTATATGTGTATGTATATATATATACACACACACACACACACACACACACACACACACACACACACACACACACACACACACACACACACACACAGTAAAAAGCATTGAAAAGCAGAGAAAAGCATTGCACTGGCCTTCTTCCACTCAGTAAGGGTTCTAGACTAAAATGCAGCAGTAGCATATGTCAATGGCAACACACAAAACAGAATAGAACCTGATCAGACAAAGTTAAGTGCTATACCCTCTACCTCCCCCTCTTTCAACCCAAAAGTCCTGAATATGGATGTTTTGTGTCACATACTCATATGCTGAAGCACGTTTTTGTTTTCTGTGGCCTGCAGGAACACACATCAATCTCTGACACTGAGTAGTGTTTTAGACTGGGTGCCTGATGTGTGCAGATTTTTCCAACAGTTAACTCAGGATCAGAATTGGAGACCTGTGTGTGTCACAGCCTTGAGAAAATACAAAACCCACTAATTGTGCATGTGTTGCTTGCTTGCGTGCTTCTGTCAGGTGTGTTTTAATATGATTCCTTGCTTGGAATGATTCACCTCTTTATGTGAAGTTTCATTGTGCTCACTGGTGAATAAAAAAGCATTCCCGCATCAAATCCTCCTGAGAATGGCTATGAGCAAATTGTCCCATCTCCACCTGAAACAGCTTGAATGGCATTGTCATCTTTGCAGGTTGTTGTAATTTGGCACCTGCTGGGCTCAGGTCCAATTTCTCGTGAGATATAATGCAAATAAGAATTCACACTTAGTCTACAAAGACGCTCTAACTGGATTTCATCCATATTCGGCTTTTCTGTGCTGTAAGAAAGCAGCATGGCTACCATTTAATTAGCCTTTTATCACCCTCAGTTAAGTAACTTTTACTTAACGTTTAAAGACAAGATGTAAGAGACCACAAGCAAATTCAGACTAATACCATTAAATGCCCCTTAGTTATGTCAAGCCATCCTGTTTTAATACAGTCTTCTTATATTTCAACCTCTGAATTCCTTTGTGGCCCCTAGGAGCTCCCTTGTGAGAGGGAAAGCAAGAGATGGACTTATTCTGTATAACAGATATGGGGCTGTGACAGTATCTTTGTGGTGCAGACTGGGGAAAGTCATTGTAGTTATCTCAAGAATCCCTCCAGTATAGCAATGTGCTTAATTCTTGTTTATGTGTTTACAACCGGGGTATGCTGGAGTCACTCCTCAAGGCAGTGGACATGGGTGTGAAGCTGTGGCTTCACAGCTGGAGCCAAGGTTCGCATATCACATGATTAGCGTGATGGCCGTAATAACAGCGGTGGTGGTGGGGTTATCAAGAGGTTACGATCAGCTGAGGAAGAGACAAAGTTTATTGCCACTGGGGGGCGGGGGGCTGCAATGTCTCTTCGGTTTCACATCCAGAACTATTTCAGAAATTGCTATCATTTAAAGCCATTGAAAGACATTATTTATGGCTGTTTTATAACACTGTATAAAAATGTTAAAACTTTCTTTGTATGGGGGGAGGATAGCTCAAAATGAACATAAAAAGTGCTTAGTATGATTGATAACAAACACAGAGTGTGGGATGGATGGGAGTGAAATGGTGTCCTGGGACTGCAGCACATCCTGTCAGCTGAGCTCCCTCTCTGCCTCTCCCTCCATCCTTTCCTCTTTTGCTCCTCTGAACAGCTGGTGCTCCCCACTGCATGCAGGGTGATGTGTGGGTTGAAGTAGTCTTTCCTTAGGGTCTCCAGCTGAATCGGGGCTCAGCCTGTAGTAGTGCTCTGAGATTACTAGACCTTTTGACCCCTGGGCTAACCTCCTAGCTTCATCTCTCCCCTGGGCCAAACTCATACCCATACTGAACACATTAACCCACTGACCCTCTCTGTCCTTCTTATTGATACATGGGACACTTTTTTTTTACTCAGTAGTAACAATAGCTATTATTACCTGCCTCAAGCACTCATTTACAAATATAAAGCTGTAAATGTGGTGACAAAACAAGATTTGACCAAGAAATGGACCCTGGATATGAGCAAAAAATTCATTGCATGCTTAGTTGACAGGGGCAGTTTAGGACACACTCACACCAACAGCAGGCCCAAAGTCTGTTCAGCTAGACTGTTCAGAAGCTTCTGACTGAAGTTAAAAACTGAGTTTCCAGGCCTGCAGGGCTGCCAGGCTGGTCAGGTGCAAGGCTTGGGGCTGGGTGACTGCCACAGGGTAGCACCACCCCTCCCTCAGCCACTGATCTGCCCAGCGTGCACAGGACTTAGGGCAAAAGCCGGGGATTATCTCCAGTGCACTTCCACCTCTACCACCCACTGCCTCCTTGCAGTGCAACATTATGCAGTACTTCACTCACCCCCCTACCCTCCTCCTCTAACCTGTAACTCTGCATAACGCCAGACAGGACATCCACATGCACACATAGCCAAACAATTTCTGAGAAATCAACCCTAATAAATATTTGCCAACAGTGCTTGAACACTTGGGCTTTATTGTTCTTTATTAGTTAAACCTCCCATGGCAGACAGGAAATGATACTTGTTTTTCATGTTCTGTCTAATTCCTCCTTGGTAACTCACTCATCACTCAGTAATCAAGTCTGACAACATTTGAAAAAAAGGCAATAATGTAAGATTGACATGTTGAGATAACAAAGGTATATTATGGTATATTATGACTGTGCTGAATGGCATAATTTTAGATGCCTTTGTGTACTACGAGTATAAATTTAACCAAACACCAACTTCATCTTTCCTGGAAAAAAAAAGCATTTTTTTTAATGTACCTGCACATACAAACACTTTTTAATATGGCTTGCATGATTAGACATATCCTTTTGTTTGTTAAAGGGATATGGATGGATCCTTGCTATGAAAGAGATGACAGAGGGAACCAAAGACCTCTACCTTACTCTCTGTATGGCTTCTCTCAGTACGACTCTGCTTTAAAAGGGAGCTTATGTTTCATATCCTCATAACTCATGGCCTACTGTGTGCTCTGTATCCCCAGTGACTTTTTTGCTCAGTCTCTGTGCTTCTCTTTCTGTCATACCTCCCTACAAACTCAAGCTCTAATGAGCTGCCTCTCACTCACTTATGATGTCATGTATGAGCGCTGACAAGCATCTTGTCTCTATGAGGGTTGAAAAACAAACAGTAGCTGAATAAGATGGCTACTGATAGAGACACAAATCAATCCTCTCAATCAAATGACATCGGTCAGCCTGTGGCTGACCCTGTAAGGTAGCAACAAAAGGTTGGAAAGAAAAGAAACTGTGGACTTGTCCATGTAAAATGAAGAGATATAGTTCTGGTTGGGAAAGAAAGATACAAAAAGTTTGAGGAAATTACCAAATTGTGTTGGAATAGAGATGTGTCTCCTACAACATTCAATTCTAATATTTTTGAGACTGGTGGGTTTTTTTTTCTGTGTCTGTCTTTAAGAGTCTGTGCTGGTGATTTGTATCTCCAAGGCAGGCCAAAATCTGCAGAGTTGCAGCTGTGAGGTGGAATCCACTTGGCATAGTGACATACTTTGTGTGTTAAAACTGAATGTGTGAAGGAGATGTGTACCATTCCCTTTGTATTTCTTCACATGGTGATGTAAATTGATATCAAAAAGATTACCGCCATATTTGAAAAACGCAGGCAGAGCAGCTTTTTACTGTCTCCTCTGCTCAGGTTTAGGCAAGCTAAACAAGTCAAAATGGCCTCTAAGAAAGTGGATATGCAGTGACATGTTCTCACAGTGCTGCCTGCTGCAGATTTTGGCTGTCTCCAGGGTAGAGGTGTATGCACGTACATGCTTGTGTATCTGAACAGGATGAAGTGGCAAGGAACACGGGCAACAAATTATGGCCTGATGCCAGGTGAGATAATGACACTGTCGAAAAGAATTTTGGGTAATGTGGTAATAGTAGCATGTGTAAACAATGATGTCACCAAGACATTTTGTCTTCTGTATACATCCAGTGGTTTCATGGAAGGCGGACCCTTTAACTTGACAGGAAGACAGAAAGGAGGATGAAGGAGAGATAAGGGTTAGACGTGATCAGCAGGGTTGTAGGTGAGATAGAGAGGAGTTTATGCCAGCGTATGATCACAGGATGGACTGTAATGGAAGTGATATGGAGGAGATTACATGTTATTGTACTTGTTCTTGTTATGCAGTTGTGCATAAGCGTATGGCATATTTATGGTATATGCAGAGCATGGTGGTAGAGTCTAGTGTACTGTATGAGAGATTTATCATAGCCCATCATCTCCTACTTCTCTTCCTCCTCCTTCCCTTGTCTCCTAAGCCTGGCCTCTGTAAACCCATTATGCAGGCATGTAGGCACTGTACCCGTCCTTTTACCAGCCCATGCAACCACATTACCCTCACACAGCTGGCAAATGCCCGTGTGGGCAGTATGGACCCTAATTTGCCTCTATTGCCAAATACCAACACCTGACAGGCACAATGCTGATGAAGAATTAAAGTCAGTAGCTGCACAGCATTATGTTTTAAGAGCACATGCTATTTTAAACTGCTGAGGATTAAAACTATGTATGCCATTTCACACCAGCAACTCCAACCAAAAGTCAGGTTAGTTCTGCCATGTAATTTTTATCAAGTAGACACACAACACTCCTCAAACAAAATCAGGAAGTATTGTAAAGTCCAGGTAAAGATCTTAACTCTACTGGATCAGCAAGATCAGGATTTACAAAAGACAACACATTTATCTAAACTGGTTTCAGGTTTGGCATCCTTTTGTCCAATTAATCTTGTGTCTATTGCTTTAATGGTTGGCAGCAAGCATTGCGCAATCCCTTGTTTGAAGCTTACAGAAGACTTAACCAGACAAAACAATCTCATTCCATATAACTTTGCAATGTCACTGAGATTCATTGTGTACAAATGACATGTAGATACAATACATGATGGGATGTGATTGCAAAAGGTTATCCAAATTTAAATACATCACTTCAGTAGTATCAAGGGGCCTTTGAGTGAGGGTTTTCTGCAGTTTGAGGTGAAACGGAAGGTCTTGCAGTCTAGGTTGGGCTACTGTATTAGCGTAGCTCTGACAGCACCTGGGACTGTTTAGCATTCTTACCAGACCTAGATAGACCTGCTGGACAGAGTTCAGCTCTGTGGGAGAAGATTAAAATGTACAAAGAGAGACAGGGCTTTCTAATGCAAGTAGGACAGCAATGCTACCACTTTTCCCATCAATGTTCTCAAACCTACAAATCAATTCACACCTGCACAGCCTAACATCTCTTTTTCTATACATCACACACAGTGACAAGACCCACTGCACACAGCTGGCAGGTTGCAAAACAATATTTTAAAAGCAGCTACAAAAATAGGTATACAATATTTTCAAGGAAAAAACAATACTTTATACTTTACTATAACTGTAACTTTATTAACTAGATGACTTGTACAAATTAAATGTTACTGTTTTGCTTGTAAACTAGACAACAATGTCAACAGTCATGAAATTAGCAGTTACAAGTCAGAGAAGATGGCAGAAACTATGTCCACTTTATTTTGTCAATTAGGATGGCCTTTAACCATACCACTCTCATTTATATCTAAAACATACTGTAAATGCAACTCATTTATAAGATATTTGTCTTTTTTTTTCCATTTGTCTCTCAGGAGGATATATTCTATCACTGGTTTAGTTTATCCACTAAGAGTACTGTTGCTTAATCCCAAAAAGGTCCTTCCCTTTGCTCTCACATGCAGCCTTACTTTTCACATTAGTGCAGGGTTAGAGCAGTGGTTTCACCTCAATAGCCAGTTGGCTATGATCCTTGTTCTGGCTCCAGCTTCTGCGCCAACACTGTAGCATGGCAGCTCAGTCCAAAGGGGTTTCACAGACTGTGTCTAAGTGTTTGGGGTTAGAAAGAGGGGTTTCTCTCTTGTGACACAGTCATGACACAAGCCAGTGTAAGCCTTGTTTGCTGGATGGATGGGGCGACGTTCTGCCTTGACCAATGTTGACCCGACTAGACGACCACAAGTACTTGGCCGACTTCGACTCATTTTTGGGCTGCCAGCCCACCTCCATGTTCTGTGCTTCTTTTGGACTTTTTTGATCCCAAACAAAACCACAAAAGTGGAGAGGCTGATGCAGTGAGATTGTCGAACAGCTCTACCTCTCCGTACAGCAGTGAGGTCATAGACTGTATGCCTCAGCTTAATACTTGGCATGATGCATGGTAGATGTCTTTGAATCTCTCTTAGCACCAGTACCTTCTATCCCCTCTTCTTCTTAATCTGTTCCCCTTCGTCTCCTCTATCGCCCAGCTTTCTTTCAGAGGTCTGACATCCTACCACCTCATCATGGTCTAGAGAAGAAGCAGGGGAACATATGTTATCTAAATTATGATTACGGTATATATATTCTCATCTTTGAATCCCTCAAGATCCCAGCCATGCATGCTGCACCAGCTTTCCCACAAAGCAAAAATTATTAGTATGTCTGCATCTTGGCATTAGAAGATGGTGCTATGACATAAAATGTTAGTATAACATCAGCATTGCCAAGTTGCCTATATGGTAAGGTAAAGAAACTTTAATATCTGGGTACTGTTACACATCACAGAAGGGCATCAACTTTTGAGCCAAACATCACACTCTCCTAGAAGGCACCATATTTCTCCTTACTCCACCAAGGAACGGTGGAGTTATGTGACAATTGGTGTACGTTTGTTCAGGCCCGGAGTGGCTAATCGGAAGGACCGGGACAATTCCCAGTGGGCCGGTCTGATGTTTGGGCCGCGATGGCCAGTGTTCACTTTTTGTTTTGTTTTGTTTTTTTTGGGCCGGTGTTCAGTTATGGCACTGGTCTGATCGCCAATACTGCTGCAGCGGTCCCTGGGCCACCTCCACTGGCAGCTCTTTTTTCTATTTTTTTGCAGGCGCACCCTGATGTAACACGTAGGTGCACATGGTCAGAGGTGTTTGAAAGATGGAAAATAGAACGAGCAAGGGTGGCGAGGAGAAGGCACACATATTTTTATTTATTATTTTATTTTATTTTTAATGTTTAGATTGATATCTGTGAACACTTATTTTAATAGAATATAGATTCTGATATTGTTGTAAAGAATAATGTTGGAGATGTGCACTCTTGTTGAAATAAATCCACATTGTGAAGCAACCCTTACTTGCATTGAATTGGAAATATTTTAGAAAAATACACAGAATTACAAGGCATTACAGAACAGTGCGCTATTGTAGACTTAACATGTAAGGTTATAATTACATTATTTTAATAATAATAATAATAGGTCGTGATCTAAAGTAATCCGGTCTGAGGCATGAAACTCCAGGCTGAAAATGAGTCCCACTCCGGCCCTGCGTTGGTCTGTGAATCTGTCTGTCTGTCCATGAGATACATTACTCAAAAACGGACTAATGGCAGGGAAGGTCAGAAATGACACAAGGACCAAGTGAGATTTCCCATTGCCAGACATAACATGACAACATGTGAACACTGTGTCAGTTACCTGCTGACGATCACATGATTGCGATCCTACTACAAATTGTGATTTATCAGTTGGAAATCATACATGGAGCAAATGATTACACTGTGGGGTGTTTCTGAGTCCCATCAATTCCTGCTGCCCGCTACATATTTAGGTCATGCAATGTAGCAATTCCCAGCAAGACAATGGTGAAGCTCCTGATGTTTCACAAAGCCTTTATTTACGTTCAGCTGTCAGCCTTATTTTGAACACAAATTCACCTTTCTGTCCTTCACTGCTTTCTTCAGGAAACACCGTAAGAGCTTGTCCCCATTCCAGCAAGGTTTTTATAAGTTTAGACACATCCTTTGCTAGACAGCAACAGCGTGGAACCATTTTCTTTCATCTTTACCTGAATTTTCGGACTCTTCACCCCCCCTTCAGCATCTTTGTCATGTCAAGAAACCGCTTCTTAGATAAACACTTCCTGTGCCACTGGAATGGTGACAAAATAAATGCCCATTACATTAAAAATACACCTTCAAAATAAAAGCATGGAGGGAACGGATATTTTAACGCTCGCAAAACAAAGGTTTGCCAAAAGTGATGAAATGATCAACAGACCTTTGTAAGAGTAATTTACATGCAATTCAGTATCCATACATAACATGCACATGCATAACACATGCCTGTGCTCAGCACAAGGTCATTTTTTTATTAAAGATTTGATCCGTCGGAAATGATATGTCAATTGAGCAGCCTTAGTGGAGTACTGCGCTCTCTGGGTGCTTTTCTTGTGTTTCTTTAGCACTGTCTTGTTAAACTGTACATTAAGCATTTTTAACATAAAGTTCAGACTGACATAAAGACAGAGAGATTTGCTGGACAGTGAGGGGTTTACATGTCCAGTGACACAAAGTCTCTCAGAGAACAAGAGGAAGCTGATAAGCAGTAATGTGGTAAACTATAATAGTTGAATCCTGAAAATGAGATGTTTTACATGTAGTCCAGATTTCAAGTATTTGCTTTGACAACGTTGCCCAGTTCAACAACATAAGCCAAGCAGTTGTAAATAGGAGAAAGGAGATCTTGAGATTTCCTTCCATGTCTGCTCTGTAGTGACTTGCACACGGAAGACTGTTACACTTCCACAGCTCAGTTACTGCCTGGGCAAGCGCCAAGGGCAATTTTCTTGTACCATTCTGGGCTGAATGGTAATATCCCTCTGTTGTTCAAACTGTGCTGAACTTTTATACATGATGGGACATGCACAGCTTGGGAACATATTGCTTGTCAGTCATACATTATCTTGTTCTAACACCTTCACAGACACAAAGGTGCCAGTATTGTTTCTATAATGCTCCCTCTTCTCAGGGTTTAATTCTTTATTTTACAGTGAGTCAAGGCGGGGGGGTTGGGGACGCACTTCCTGCGTTAGAAAGTGTCATGTTTCTGTCTCACACAAACAGCCCCTTGTCTCACAGTGCAATTTACCTGTCCCATAGCCATAAGGGTTGTTGTTCCCCTTCACTTCGCCAGGGCACAGAGCACAGTTCACTGGGAGGACAGGCTTATAGATATTGTCTTGGTCATACACAACCACTTGAGTATGAGACAGGATTCAAATTATGGGATGTCATGTATGACAGTAGTCAATAAGAGGGAATGACACAGTTCGTTGCTGTAAAATGTTTCTCAGGTGACTGAAGCAACACTGTCTTGAGTTTCACAAAGATTTTCAAGGATTTCAGATTCAGGCATTTTTTTGTTGTGGAGCATAAAGCAAACTTCAATCTCCCTAAAACACAGAAATATTTGCTAGGTAAGATGTGCTTTAAGTACTCTAAAGGACTACTGTTTGCAGCCCAGTAGTGTGAGTATTGAGCTGCCTTGCCAGGTAATAAGTACGTGAGCCCCACCCTGCTCTGACTGCCTACTGTGTCGAAGGCCTTAGGCCAAGGATAATGAAAAAGCATATGAATATACACTGCTCAGACTTGTTTGGCCTCTCACTGTAGCTGGAGAGTATCAGTCCAAAGGAGCTGTCAACAGCTCTGTATCTGATGACTCTACACACATTTTGTGTGGCATGGAAATATCAGAGCTGTGTGAATGAGGAAAGATGAGTGATTCAGAGAAATAAAGTGCATGCATGTACGTATGCATTATCCTATATTTGTATGTTGGCACAGTACCATGCATTGCTCCTCATCCAAGAGTATTTTAACGGCCTTGGTTCGTCAACAGATTGGATCCAGCAAGATTTTCAAACCCCATTCACGCCTCAATATGTAACAATTTCATTGTGCGTCACTTGAAAGGCCTCTTCCTAAATTCACCATGAATCTGTCAGCAGATTGCAGTCGTTCCAATTCTTAGCAGCTACTTTATTATCCCACTGCTTGAGAAATTAAGAGAAAAATTAAGGGGGGCAGGAAAGAATGAGATGAAAGAACTTGGGTGGGGGTTCCAAAGTTTTATGGTATTATCCTGCTTGTAAAAGCTCACTGGTGATGATTTCACATTGATGGAAAATGATTCATAAATCACGTAGCTGTACTATGACAAATCTCTCGGAGGCTCCCACATATAGGAAAATGACTTGTAAATAGAAAGCGTTGTCAGAACATATTTAAAGAGAAAGATGCAAAATGTGACAGATTATACAAGAGAAAGGTGGAGGCAAAATGTAAAATGTAAAGCTGATTGCAAGTCTGCAACCTTGGTTTTTGAACAAATTCTCTGGAGTCTGCAAGTCCTCCAAATACCTGTTTGGATTTTTACTGGGTTGATTGTTAACTAAATTTCCTGCAGATGCCAATGTGGGCATGAATAGTTACCTTGTCTCTATTTGATGTGATTGTTATTCTGTCCTGAATGTACCCAGCCTTGCACACAATGTCAGCTGGGGCAGGCTCTCTAAGACCATATAAGTGATGGATGGATGGGTGGATGCTGATTGACACTGAAACAGATGTGATTAACATAACAGTATTTTGTGAAGACACTCTCAAAAGCAAAGATAGATAAGCAGCTTATGGACAAGCATTGTTTGTACAGGTTTTGTGGTTTGCACTGCATATACCATATGCATTAATCCCATTGAATTATCATGCTAATTATCATGATTGAGCGGCGCAATGTCTGTATGGATCATATGTCTCAAATAACATAATTCATACTGAGCTCAAGCTTTTTACCCACTCTGTCTTATGTTAGACTGAGTACTGTGACAACACTGCTCACTGAAATAGGGGTAGGGACATGTTAACCCATCTGCATGTGAAATAAATCAGCAGTGTTTTTATCTGCATTGTTATAACTGCAAGAAACTTTGGATGACGTGAAAAAACAAAGTCAAGCTGATATTCAACTTACATTAAATAATAGTCAGAATGTTATTTATTTACGTGGCTACAGTGAGGTGTGTACAGTATTTGTCTCTGTAATATAATCAATATATCATGCAAGACAGATAATCAGGCAAACAATTTTAAGGCACAAAAATCTTTAAAAAAAAAAAAAAAAAAAAAAAACAACCTGAAATTCTGGCAGCGATGGTGCCAGAAAACACACCCTAGAAATTGGTGGAATACTATACTGTTCAACAACTGTCAAAAGGGTGCAAATAATGGCAAATATCTGTAAAATAATGCCGTTATTTAGCAGATTTGAATACAGTAAAAGAAGGGTGACACAGTCGTTGAAGTCCTGGCCTCGAATCTCAGCTTGGGGTCTTAAGGTGTGTAGTTTGCATGTTCTCCCTGTGCCTGCATTGGTTCTCACCGGGTGCTCCAGCTTCCTCCCAGTCCAAAGACATGCTTAGGTTAGTTGGTGAGTTTAAATTGTCTGTAGGTGTAAATATGAGTGTGCTGGGTTGTCAGTTTCTGTGTGTTGAACTATGATGAACTGGCAACCTGTCCAGGGTGTCAGCATGCGAAAAAATAATAGATACATACATGGAACATGTAAATTAATGTTTGTTTGTTTTTCTGTGATTTCACTAGTTGAGTAAATCTGTAAAATAACTATTAAAAACAATTTGATGGTGAAATATGTTCTTTACAGGGACCACACAATGTGTTGGTGGTTAGCACGGTCACCTCGTAGCTAGAAGATCCCGAGTTCGCGTCCCGGCCTGGGCCTGGGATCTTGCATGTATGGCTGTTATTCACATTTGAGGCCTGCTTTCCTTTTTAAAAATCATCTTAAATAATACTTTTTGGGGGTGATTTTACTAGTTATTATGAAATAATCATTTGTAATTTAACGGAAAACAATAAAATAACTGTAAATTTTTTTTAAAAAATGCAAATAAAAACTGCAGCTTAAACATACAGTGTCCTAAAAACATGCACATATGCTTCATTTCTCCATTATGTTAGAGCATGAATGAAATCAATTGTATGTTTATATTTTACAGAGCACATGCAGATTGACAAGTATTAGCAAGAAATATTCTGAGCCAGCTTTAAGGCTGGTATAGAGTTGATCCAGGCATTGAATGAATTAGCTCAAATCAGCTAAAAACAAAGCTAATGAAAATCCATTCTTTTCTATTGTGTGTTTGCCCACCTCAACTCACTGGTGTGTATTTGATTACATATGTGAGCTAACATTTACTGACTACATTCATCAGCCACAGCATTAGAACCACCGGATCAGATGGGTGTGGGGTATTTTTAGATGTAACAATATTTAGGTGGGTGGTACCATCAATATAAATTCCAGAACCCGAGGTTTACCAACAGAATAATGCATTGTAACAAGAAGATAACTGTCATTAATTTCTCTTGTCAGTGGTTATAATGCTGTGTCTGATTGGTGTATGTTTTGATATCCTGGTTGGCAAGAATTATTTACCTGTGACGATAACAAATCTGTCACCTTGTCACTCCCTTTTTCATCAGAAACAATATGTTGATTGGAGCATCTTGTTTTAGCTGGCACTGATTGTCACATTTTCTGTTTGAAATGACAAATGTTCTCAGGGAAAGATAAAATCAGTAGTTGCTAATTAATAGTAATTCCATTCATAACTTGATGACAGGCTAAAACATAAATTCTAATCATCTTATTAAAAACACTGATGATGGAGTGGAGAAAGTGGAATGTGACTGAATATACAGCTACTGCAATTTCCATTCATTGGGAATTAATAGAGATTTTAAAAAAGTAAGTGCAAAAACCACTTGTAGTTAGGCGTTTGACAGATTGAGAGACATGGTGATTAACAGCTTCATATGCAAGTAAAGATGTTAAAAGAGAAAAGATAGACAAATGTTTTAGATATGTACACATTTTAATTATGTATTTTTTTCTTTTATGACATTTTTTCAGGCCCTATATCACATACGCAGAAACATTGTCATGTGATATATGAATTAAAGTCAGCTTTGTTGTCTTAAGTCAAAGATTTTTTCAAGCAAGGGCATTTTCATCCCTCCCTTCATTTGAGCATTATTCTTCAGCCACATTTGTTTCTTGTTGTGTTGTATCTATGCAAACAAGCCACTAATCAGAAAATCTGAGTCATGCAGAACACATAAGCTGACAGCTTGTGCCCAGTAAACTGTGCTGGGTGGGTGAAACCCATAAACCGGTATATGCTACTTTATGTCACACTCACACAAGTAACTTTAGCCAGCATTATTTGCCTTGACATTACAGTGAGTGACAATGTTAATAGTGGGACTGTACCTGCCAGCTTAACTGTGCTATGAGAATGCAACATATGCATTGTTTAGAGTTGTGGAACTCTTTGAACCTCTTGTATTCAGTCTTTTAAATTTTTCAGGTCTGCAACAATTATTGTCAAGCACTGGAAAATTCCAAAGCATAAAAACATATTTAGAGTCTAATACCGAAGCCAGCTTTGTTTAATGTGGAATAATATGACTGTATAGTGATAAATATTGAGGCTTTCAGAAGACATAATAGTTGCCTGTGGTGGAGTGAGGAAACTGAAGCTCCTCTACTTGCTACTGCCTGCCTCTTATTCTGAGAACTAACTGAAGTGTATATCAGAGGTTGAATGAGTGCATTGGAGACTGCCAATAAGAGCATATATATGGACAGAGGTGAGTACAGGGAAAAATTAAAATGAAGCGAAGAAAGCAGGGGAAAAAGGTAAAGCTTCAGTGGTTTGATAAAAGAAATGAGAGTAGGGGTGGAGATACAGAATGATCCTAAATAGTGGGGTGGAAATTCTGCTCTGACACAGACCTGTCAGCACTCCCAGCAGCCATCTCAGAGCACTGCCATCGCTATGGTGATGGCAGAATGTTTTCTTTAATAATAGGCAACTGTGAGCCTGTGAGCTAGATGCACAGATACATTTACTCAAACATTAATGACACCTGTCAGAGAAGCTCCTCCAGACCTGATGAGCTCAACAGCTACATGCACAGGTTTATGTTTGGTATGCGTGCATGCACACACACACACACACACACACACACACACACACACACACACACACACACACACACACACACACACACACACACACACACACACACACACACACACACACACGCACGCACACAGAGAGAGATGAGAGGAGTCATCAGTGTAGTCAACATGAAAATCAAACTCTTCATAAAGGAGGCCCAAAAGAGAAGAATTTTGACAAGAAATCTGTCTCACTGTCTCTCTTGACAAAACCAAAGCTTGCGTACGCTCAGTGGAACTAAGAGAGAGGAACAAATTAGCGATATTGTTCACAGAGGGATGTTTGGTAACCTGCATATGATGCTATCACCACCATTTGACGGTATCTAATCTTGAAGTAGTCCCGGGAGATGTGCACCAAGGAGGGATGCTTGGTCACATCTCATTGCTGCAAGCTATGCATGCGGCTGTTTACAGCAAAACACAGCCCAGAATCTCAGGGTTGGGTCATCGTTGGTTGTCGCGTCTCCTCATTTGAAAATATTATTTTTTATTGTGAGTTCCCTCACTTCCTATGTGTGTCATTCACAATAATGTTTTTGTGCCATGAATGTGATACCTGAAAGATGGTTGATAAGAAGATGATTTACTCACTTTCATATAAACTATGCTGTCATTAACAAAGTATAAATCTGCCATCGGCTGACTGCAAGTTGGTCTTGGAGTAACAACCACAATAATAAAATGTGTTTTTTCATGTTCCTGTACAAAGACACACACACACACACACACACACACACACACACACACACACACACACACACACACACACACACACACACACACACACACACACAAATGATAGCTGGCAACTCTGCTTATTAAGCTTGAGTATAGAAGGTGCTCATTAAAACTGAAATTGATATGGCTCTCTATCTCCAGTTGCTCAACGTCTTTGTTCCATATGGGAATGGCCTTGTAACCCAGAGTGCTTGGCAGTGAAGCAGCAATTCATTTGGCTCTGTGGCCTGTTGTGTCTTTGTCAATCACCTGGCCCTTGGAGGAAATGACTGTGTGGGACAGCAACATCCTGGCAGGCACCTGAGACAGCTGATACCATGAGAATATCTATCAAATTGAAACTCAGGGAACTTAGATTTTTGCATTGTACTGTATTGTTGTTTATACGGTACATAGTTTCAAGAGGATTGCTTGTGACAGGTTTTTCAAGGACTAATCAGGTTGACATGATCAATATTGAGGTTTATTTTTTGCACAAGTCCTCTACACACAGTATCATGTCATGTTTAGATGCCAGCAAATTTGTCATTTTAGTAGTGCAGCTAATGATACAAAGTCTCATAGTTCCATTCATAAAGCTGAAAGAAAGAAAGAAAGAAAGAAAGGAAGGAAGAAAGAAAGAAAGAAAGGAAGAAAGAAAGAAAAAAGACAGACACCCCCCCCACACACACACACACACGTACACACACACACACACACACACACACACACACACACACACACACCTCCTCAAGAAAGAAGTCACCTGTCATTGTTATATATTGTGTGCCAGTGACTTCAGGAGGCTAATATGTATTTTCCAAATAATCCACATGAAGACATTTTCATTGGGAAGACCTATTGACTAAGTTACAAGCAACGAGTGCCCATTCAATAAATTAGCAGCTTGGCTGAAAAATACTTTCCAAATAATCTTATAATGAGTATAAATACTATACTTTTGTTCTCAGTTCAAGTGCAGCTCCTCGGAACCAGTACCAAAATGGGCTAATGCTTTTAATTATTACAAACATCCAAACTTTCTAATCTTTCCTTTATGATCCGAACTAGTCAGCAGGGCTCTTCATATAAGAACAGGCCAACAATATAGTAACTCAAGGCTAGCTAAAAGAGAACACATTTCTAGGAGAATCCATGTAGTTTGTCATCATTTGAGGCAAAGCCTAGTCATGATCCTGTAATCGCTCTGAACCAGCGTAACAAAGAACAGACCATGAAAGTAAATCTGATTCAAAGCAATTTGTTCAGTTATAGGGAGCTGGAAAGTGGAAACTGATACCCAGTATGAGACTTTAGTTCCACTGCACTCAGGAAAGGGTGCTGAAAAAAAATCTTTTACTGTGGCTGTAACTGCTGTATTTCTCCCATCGCATGTGAGCTGTTGCTTGAGAACTTTTGACGCACTTTCTGACAATTTGTTATGTTGAGTAGGTGACAATGGTAAAGTATGGGATAAGTCAGGGACAGAAGAATGTATAGGTAGTGCCAGGGTTAATGATACTCTCAGTAGCCATGGTGCTCAGAGTGATGCATAATGTTCACACATATAAGTGCAAACAACATCTAAGATACCAGTTATGGTTTATTTTGAAAAACAGGAGGGAAGCACCTTTCCACGTGCTCTGTCTGTTTTTTTATGTCCCTTAAATTAACAAAAACATTAGAAAACTTTATATACATTTTCCATACATATTTTAAAATAATCAGTACACACTTAATAACAAATATGTTTATGGAAGACAAAAAAGTTACAGCTAGTTTAAAAGTGCATTAGATTACATATTAAAACACAGTTACTACAAATACGTGACTTGACATCAGAATGTCATTCAAAATTCAGATTCAGTATCTAACTCAGAAATTAAAAAGTAATAAAATTAGGCTTTGTACATAGAATATTAAAAAAATAGCCATTTTCTCTCATGGTATTATTTTTATTTGACTGTGTCATATTCAATCTCAGATGTCATTTCCAAGCCACGTTTCACATTGTAGAGACATTCTCGACATGATCAGATGTCTAAACTTCACGAGACGCTTTGACAGCATCACTGTGGGCTGAACACAGACGTTATGCACTTTCACTTCTCTCTATGTTCTCATGTCTGTCTGACATAAGTCATATCATTCAGATGCATTTTTGCGTCTCACCAGCCTCTAAAGGGGAAGTTCTGGGCCTGTTACTCTGTCCAAATACACCTTCCACTTTTCATTTCCACTGTGCAGTGACGTAACGAATGTGACAATTTATTTCTGAGTAGTTTTCTATCATAACCTCTGTGGCTTGTGCTTCTCTTTTCCTCAGAGCTGGTTGGGAGTGTTCTGCGGCTTCCAGGGGTGCATTCCCTTTGCCATGGGGAGTCCAGATTTCGCACATTCACAGCTCCTTTTGGGAGTGGGGATTCACAACTTCTGTCTCAGCATGTTTATTCCCTTGTGTCCATGTCTAAGCTGCTACTGTGGCTGCATGTTTTCCACACTAGAGCAAGGGGTAAAAAATCCCATTTGTTTCTAAATGTTGCAGTAAATGTTTGCGTCTCTAAATGAAAAAGGTCATGAAGTTCAGTAGAACAGAAGTGAAAGGTGCTTCCAGAAACTTTCCTGTAAACAACAAAAAACTTGATTAAACTAGTAAAGGTCAAAAGTTGTCATGGAAATTCCAGATTCACTTCTTAGACTACAAGCTTTTCTAAACGTGTTAGTAAGTTTTTCAGATGAAAATAAAGAAATATAACTTAATTTGTATCTAACATACATGTCCAGGCAGACATGCCTGCTAGTAGTCACAAAACAAGGAATATTTAAACCATTGTGAGTCACTCTTCTGGGAGTAAATTTATGGTGTGAACCCAGCAGAGATCAAAGTAGCAGCAGCAGAAGTGTAGGATGCTTTGTGAATACCAATTTTGCTATCAGTCAAAAGGCTACCACATCAGATAGCTGGACAACTTGATGGTAGAATCTGGCAGAACAAGGGGTAATTGTTGCTAGAGCAACATCACAAACCTTTGGTCAATCTTTGTGTAGAACAGCTTGCTTTCAGCACCAATATGAACATATTACAGACAATACAGTATTGTGAAACTGTTGTATGAGATGGTGACTCCACTGGCATAGCACTGCTGTTGTGAATGGAAAGTGGGAAAGATGGAAAAAAAAAAAGTGGCAGTAACAGTCTCAATCAGTGGAGCCAGGAGCCTGACATCTCAGGTACCCATACTAGCTGCTTTTGCCAAGCACTTTCTTCGTTCCTGCTGCTGACTTTGTGTGTGCGTCACAAGAGCTGCAAGAGGTCATCTCTGACAAAAACATTCCCTGGTCTCCCCATAAATAATCGTCTCTATATTTTCTTTTTCACTTAAAAAAAAGTAATCCTATGACCCTACCGATGTAATGAGTTGGGATTAATCCATAATGGATGTGCTGGATATGCCCAAGGCTTCCATATTGCAAAGCCAGCCTATAAGAACTGGGTCAACTGCCAAGAGGAGGTGATTAGGGCTTGTCTGTTTGTCAGGAACGCAAAGCTTGACAAAGAGAGGTAAACTTAACTGTGGCACCTTATTTTTCATGGAGCTGAAAGATGAGGGCACCCACCCAAAAACCCATTAACTTTCACAGGCAGAGCACCCAAAACTGTGGTGGTTACATACCGAAGATCTCCAGCTCTGCAGCAATCCAGACCTATTACTTTCATCTTGGACCTATCAATTTTACATTATTCTTCACTTTTTGTCGATGTTTTACTGTAAATTAAACAGAAAAACATGGCCCGTATTTACATTTAACTCTGAGACTGGGGTATTAAGGTGAACCTGGTCCTTTAGAGAGGGAGTGTTTTCAATCAGTTGGAGATAGAATAGAATAGAATAGAATAGAATAGAATAGAATGTCTTTTATTAATCCCACAAGGGTAAATTTGCAGTCACAGCAGCAAAGTGACAGTAAGAAAAATTAAGCGAACACATCTATAAATAAAAGACATAATATATATACACTATATATACACTATATATACACTATATATACACTATATATATATATATATATATATATACACACACACATATATATATACACATGTATATATGTATATATATATACAATATAAATAAAAATCTGAAGAACACAAGGATACTAACACACAAATTTAAGAATATATACACAATGAATTGCAGATACAGGGGGAATAATGTGATACAAGGACATCAGTGGTGCTTCTCTCCATCAGTTGTGTTAGATCATTGGTAGAATAAATGCATGTTGCGTCTCACAATATCTCCTAAGTGCAAAACCATGACTTAATCTGTCCAGTGAAAGCCAACAGGCCCGCTGGTGCAACAGGCCTTTCAAAGCTTGGCTGGCTGCAGCTGCCAGACAGCTACATCTAAAGCAAGCAACAGACTGAATTATGAGGATAAACAAAGTCAGAATCTAAAATATGGTCATGTTGTGAGAATTCTGTGTGCATGTGTTGGTGAAAGTAAACAATAAATTAGTATTTGTGAGGCATCATTTCAGCAAAACACATACTAAGCTACTTAGACGTGTCTTGCAGTGAAGCATTATGGTGTTGGCAGGAAATTACTATTAGATTGGAAGCAGTGCAGGTTTGGAGTATCCTGTCTTGTGGTCTCCATGCAGCTCAATTTTTTAAATGTTTTTTTCATGTACTGTACATGCATGTTCACTGAAAGATGTGACTTTAGAGCAGATGTACCATATCTGCTTAATAGTTTGTGGTTGACTATTACTTTTGTGCTGCCTGCAATGCAAAACAGGTGATGGAGGCAGTGCCACTGAGGCACGACCTGAGTGGTTAGCCAGTTTGGAATGGGCAGCTCCTGCCCATATATCCTTCCCTAATCTATTAGCTCTCTCCCTGCCTGTGATGTCCCTACCCTCACCCCTTTCCAACCAGACCTGTTCCATTAATGACATCCATTGTGGGAGGCAGTAGGAGAGATCCTTTTATGTGGCAGCAATAAAATAGCTTTTTGCCTGTGCTTAGCAATGCCGCTGCTCTGGGCAGTAGACCATTACGTGAAAATAAACCTAATTATTTTTCTGTACCACTGCAACTGTGGCCCCTGGTCTCCAGCTGCAAAATCAGACTCGTGCCTTGGCCTTAGCTCCATGGACGTCATGACGCTCAACCTTCCCGTATCTGCAAAGCCAATCCAAAGAGTAAGATTGAGTCACTTCACTGACAACTGAAACAAAGCTGTTAACTCTAAAATTGTAACCATCATCTGATTCTGTCTACTATAATAATGTGTGAAGTGTCCTCTTTCACTGCATTAACTCTTACCTCATGTAAAAAAACATGTTTTTAAATAAAACTTAATCACTACATATATCTAGTAAATCTTAATCTAATAATTCCCATTTGAATGCATATGCAAATGAACCTGGAGGGGTTGCATTAAAGGAGCAAATGGTGTAAGTCTGATGTGCGACAAACATGAACCATATGTGTTTTCCTCTTTGTATGTGAATGTACTCAGATGGCTTTGTTCTTGCAGAACCCCCTAGGAGAGGGTTCTGTTCAACCAAGGCCCCTCCAGGCAGCCACAGACCCCTCCAACTTGCTTAAGCTATGTTTCCTGGAAGATCCTCCTCCTAGTGTCCCCAGCCAGATAAGGATGGTGTGTGTGTGTGTGTGTGTGTGTGTGTGTGTGTGTGTGTGCGTGCGTGCGTGCGTGCGTGCGTGCGTGCGTGCGTGCGTGCGTGCGTGCGTGCGTGCGTGCGTGCGTGTGTGTGTGTGTGTGTGTGTGTGTGTGTGTGTGTGCGTGTGTGTGTGTGTGCGTGTGTGTGTGTGCAGGCGTGTGTGTGGGTAGTGGCAGTGCGGCTAGAATAACTCTGTGAAATATCTGTGACCAAGCCCAGAGTAACTGCATTATGAAGGGGAGGTGGACCGGAGGAGCCAGAAGGCATGAGAAGCCACATTTACAGAAGAAAATGGAGAGGAAATGTAAATCCACTGGAAGATATTTTGCATCTAGCCCCAGAAGATGCAGCTTGGCCGGGTGGCCCGCTGTACAGGCCCAACCACGGAGGAAGTGTCCTTCACAGTGGGAAATGGGGTTCATTGCCTGGCAGCTCATGTGTACCGCTGGGAATTTGACAATGACAAAAAAGAGCATTGCTTATAAGTCTTAATAATGCCAATAATAATCGCTTTGCACTCTGTCTAGACGAGGAACGGTTAAATTGGGTGTGTGAGGGTGTTTGGGCGTGGGGAGGGGGTGGCCACTGCTGGAATGGGTGAGTAAAGTGAGCATTCTATTGAGGTCTTAGTTTGGCTAATCTCCCCCATGTGACAGCACAGCCAGATTTGCTGCCATGGAATGCCACAGGCTGTTGTGTTGAGGACAAAAAGAGACAGAGGCTTAAGCCGCAGGGGGGCAATACTCCGTGGTCCTGGAGAGCAGCACAGCTATGCCAAGAGAGGACAAAAAATAGTTCTCAGGGTGTTCCACACACCCACCCCTTCCTCTCCGCCCTCCTCTCCCCACCAGTATCCCTTCACCTCCAACAGGCATGAGCAGCAGTGCGCACTCACCACCAACCATGACACACTTGTACACCAATACACACAGTTCTCACCCGCTACAGGAGGAGGATCTCTCCCACCACACCCCTTTCTTTCCAGTGCCTACAGTGATGCCTGCCTTGAACCACAGCAGCTTAGGACCACATCTGGTCTACAGCCACAGAATCTTCCCATGAATACCAGAACCGTGGCGAAGACAAACAGTACAGATCCTGAGGGTGGATCGCTCATCTGCCCATCAGTGAATGTTTTCTGTCTTCCTCTTTTGTGGTGCATGTTATCTTGAGGGAGAGAAACCAGCAGTGATTGCTTTAATTTTCACTTTGCACTAACACACCAGAAATTAATTGCTTTTCTAGTTTGTTGTGAAAAATTCCAATTCAGCTCACAGTTATCCCGCCATCTCTAAGATTTGAGGGTTATCAGACATGAACATTGCTTTAATAATAAAAAATATGACATCGGATTCTGATTTGTGCAAACGTGACACTTAGTTATAGACGTGTACTTCAAATGTAGACACACTCAACCAGCTTGCTTTGTGGGAACCGAAACAAAGATTTTGTAACTTCTCTAAAGCTTGGATAAAACAATATACTGTCAAGCAGTTATAAATGACCTGTGTCACAGATTCAAAGCCCAAATCCCCCTAACCAAACTGTCCCCTCACAAACCTGCCAAATCCCCCAGAGCCCCAGATCTCCAGTCTGGGCCGGACGTGAGAATCCTTGTCTAGCAGGGTAGGGACATGCAGTTCTGTCAGTGTCAGCTCCACCCCTTCTACCCCCCTTACCCCCCTCCGACGCTTTAATTAAAGAAATAATCAGCATTTGCATTACAATAGCATCCAGAGCTCTTACCATTAGTGGCCCGTTTGCCATCAGAAGTCTAATGAAAATATAACATCACCTAAGCCCTCCTTCACAGAATCTCAGATTAGCCATAGCAGACTAGAAGAGAAAGCTTGGACCTTGAGTTGGTTTAATTCTTTTGTATGATAAGCATCGGCCCCCTAAATCCTGCCCAGCCAAATCCTCTTGAGAGGGGCTAAGTGGCAGAGCTGAGTGAAGAGACGAGAGGGAAGAAGAGAAGAGGAGAGGACAGGAGAGCAGAGAGGAGAGAGAACAGGAAAGAAGAGGAGAGGAAAGGCAGGACGGTAACCAAGGTTTCCATACCAAGCTCAGGTCGGGCTAGATCTCTCTTCCCTCGCTTGCCTCCGCCCCAGTGGCCTCCCCCCTTCAGCTGTCCCAGGCCACAATAGGCTGAGCATCTTTTGTGGCATTAACGGTTTGTAGGAGCGGGAGAACAATGTATGAGAAGTGAGGAGCACAGGGTTCCCACACACAGGGCCGACATGTCCTCACACCCCCACCCAGTCCCTGCTCAAAGACGGCAACCTGCACACAGCTGATCGCAGCCCCCCGCTGCGGCCCCCTCCCTTTTCACAAAAAACACACCACATGCAAATACACACACAAGAACACACACTCATTTAAAGCTCACACACATATAAATATACACTGCTGGTCTGACACAGATATTTGCTCATATTTAATTCATCAACAAGAATTTACGGCAGGGGATGTATCTGTTGATATAGCTGCAGCCATACATACACATACACTTGAACATGTAGTTTAATTGCCTGGTGAGGCTATAGAGAGCTGGGGAAAATCCTTTTGTTGCATGATGGGTGAGGGTTTGTCTGGGATGTTGATTAATTTATACTGCCATATGTAGGAGGGGTCTTTCACTAGGGGTTGCAGGGTGGGAATGCCACTTTACCCAACATGAGGTTTCTTCCCGTCAAACAGATTGACAGTAAATTTGGGTCTATATAAATGGATTCCACGTCATTTGATAAATAAACTTTAGGTTTTAAGCTTCAGTTTATTAGTGCTGATTTAAATTGGGCCAAATTAGTAATCCATTGCCAAGAAGTACAGTATGCAGATTTGTATAAAATTGTATAATTAGTCACTGTTAATTCTATTCATCGTCACAGTCTGAACACAGGCCAAAAATCACTAAGGGCATTATCTAATGCTTTACTAATGCTTTGTTCTTTATATAAATGTTATTGCTTGTTTTCTACACCAAATTATATAATACATAAATCTATTCCATGTTATAATCATCGGAGTAATCAGTGGAAAATGTAAAAAGTTTTTTTTTTTCTTTTGGGACATTAGGCGCATTAAATTTAACATAATGCCTTGCAGTTTACTTGCCAGTGTATTTCTTCTGAGACATGACAGGGGTGATGACAACCTTGTAAATGCTTTGATTTCTACAGTTACAAAGTTTTTTGTGGTTGTACTATTTCATACTAATTTCTCTAATTTGCTGACTTGTTTGTCTTGTATCCCTTCTTCACTGAGCTGCACATCTCTCAGCCAGCAGAAATGACTAAGTCACATGTTCAGGCCAAGCAGTGTCTCAGTGCCACACTTTTGCATGTGCTCAGCCTTGGGTGAAATTAGTGTGACTGCAAGCTGTTATGAATGCATGAGTCCTTGTTATCTGCACTGAATCGAAACAGTTAGTCAACATTATATTCACATACCACTGTCCGCAGCTGCATTGTTAACCTCGAACAGTGCAGTTCTCTTGGGACTATAGTCTACTTACCTGAGCTACAGAGACAACAAAATATGAATATTGAGTAGCCATTTGTTAAAGTGTCCTTCTCTATTATGTGTGCATGTGTTCTGAGTGTGTCCTTGTCACCTTGTCAAAATGTCATTGTGATAATGTGGAACAACATGTCTTGTCCCCTCCCTCTCCCCTCTCTTCCTCTTCTCTCTTACCCTCCATCGGGTGAAACCTCTGCTGTGTGTGGCACTCAGCGGATTCCCACACTCCACTGCTCTTGTGCTGTCAGGCACAATCAGAAGCCGGATCTGTATTGATTTTCAGCCACCTGTGCCAGGCGCCTTGCTGCTGCAAGGGCTCCCCGCTCCCTTCCTCCTTTGCTCTCCTTCGTTACCCCAAATCTTCCACTGTCTCCTGGGGCAACTGACGCCCAGTGTGCAGTGCAGTCCATTTGTCACCAATTGTCAGCGTTTAGTGAGGCAATGATGTGTGGCAAGATGAGGGAGGGAGGGAAGGAAGTGGAATAAGAACCTAGGATGTGGGGGCAGGTGGAAGGGGTGAAAGAGCTCCCTCCAATGGAATCAGAACCACATCCCACCATGCAGCCCCTTACAATTTGGACACATCACACTAGACTGCAAATACATGTGTGCACAAGGATTGTTTTATTTACTCCTCCCAGTGTAGTAGCTCTTTAAGACAGGTAGCTACTTTCCCTTTCAGCACGTACTATAAGTCATCAAATCTACCCTTGTTGAAAATTACAAATCAATATAACCTGATCCGATGTTCAACTGGTGACAACTGAGTCGCACCAGGAATCCACTGGATTGTCTGGGTATGGTATTTGTTTGCACAGAGAGAGAGTGAGTCTGGTGTCCTTGTTTGTTTTCCTTAATAACCAGAGACGTTTTAAGAATGTCAAGGACTGGATGTCGTTAGCGGGGTGCGGCTGGTCCCTGGTGAAACAGAGCTTGAGTTCAGCTTACTCACTTCCAGCTTTGAGTCAACAAAGAAGGGGCAGTTTTCTGCCATCACATCCCATCGTTAAGACCCTGAACTCACTCAGGAGAGGTGCCCCAGTAGGAGAGGAGATACCGGTGTCTTATAATGGATCTGTTTTCATTCCAGGGGAAGTGGTTATTTAAGTAGACTATGGGGAGAGCCCCTTTCTCCAAACATCCACAGAGGAGTTTATACTCTGAGGTAGAAATGATGTTTTGAATAGAGGTGAGGCTATCAGGGAGACACAGCAGAAGAGTGTGATAGCTGCAGGTCAGTCATTTCTTACTGTTAAAGCCTTGCTAATAGAATGCAAAGTCACTGGAGCAGCACCACAGAAATGATCGCAGCCTCATTTATGCTCAGATTTCTGTCACTGTGCAATCTCTTACATATCTATACAACAAAATTCCCAGAGGATTTAAAGCATCTTTCAAAGTCCTGAAAAGTTCTAACTGTTCAACATTTCAGATATTTTTTTAGAGCAGGAAGTTGTAAGTACTGCACTGACTGGTACCAGTTTTAATTCCCGCAGCCAGCATTTAGTTTGGCAGGGAAACTTAGAAGACTTTATACTTCCACCTCGTTAAAATTATTTGACACCTTCTTCAGTCCAAGGTTGACAAAGAAGCTCAGATTCTCTAAGGATACCATCTGAATGTGACACCTTGATATTTTCTTCAATTTTCTGAAGCAAACACAGATGAAACACTTTTGATATACATTTCACACAAAGGTCCTCTTTCATACTTTGCCAGGCAAAATGTGTTGACTTGGCCTTGACTTTAGGAGCCTCCAACAATTATGAAAGTATGATGGGCGTAATATTTAACAGTGCTTTGTGTGTGTTTAGGTGTATGTATTAAAGTGCATGTGAAGCTGGAGGTGTTTTTGGAAGGCTGCTGCTCTGCTTGGTGTCACTGTTCAGCAAGCCTTAATGGATCTTCAGTAGGGGTGTCCTGATTGCTCAAGCGCCTTCTGTCTGCTCTCCTCCTGAGCTGCAGTGCCAGAGAGCGAGTCTTGGGACACATTTAGGGGATCAGCTCATGTAAACATCGACTGACCATTCCTGGGTCCATATGGAAGAGATCATCAGAGAGAGAGAGAGAGAGAGAGAAAGAGAGAGAGAGAGAGCGAGAGAGAGAGAGAGAGGAGTGTGATGCCTGTCATAGAGGGGCTGTAGGATTACATATGACCCCACCCATTCCCCTAAACATCTACCCTGTCCTCTTCCTCTGAATAGCCCTTCTAGAAAATACATTCAAATCTGTCAACAAGACTTGCAACCTGGCAAGCACTCTTCCACGTCACGGACTAAACCTCTGGCCTCTCTGGATTGACTGATGGATACTATGAGGACTGTGGCTGAACTTCTAAGATCGCCGTTAAAAGTGTTCAACCTGTTATCGAACCTATTTAGATGCACACAAGATTCAGAACACTGTTCAGACCATTAATATTTGAAAGTATTATTATTAGTAATAGTAAAAATAGTAGTAACATGCTAAATACGATTTTTTGCTTCAGACTATACTTAAACACATTGAATTGATATGGTTGAGCTGTATTGCAGCTGTTTGTTCGGTAAGATGTAGAACTGAAAGAAACTCCAGGCCTCTGCGGGAATTTTTATATTTTAGACTTTTGCGTTGTCACAGAAATAAGGTCTATTTCAGTTTAACTCAACAGTATAATGGATTGCCAGTAGTTGGTCAGAGTCAGTGCCTCTTCAGCTTTTTCTGTTTATTGTGAGGGAATGCAAAGTAATCCAGACATAAAGTCCCTGCTGCAGTCTTTTGGGTGATTATGAACACTATGAAATGAACCGTTTTTTGACCTTTTTTGCAATAACTGCTAGTAAGTTTTGCGTCATCTCAAAATACTTCTGTATAAATGCATTAAGTAACATTCAATTTTCCTTTGACATTCTAAATAGAGAAAACTTAACTTCTTATATGATACCATGTAAGTTATGGCTGTGCTGTGGTTTTGACACAAAAGGGTGTAACACTGACTAAATTCAGCAGTTGTACCTGTGCAGCAATGGTTGTTCTGGCTTCATACTGAAGCTACTGTATTCCTGTGGTGTGATGGTCATAGAAGCACAGCGGATTCAAGTAATAACTGGATGTATGACAGTAGATTGAATCACAGCAGCAGCCAAAGTCTGAACAATAACTGTAACCAACCACAGCTTCACCCATCACAGCCAGACAGAACAGCTGCAGTTGTACTCTCAACCAGCAACTGTATATATACAGTATTGAGATATATATATATATATATACATATATATATATATATATATATATATATATATATATATATATATATATATATATATATATATATATATATATATATATATATATATATATAGTATACTGTCGGAGAAGAGCCTTTCAATAATGAGCACTTAATGCATTGATGAAAATGATTTTGATGATGATACTGTCATACACTTCTGAATGTTTTCTTGCATCACAGCAGCTCTAATTGCAGTGTCACTGAGATGACAAACAAGAAACTTTTTAACCGAACATCACAATCAGAAAAGATAATATTCAAGATTCTTCAAAATACATTTTATCTGGGTTCAAGGTCCATATTTAATTTAGGATTGACTGGTGCACAAAAGAGTGCTTCAGTTGGACCCTATTAAGTCACGTAAGTCTGTATATTTGCTTTGATGGCAACAATTTGTATTAACTAGTCAATACAGGATTTGGATCAGAGACAGTGTTCTTTACTACCCTTAATATGTGACATTAGTAGGCCTCAAGTAGTTTCTCAAGGGGCTGGCCTACAATCCTTGAACAGATTTTTATTTAGTGCCACAGTTTTGCCCCACCCCCCTCCTTCGCCACATCCTTAATGATGATTCAGAAACATTTTTCAGTCTACTCATGACCATCACTAGCAGCTTTGTATCTTCCAAGATAGTGCCGTTTAAGGCCTTCACTCCAGCCACTTTTAACAAAGCAGCAAATCTGTCTGCGTTTAGTCTGACCTGCAGTAATTGGAATGCATGCTAGTCTAACAGGTTGTCTGCCATTCTAATTTTCCTGTGTACACCTGCCTTTTGAAAATGTACCAAATGTACATTTTTCCTAACCAGCTACCCTGGATTCCTTTGACAGATTTTAGCTTTCTGTTGAGCCTGATTATTATTTTCTTCACTTGCACATTCACCTCTTTACTCATCTTGACAAACAACTTCACCTCTATCTAAATCTTTCAATTTACCAACTGTGAGCTCTTTTGTGCAACACTGAAATAGCACTCGACTGCCCATGAAAAATTTAGTAACCAAGTGTCCAATTACTTTTGAACCCTTGTAATTTAGAAAGAAGATGTTAAAAGAGTTACATCTCACACACAGTGGTTCTGTTACTGATGTAACTATACTCAAATTTAACCTGAGACTTAGCACTTGAATATATTTTCCATTATTTTTAGTTGATGTTCATTGCTCTGAAGGGTAGAACCTGAGAGCAAAAAATGTGTACCCATCCAAAAACTTTTGGTTCTTACTGTAGAAAAGATCATCCAAATCTAAAACATACCCCTCTGCCATGTCCTGAAACTTAGGGTTTAATGAGCAGCAGTGTAATTACTGTGCTGAGGGCCTGCATCTTCTCATCATGGATGGCTGGCTTGGGATTAACTCATTACCCCATGTCCTGACCATGCAATTAGGCCTCGCACCACAATTAAGTCTCTATGTTGCGCCTCACTAGTCACTAGACACAGTGATCACTGCCAGTGCACCATCACTGCTACCTCTTATCTCCACGCTGTGGATGATTGCCGAGTTATGGCTCGTAATTGTAATGACAGCTATTGTTTCTGCAAGTCCTATCTGATGTGTGGTATCGATTAGGTTGAGTCTGCACTACTAGAACCCAAAGCATGACAGACAGGCACAGATGCCGAGGTTGTGGGCTGTCTGCGGCCGCTGTCAGTAACATTTTGAGACTTGCGGGGTTCTTCAGATGTCTGCCAGGGTGGTCAGAGAACAATGCTACCCATCTGGAAGCAGCTCCTCTCAGCTCTGGATGATCTGATAGATGGGGAGATCTCTTCAGGATGTCCAGCTGAGCCCTCCAACAGAGACCCAATCAATCACCCTCCTTCTGTCCCCACTGGCGGGCAACCCACCCAAACGAAGACCTACAGGTCAAGGGTTCTGTCAAGGCATCTCCAGCTCCTTATACTCGTCCCTAGACCACAGACAAATTAATTTGATCATTTTAAGTGTATCTTTATGCAAGGAGTGTTCATTATGTATTTGCTTGTTTCTGTCAGAATCAATTCAATCAAATATTCATTTCTCACAGTAGTTGTGCTGTTTGTTCTGTTCTGTTACCCACATTTACAGATGCCTCAGCTTTGAGTTTTTGAAGTGGACTATTTTGGTACAAAGCCATGAGACAAAGTTGTCAAATCTAGCAAAACACCTTCTGGTCAGATAAAATGTCCCAAGCTTGAGCCCAAAATATATCAATTTCCACTGCCTTAATAGAAGCCATGAAAAGGAGATTTTCTCCTGATAGCAACCACAACAATAGCAATATATCATTTACAGTAGCTATACTGGGGAAAATCTTTGATTTACGATCAATAAGTCACCTCAATCAAGTTATTGTGACAACTTCAGAAACTATTATCTTGTCAAGATCTCAGAACAGACTGTTAGTGAAAAGCACTTCTTTCAACCAATCTCCTGTGCTGTGATTGATGGGGTTTTAGATTGATTTTCCATTGCCTTGGAGACTCCACTTGTCAGGAAACTTCTCGGGTTTCTGGCAACAGTCCTTAGTTGCAGTTTTTCAGACATATGCAGACAATCTTCCAATATTGGACTGTAGTGATTGAGTGATGATCACAGTATTTTTTTTATGTTGATATATCCAGCAGCATTGCTAGTGATGACATGAAATAACAATGGTGTTTGTATGTGTGTGTATGTGTGTGTGATATTTTTTCTTATTTAATTTTGCAGTGCGGCATTGTGAACCAGATAAATGACAGAAAGTTACAATAATACATAAAACTAGTTGCAGAGCCAACAGGCCAAAGGGAGACCCTTCTTCCTTTCAGTTGGCTCAGCTCGGCACTGTCAGTCATAATGACAAATGGCAGTGCTTGATGAAACAGAGGGGTTACATCATCACTTCCCTAATGAGGCACCTCACAGCAGGGGTGGGGGGCAAGACAAGCAGAATGGAGGGTAGAGATGGGCAAAAAGGAAGAGAGAGAGGGTCCTCTTTATAGTTGCCAAAACCTCATGGTTGCCCAGAGTTTGTCCATGATTATCAATGAACGGATTTAGGATCGCTTTGAAATACTGAAACTGTAATCATCTTTATATCAGAAGTGCTACTCAAATGATTGCATTTGTTTTTGATTCCAGCTCAGTGCCACTTTAAAATGCCCATTTGAGCTGATCGTATAAGCCTACCTAGGACAGAAATTTAAGTAAAGCCATCTTTAGTGTTACTTGGAACCCAGTTATGGAAATTCATGTGGTAAAGCAGCAGAGAACAGTAGCCTTTCACAAGTCACAAGGCCAGAGATAAAGAGGTTTGTTGAAATAATTCCTTTTCATTCTCAACATATATTGTCTCTCCATGTCTTTATGGCTGGCTCTGGACCTGGCGCTGGAGTCCGAGGGAGAGATAATCTGGCCTGTCTGCCTTCAGGAGCTCTCAGGGTATGTGTCTTTGTGCAGCATTAGAGCTGGCTGGGAGTGCGCCCACCTGAGAGAGGGGAAATGTGTTTGACATACGCTCAGCGCACACGGTCGGGGAGGCTAGAACAGCAGGATACGATTAATGACCGCAGAATCAGATTGTTACAATATGGCTTCCCTCACCCCCACCTTCTTCACCGTGGGGCTGTCATATTTCACAGACTTGCCTGCCTGTGTGTGTTTGTAGTGTGTTTGTGTGTGTGTGCCTTAGTTGGGAAGGAGCCCTTTTATTCTCTCTTTCTGTTCTCTCTCTCTCTCTCACTCTCTCTCTCTCTCTCTCAGTTGATGTGGGTCATTGATATGCAACAGTGCATTCTTGGATCTTACAGGAGAGTCTGTTCTCATAGTTGTTGTGGAGAGCTTTGGCTGATTAGACACAAGAGCATAGGTCCTTGGACCCATGTTATCATCTAGGTACAGCACAAAACCTGTCAATGTAGAAATTAACACACTCACAATTTCCATGTGTAAAACTATAAAGATATTTACAAAAATATTTTTACATTTACAATATACTGTGTGTCTGGGTAGTATATTATTATTATTATTATTATTATTATTATTATTATTATTATTATTATTATTATTATTATTATTATTATTATTATTATCTTTCTAATTCAAATAATAGCTAATATACAACTGTAGAAAGATTACAAACTTTTCACTTTTTGTCCAGTCAAGTCAGTTTGTTAGTCTGTGGTGATGAGTTTGTGTAGAACAAGTGCAGCAGAATCACTGCTAACAATAATAAAGCCAGTTAACCAGAAACCTCAGGACAAAAATCTGGAGACCAAATGTTACCAGATTGTTGTGGTGGTTAGGCTCCTTTGAGTGATCTTCGGGTCTTTGGGGTCAGTGCCCAAAGCAC
This sequence comes from Amphiprion ocellaris, assembly GCF_022539595.1. Classification (NCBI taxonomy): domain Eukaryota; kingdom Metazoa; phylum Chordata; class Actinopteri; family Pomacentridae; genus Amphiprion; species Amphiprion ocellaris. The sequence continues at coordinate 23,194,884 of NC_072784.1, read as the reverse complement.
AAAGGGCCACATGGGCCGTGGAAGTGCAGGACTAGAGAGCACAGGAGGATGGAGAGGAAAGCCTTAACAAGGTGTCAAACAGGCCCGTTGGATCCTCACACATGAGCACACACATAAATGGACCTGTGCTGTGATGTTTGTTGACACGTCTGGTAGAGAATTTTGAAGTTTTCACAGCTATCATAAATCAAGAGAGGGCATGATTTTTCCCAGGGTTGGGAGCCTCATCTCATTTGCTATTGGCCAATGCTGATGCCTAGCAGGCTTTAGTTCCATCGCAACAAGCAATAATAAAGCCAGGAGAAGTGCTTTTCTGCAATTTCATTCTTCTCCTTAAACAGAGCAGACACATCAAGAAATGGAATTCATCCTACAAGAAAACTATGTAAACATGCAACCTCGCTTTCAACAATTTGGTTTTACTGCACATAAAAAACCCAAAACAAAACGAATGACCCTCCACTGATTTTTCTCTTCCTAACGTCTCCTTGGAATTTCGCAGGAAGTTACAGAAAGTGACCTGAGAAAAAGGCTGAAATAGAAGGAGAGGGCTGGATGTACTATCTGGCAGCTTTGGCGTTGTACCTGGGCACAACACTCATTCATTTATTGAAATCCCACTCTGTGATCGTGCTCTAAAAGGACAGCTTCATATTTCTCCTTCATCTAGCCCACATCACAAAGATACTTAACTGCCACCTTTTTCTAAATTGTTTTTCCAAATAAAACTTTCTCCAGATATATTGGCTACTCTCTTCTACTATTATAATCTGAGACATCACAAAAGCATACATCTAATAGAGGTTAGCATTTCTTTTTTTTTTGTTTCTCTCTCCAACAGTTAAGTAGCAATGTTGTGTTTTATGCATTCAACATATGGCAGACCTCATTGCCGTCACCATGTGCTCACCACACGCACCTGTTTCCCCCAGCTGCTGCTGCTGCAAGGAACTCTGGGACATACTAATTCCATGTTTTCTAAGCTTCTGGTGGAGAATATGGCACTGCAAAAAATTCCTAGGAGGTTTGACTTTTGTTGGAAATACTGCTGCCACAAAAGGAAGAGTTTTAAATCTTAACTGACACTGTGCTAAATGATAGCCTGCCACAAAAGTGGTGTAACTATGAAATAGATAGAGATATAGGTATCTGTAAAAATTAACAGTTCCCTAAAATTAGGGGTCCATTAAAAGCTACCCACAGAGAGTTCCCTTATACCTTGTTTTAAAGTATTTCCTTTTTCACACAATATGGCCAAAACTGCTGATGCTTCGGGGGTAGCTGGAAAGCACTAAACTGCCTGTGGAGAAAATAATAAGGGCACACAACAGAACAAACTAGAGCCCTATCCAACCGAGATCCCAGAACTGCTACCAATTAATGCACTGAAGAGGCTGCATACAGAACTCCGTGAAACAGGACTACACGTTGCAATCTTGTTTATGACAGAACCTTTTAATTAGAATTTAAAAAAAAAAAAAAAAATCTAGTCTTCAGATCTTGGCTTTTGTTTTAAAGCTAATGCAGATTTAGTTTGAATCTATAATCAGTTTTGTGAGCAGTCAGCTTTTCTGCTACAGTAATCCAACAGCAGCCCTTAAGCAGTGAATGGCTTGTTTCTTTCTAGCTCCTATAATTGCTTCTATTCATCATGGTGATATTTTCTTAAATTTAAAAAAAAAAGATTTGCTAAGCTAATTTTTAAAGGAGAAAGGAAGAAAACATATGTCAGGGCTGTGGTTCCACAAAGAGCAGATAGTGAGAATGACTTGTGAGTTTCTTTTCTTTGCCCTATACCATTCAGATCAAATGCTCAATGGGAAAGGCATGACACTGCGACCTACCGACAACTTCATCTAGCAAAATAAAATGATAATCGATGAAAAATATGTTTTAGATACCACTTCCTGCATCAAAATGAAGGAAATGGCTCTTACTCTCCTACTGAAAATCAATCAATATGTACACACATATAAGAAACAAACAAATTTAAGAAACGTGCAATGGGGATTGCAGAAATTTGGAAAATGTGAAAAAAGATGTTTTTTTTTTTAGAATTCCTTCTTCTCATGTGTGTGACTCTGAGAAAATATCTGTAGGTTTGCCTGTGCATCACTTAATGTCTCAATGACAAAGACTCATTCTGTGTGTAATTAATTGGTTTACTGCCAGGTTAGGCACTGTCTGTTTCTCAGGAATCTGCATTTGGCCCTGAACTTTACTTTTCCATGGTAGTTGAGGCATTAACTTATTTGGACAAAGGATTAAGTCTTACTGGTTGTTCCGTGGATGGAATGGACAAACATGAGGGAGGTATGTTTGAGATACTGGGCCCAGTAAGTAAAGAAACAGCTGCTGAGCCGCTAATAATACTCTGCAGCTTGGGTCACTGCAAGAACTAGCAGCTCACACCTCTATTGCCCTGAAACGACACACACATACATCCACTCCCATCACATGTGCAGCTCCTCCTACTCTTGCCCTGATCTTAGAATATGTTAGCTTAGCTGACTCTATTGGTGAGAAGTCTTCACTTTACATTGTTTTTCATGCTGTTATCCAGTACAAGGCACACATGAAAGATAATTATGGTCCTAGAAACCAAGCAAAGAGAAACCTCAAAGCAGCCCCTCTGTTTGTCATTCAGTAGCTGAACAGATCTCTAAAGACTGCACCCTTAATGCCACTGTATTTATTTTATACATGATTGTGGTCACCATTTAAAACTTTGAAACAGCACAGAAACTAGGTTACATTCCTATGGCACACATCAGATAATCTGTCTATTTATGTTACAGCCATGGTTATGTCTCAGCAAATTGCTGCCACAGTTTGGATTATATTCAGCTCTAGTTCCCTGTGAAATGGCATTGGTTTTGCTGAAATGTCGATGTCTCTCCTCTCAAACAACCTGTCTCATGGACATATTTACTGTAAAAGTGTAAAAGGATATCTTCTGTAGAGATTTACCAGGTACAGAGAGGGAATTAGCAAAGAAAAACTACTGTATTGAATGGTTTCAAAGCCAAAACTTTTCTCTCAGTGTCTTAATTGGAACCAAATGTAAACATGGGTGAAAAATCATATTATTTTGGGAAAGAATCCTTTTCTGAACAATAAGGGATAATAAAGATAAGGATGACACAAACCCACTTGATCCACCATCTTGTTTGGGCTCCTGGATTTAATTTTGGAGAGTTGTCTTGCTCATTGGAACATATACATGCTGTCATACATTTCTGTTATTGACAACAGTTTACCACATACTGTAATAAAACATATGCTTTGGGGATGGTTCAACTGGGACCTACACATTGGTTAATAATACATCTTTGCGTCAGTTGTAAATTCCAAAAATATCACAAAGGCTTAAATACAAATGCCTGAAGTGCATATCTCATAATATTCATTGACCGTGTTGTACAAACCACACACTGCCAGCCCTCACCAACCTTCCTCTCAGACTGAACTGGAGCTCATGAGGCCTCAGACACACTTAATCGGATTATGGTAATATAATTTTGCAACGCTGACCTCAAGCCGGTGCCAGGTTTCTTCCACATCTTCAGACAAAAGCACAGAACTCACCAAGGGTTCCAGCAGGCTGGCCCAGCTCAGCCTCTTGGCATAGGCCAATGTCCTTCTTGGGCCAGTGCAAGATGAATGGCTGTGGGGCAATATCTCACTTCCTAAGTCTACTCTACTGAGCAAAATCAAACAGTGACAAGACAAGACTGTAATATTAAATAAATATGACTTCCCAGGAGTGAGATGACTGGGATTGCTGCTACTAATGTAATTATGTCATGATTTTATGTGTACTATAATTAATGCAGCTTGTAAGGAAATGTGCCTTCCATTTGCTCCCCATTTGCTCACACAGTAGTTCTTCCGCTGAGGGTGCAGCCTCCATGGAAACAGTCTTGTAGTCAGCTTGTCTTTTCATGTGATTTAGCAGGGGTTTCCTCTGGATGTGTCTTATTGATTTAAGACAGAACTTTTATGGATTGGAGAATTTAAAAGCAAATCAGTGTAGGGATCTGCTTCTGTGGGTAATCAAAACAGAGAAATGGTTCGAAGTGATACAAATACACTAAGAATACACAGGAAACTAGCCATATACAGCTATGCCTGAAATACAAACATATATCTGGAAATGATTCTATGTTCATATTGTTTCCCCTAATAAGACCTCAGTATGAGACTGATGTTTCTTTCTTTTTTGAAATACTGTGTCTGGCAAAAGACAGTCACATACACAAAAGTGATGCATCAGCTAACACAGAATTCTGTATCCTTGCAAAATGTTAGCATGCTGTTGTACTTTTCATTTTGTTTCATCTCATTTTACTTTGTTGTGTATTTTATTGTTGTCCAATCTCTGTGGGTGTATCACCAGATTTTTCTTAGCTTTTTCTTTTCTTTTCCTCTTCCTTTTGCCTTCAGAAAGACCACCCATAGGGCTCGGAGGGGGCAGACGTCTCTGTGGAATAATAATAGGGTCCTCCTGGGAAAACTGCCCATGGAAAGGCCTGTCTAAAAAAAAAAAAAAGAAAGAAAAATTCGGTCTTGTTTCCGATCCTTCTCAGAAACATTCATCAGGGCACTCCTGCTGTGTGGAGCAACCCTATTGCAGCCCCAATCAACTCACTCGCTGGGTCACTCTGCCACTGCCAAGACTTTCTGAGCTGAGGGTCGGCAGGCTAGTGCACTAGGTTTAGAGAACTGTTTTTAATCTAGATCCTCAATAATGATAGGCTGAGGGAGAGAGTTTCTTGCAGTCTGAATATTTGATGAGTACAGTTGCTTTGAATGTTCAACTTAGAAATCAGAATTGGGGAAAATGTCACTATCATTTCTTCTGGCTATTTGCTGTATGGAGCATGTAAATTTGTCATTATGTTTTGGGCTGCTGCTGGGCATGGCTGTCTGTCTGCAGAAAAGCCCAACAAATAAATCATCATGGTCTCACACAGGGGAAGCCTCAATACTGATGTCATTTCCTGACAAGGCGCTACTCTTTGACAACACCACATGACACATTATTCTGATGAAACATGCTGAAAGTGGGCGTCATTACTCCAGAAAAGCATGATTGTTAAAGATACTCTAACCACATTTTTTATCCAGATCTACCCAATCCACAGTTTCTGTTTTCCAGTTAAGGAAAATAAATGCGTCACACACTTATTTTCTGTTTTAAAAAGAATAAATAAAGCTGAACAACTAGGTTACTGAAAGCAGAAGTTGCCATACATTAAGTTTGATTCTTCACGGAGTGTTTATGTTTACATCAGGAAAACTACTTAAAAAAATAAGTTATTGGCTTAAATAGTTGGTTTATAGTCTTTATTTTATTTATTAACTTTAACTTAAGAAGAGTTGTAAAAAAGAGTAATTATTTCGCAAAGTAAAACTATGATCACCATATGAGTTCGGAGTAAATGTGAGCCCATGGCTGTTTTTTGAAGAGCTGGACGTGCAAATGTAAACTCTTCACATTTTCCCACACATAAACAACACCAGCAACTCGAGAATTAAACATTTCAGCAAACATGTTCAGGTTATTCTCTGGAACTGGAGGAACATGGACCTGTGTTTAACAAAGCTGACTTTTTTCCTTGTTTGTTGAATAAAATGCTGGCTCCAGTTTAACTTTCAGTCAACATCTTCCATCAGGACCCAATCATTTCAGGAGTGCTGTGTTACTGTTTGCCTGTTGGAGTCAGTTCAGATGGCACCAAGACCTTTTCAGTCACTTTTCTATATTATTTTTCTTTTATATTAAGTTCTTCTTGTCAATACTAACATCAAAGTCTGAGTTAAAGCTGCTCCCTAATTCCCCTCACATTATTTTTGTTTGTGGGTTCAATTTTGATTAATTAACTTTATTTTGAATTCTTCAGAGTCATTCCAGCCATGAGCAAAACTCTTTCATTTGGAGGACAAAAAAGAGGATTATTAAGGTTCTTTTGTCCTTTCATTGGAACCCCCACTCCATTTTTCTGCTTCGCCCAGAGCCGTCACTATGTTCTCTTTGCCCTATCAGGCCCTAAGGCCCTGTTGCTTTGCTGCCTGGCTCCAAATCTGAACCACTGGAGATTCAGTGATGGATGTGCCTCTGGGGCTGTCTGTGGGAGGTGGGCTCAGGGATTACAGGCCCTGCCTGCTCCTCACTGTCAGAGGGGAAGTTTTCCACCTTTGTATTTAACCAGAGACAGCAGACTTAAACCTGATGACTCTGTCTCATCATCAACACAACATACACTGCATATCAATTTCAGTTTTTTTATTTTTATATTATTATACTGGCAATTTATACAGTACAACCTTGTCTAAATCGGCAGCTGGTGTCTGAGAGCAGCTTGAAGCAACAGCAGCATTTAACACAATTACAGAAGAAAAGGCCAGAGCAGAGAAAACAAACTAAAAGGGCAAAGAAGGAACATAGTAGAAAACTGCATGACATCAGTGATTATGCCAGATTTAAAAACAGCAAAGTAACACTGTGAATATAAAGTTGTAATCACAATTCTACATGTCGATACAAGTCTATCCACACCAATCTGACTGTCTGATTAATTTATACTGTGAAGTATTGTGTGCAACTTCCCTTTCGATCTGTTGAACTTACCGTATGCTGTGAAAAAGCAGAATCCATCAATTTCGAGATGAAGTTATACAGATGGACTCCAGTCGTACGTCCATCCATCCATCCATCCATCCATCCATCCATCCATCAATTGATGAATAGATAGATATAATCAATAATTGTGCATTTTGGTTGTGTTCAGCCACAGGTTTTATGTACAACATGTACTAGGTAGTTCTGAAATCAGGATAAATAAAAATCTGTCTAGTCATGGCAGTGAGATGAGGTACAGCGGTGGATAGCAGAAAAAGGTTTTGTCCAGTTGATGTGAGGAAAGAGACGTCATCTGTAAATGTGCCTCAAATTTCAACACAAAGCCATAGTACCTGATTGTGTTTACACTGTCACTGATTTATTAAGTTCCAGTCTATTCCTATATTATTTGGCCAGTAAGGGATAAACAATATTCAATGTCTAGTTTGTTTCTTTAAGCCGTTGTGTATATAGGCAGGGGGTAAGGGTGTGGACATACATCTTTTTGATAGACCATGGTAATAATGGACTTGTGACCTCATGGTCCGAGAAGCCAGAAGCAAAACCTGAACTTTACCAAACTGGCGCAGTTGGTCATCAACAAGACAGCTCTAAGTAATGCAGAAGTCAAGTTTTCTTGATTTCTGCTTTAAATTGATTTCTTTTTCAAATATGAGTTTCAGAAAAGCTATTCAGAATTGACTGAGACACAATCACTCACATCCTAATTCAGGTCAGCTCATCTTTTTTGTAACTGCTATGAATAAAATTCACTGATTTTTGGCTGACAAATATTCTGACACATAGGACTCAAACTGTGAACTACACAGACAGCTGGATGAAGCACAAGATGACACGAGACAGTCACATATTTCTCTGTGTTTTGTTTTTATTGCAAACAAATATAATACAAAAGATAAGTTTTTAAGACAATGCCATGTTTACCTAGGGAAACTGCATTAAGAACATGACAAAATGAGAACTAATGATACAGAATATAAAATGAGGAACACAACTTTTTTTCAAAAACAAAAAATATACTGTTGATTCCAGCAAATTCTTTACAAAACAGCGGCTTTCATATCCATTAAGTCATTTGTTAGAAAGAAAAAAGAGAGGAAACTTCCAGTTTTTCTTTATCTTTTAGAAAAAGACTCATCATGTAATTATACGTATTCTGTACATAATTGGATCAAGAATAAAGGAAACTTTTATACGGAAACATTTACAAATGATAAATAAACAAATTTGTACCACATATGACAGCAACCTATTTCAACTCAGTTAGCTGCTTCTGAATTAAAATGATAATTGCAAATATTTATTTTCAAATAAAATTAATGCTAAAGAATAAATTAAGAAAAAGGTTAGGAAAAAGGATGGGACAGAAGGAATGATAGAAGCACACCAGCCTCGGACCTGATGGCAGCTGAGAAGAATCAGGTCAAAGGTCTTTCCTGCAGGAAATCAAAACTATGCTGGAGTTTTCACACTGCAATGCCAGTGGACGAAGCCTCACTACTGCGGCTCCAGAGGCACCAACGGTATCAAGGCAGTACTCAGATAAAAGCAAGCATTGCTGTTACATCTAGCAACGCAGTAAGGCCCCTAGAAGAGTTACATGGTACCTGTTATAGCATTTCCAACACAATAATTTGAGCCAAAGCAAACAAGAAGTAGAATATTTGACTAATTCACTGATGACACGGTCATATCAAGGCCAAAATTCTAATCTATTTCAAACCTGCATCGCTCAATACTTGCATCTCATGGGAATTACAATAAAATATGTACAGTACAAAAATTCAATGCAGAATGTGTTATGAGAAGGCAGTGTCAGTAAACACGTTTCTTACTTCCTGTACAGAACTACATTAGTGAGAAGTAAGGCCAGTGAGGGTGTTTTACCCAGCATTCCTGCTCTATTAGATGAGTTAAACTTTCATATCATGATGAGGATGCTGATGACACTGACTATGATGATAATGACAAGAGCAGAACACATACACAGTACATACTAATATATTCATAGCCAGTATGTCCTCACAGAGGATTTAAATTTTTTAAAACATTATATCTAAAAAATATAATCACAATTCCAACCAATACAAAAGGCACTGTTGTGAGCCAATCCAAAGATATATTTTTAGAACTATAAAAAAAGTTCTTGTCATGTTTTTCTGTTGGCAATGAACGGTGTGTGGCATCGTGGTGCAAAGGCCACTGGCAGAAAAAAGTCTGTGATGGGTGCTATACAGTCAGTGCTGAGACTGCCTACTCAGGGCCTGGAGAGTTGTGTGTAAATGGGCTGCTGCTCCCAGTGCTGTGGACTGTGGGTCTGCGGCACTGACGGCACCCCGGTGGTGTCTGCGATTGGTGTATACATTGGCCTCTGGCTGGGGCTCATGTAGCTGAAGGTGGAGTACAGGCTAGAGCCTTGGCCAGTTGCGTGGCTGTAGTAGGAGTTGGCACCACTTTGGTGGTCTGAATAGTCATACTGTGCTCTCGTGATGGAGGGGTAAGAGGATGTGCTGTAGTGCTGTAGGTTGAAGGACCCATAGGTGACATGTTGTGGGGAGCCCTGTTGATCACTGTAGTGGCTGGGGCTCAGCTGCTCGGTCTTAATTTGGGTGGTTCTCTGCTGACCCTGCTGGCCTTGCTCTCCTCCTCCACCAAGGGTGGTCAGAGAGTGCTGCTGCTGCTGCTTGGACATCCAGGCGTGGGCTCCAACACTGGCAGCCGAGCCAACTGACGAGGTGTTGATGCCGTAGCTGCTGGTATAGCTGGCTTGGGCCGTGCCAGTCATCCCAGCGTGGCTATGAGGTGGCAGGTACTGATCGAACTCATCAACGTCAAAGCTTCCCATATTGGAGATGACATCACTGCTCAGCTCGCCAATGTCCACAGCGCCAAAGTCAATGTTGAGCTGGCGGCTAGTGCCCTCCTGCATGGGGCGCCCCTCACGCTTCAGGTCAGCCTTGCTGGAGGGGAGGTCTGTCTTAGGAGTGGTTGGAGGGGTTGGTGGGCCCTGTGACTGACCTGGTTAAAAGAAGGTAAAATTAGACTCATCAAATTTACAAATTGATGCATGTAAGAAAATATTTCTTAAATGTGATTTACCAGTGTAAATGTAAATGCTTCCAGAAGAGCTTTACTGGCCCTGCCAGGTGTATTTACATGGTGGCTTGTAAAATCCACTAATCATTAACCAGTAATCATTAACAGTTGTCTGTTGAAGGCCCCAAAGGCCTCTAAAGATTTTATTTTCTTTAACAGTGCTAAAACGTCACCTTGGGAAAAAAAATAATCTAGAGAACATATTTGATTTTTCTTGTTTTTTTCGCCTTATCTCACCTGAATGTTCTCCTGGTGAGTGCACCTCTTCCATGCTAGATGCCGGAGAGTCGGCCTGCTGCAGCGCCTTGAAGATCGCATTTGGAGAGATATGAGTTTGCTCGCTGTCCTCAGGTTCGTTCTGTCCGTTCTTGACTGATTTTCTCCGCCTTGGCTGATATTTGTAGTCAGGGTGATCCTTCTTATGTTGCACTCTCAAGCGTTCAGCCTCCTCTACAAACGGGCGCTTCTCTACCTCATTGAGCAATCTGAAAATATCACGAGTTGTACAAGTTGTAAATTTCTGTTACAATATCACTGATTAATTATTGAACGAGATATTTTTACTGAATCGGTGCAATTGTTGATATATATCAATAATCAACAAGAAACGGCAAAAAGGTTTGTTGATTCAAAATCTATACAGCTTATTTTGTTGACATCGGAAGAAATAAGCTGATATAAAATCTCAATAAAAAACAGCAACAATACACAGTGCAAAAAGTCCCCACGCTGTACGCTCAACTTGAAACTGCACGAAGGTGGTGCAAGAAACAACGTACTGCGCTCAGCGGTAAAAGCGCACTGCAAAAGTGAGTGGAAATGCAAAGCGAACTTACCTCCAAAGTTTGCCCAGGGTTTTGCTGAGTTCCGCGTTGTGCAGATGCGGGTACTGATCGGCCAACTTCCTCCGTGCAGCCTGAGCCCACACCATGAACGCGTTCATGGGTCTTTTGACGTGAGGTTTGCTTTTGCTTGAGCCGTTGACGCGTACTGGCATGGGCACCAGCGTCCAGTCGTAACCCTTCAACACCTGGGACACGGCATCTCTGATGCACACGGGAAACTTTTCTTCTTCGCCCTCCTTCTTGTAGTCTGGATCTCGCAGGAGGTGGTTGTCGGACGGCCGGGTGTTTTCAGTGTCCGAACCGGACCCGGACGGGCAGGGCGAGCCCGCGGAGTCCTCAGACATGCTCGGGCTGGGAGCGTCAGAGTGACACTTCTCCTGTTCTTCTGTCATCTTCAGGTAAGGGTCGAGGAGATTCATGCGAAAAAATTAAAGAACAGCGTCTCGCAGTAAAAAAAAAAACAAAGAAAGGAGAAAATCCTTCTTTCTAAATCCAAATTAGGTGCCCAAAGACTGCAGTGACAGCCTGTGAGGGTGCACAGCGTGATTGACAAACTGGAATCCCTTAAAGTAAAAAAAAAGAAAAAGAAAAAAATGACAAAAGAAAATTTAAAAATGACGCCCCTTAAACGTTTGGCAGTTTCGCAGACAGGAAAGCTAATCGCAAGTGACCGCTTTCGAATGCTTAACTTTGAAATTTCGGCTTTAAGGATCAATGCGACTGAGCGGTTTGCTGTTGGAGGCTTGCTGAGGAGTCTAGAGACACAGGAGGCGATGCCTCGATTTATGTTTGACGGCAAGGAAATGATTGGGGGAAACGTTTGTAGGCGGGGACGTGAAGAGGGAGTCAGTAATTTGACTCTTGCAATAAAAGCGTAAACCCAGGATTGAAAAGAAAGGTTTTCCCCGTGTAATGTTTGGATTTAATCTAAGTTAAAAGTTAAAACTTACAAAATAAGTCACCAACTAAAATAATTTGAGGAATTTCAGTCTTACTTTGGTATTAAAATCAGGTACAATTCTACTTCCATCACCCTTTTCTTATTTTTTTTCGACAAATCTTTTCCATCATAGCGTTATTGTAATTTTCATGACGACAGTTTGCATTCTAATACCGCTTTGTGTTATTACACTTTGTTGTATGATTAATTTTATTAAAAGTATACAGAAATTGCATGTTTATTTGCCTTTGTACTCAGTTTTTGTTGTTGTTGCTGCTGCTAGATTTACAAATGCAATATTTTATGTATCCTGTGTTGCAACATGTATATTTTGCTTGCTAGACATATAAATGCCAAATTTTAAATTTCCCTGGATTACCAAATGCATGAACTCTGATGTATAAATTGCTTTTGGGCAGCACTATGAAATCTTTATGGGATAGACTGTTTAAGAAGTTGGAGAAGAAGAGAGCTTTCAGAATTATATTTAGATTTTTGATAGAACAACTGCAGTGATGTTTATTTGTGTTTGAATGAATGCTGGCAGTTATTGTCTAAGATGTGTTACACGGAAACGGCTTTTGTCAATGAGTCTCTACAGTGTTGCCGCTATGGCGCTGCAGCCATCAGACATGTCAGCTCTACAAAGTAAGCATATGGACCAATAGGGGGAGACAGCAGTCCAGAAACTTGAGAAGAAGCTGTGTAACTGTGTTGGGCCTGCAATGATCACAACAAAGCAGGAGGGTATTATAAAACACAGCCTATTCAATTTAATCTCCAAGTCTAAATGTATATTTTCAACTCCTTCTGGCAGACAAATATCATTCCAAAGCAGGTGACAGTTTAGAATACAAAACAAAACATGTTTTAATTAAATTTTTTGTTTGTTTGTTCTTAAATCACACTCAGCTAGGGACATGGCTACATCTCCAATTTCATTCAGGATATTTTTCAGGGTGTTTTTTGAGCAAGAAAGATTATTCTGTGGACTTCACTGGAGATATTTTATTTAAAAAATAGCTTTCTGCCAATATGTAGACCTACAACAACAACAACAACAACAACAACAACAACAACAACAACAACAACAACAACAACAACAACAATAATAATAATAATAATAATAACAACAACAACAACAACAACAACAACAACAATAATAATAATAATAACAACAACAACAACAACAACAACAATAATAATAATAATAATAATAATATGTATATCAACATGTACAATATGCTGTCATTGATTATTACATTTTCTCAGTGTAGACAAACTAGAGTCCATGAAAAATGTGTCGTAACAATAAAATCTACTTTGCTGGATTTCCTCCAACACTTAATTTTGGTGGACAAAGAACACTGTTGAGAGAGTTCAGTCCCCATAATTGATGTGTTCAATTTTAGAAACAAAAGTTTACTATTTTTATCACACCTCTCTGACTTAAATGTTCCATAATAGGGAACACTTGTCATCTTCTGTTTTTAAATGAATTAGTTGAATTCAGGTAAAATAGTTTTTCCTACAGAGGTCAAACAGAGACAAAAAAGACTTATAATACAGATAGCAAATATTTTAAATTGTCCAAAATAGTAAATATTCCAAAAATGGCATATTGTAAATATGCATAAACACTATTATTCATATTTCCTAAATAATTTTTAAATATATTTTTTTGCAATAGGCAGTTTGTTTAGTAATTCAGTAAGCTTTAAATGAACATTTGCCTTTGACATTGCCTTTCTTTGTAGATAATGTATTGGTTTAAGTTTTCCCGTCTTGATCCTATTATTTCCATTAAAAAGCTAAGCTAATTTGCCTGTCAGGTGTGTTCCTTGCCATATTAGTTGACTGGAAACTGTGGCAAACTGCCTTCTCAGCTCTTTTTAATACAACTAAATAACAAGTAATTCAGAAATGCTGTTCTTCCAAAGTTCATGTTAAAGAAAAACTGAGAGGATAGGATAGCTTTAGTTGTTTTTGTTTCATTACCATTTGATCAGTGTAATTATGCTGATTTTATAACACTTTAAAGTAACATGATTCTCCATAGTTGGGCTGAAAACCTTGAGCCCTTTCCCTCAGTAAAGTATATCTTCTGAGTTTCCTCTACAGCTCTGACAGTCCAAACTCTTACACTTGCTTGCTTTAATGTCCTTTCTAGCACAAACACACTACAGCGTAATTTGATCGTGAACATTTGATGCATTTATGAGTTTTTAAATGGACATGTTGTGTTGTGTGAGGTCTAACAAGAAGTGCTGCCATTTGAAAGTTTTCAGTTTGTGAGGCAACTGGTCTCAACATGCAAAGGAGTGAACCCTGTGATGGCTAACACAGAGGCATCAGAGGTGTGGTTGGGCATGTTCGCGTTCTCGCACAGAAAGTTTGAAGAGCCTTGCAAACTCACTTACAGTCGATCAGGGAGGGGAGATCATAGACTCTAAGGGGTCAGGCTCACAGTGTACATGGAACGCCCGCCTTCAGGCCGAGCAGGTCTTGGGAAATTTCTCAGCTTGACTTTGAGCCATGGCGTCAAAATTTTGAGTCAAACAGTGGGGGTAAACTGCCAAATCATGTCTTCCACCTCGCCTAGCACTCTCAGATTCCACTGCAAACGTTTGAGCAGACCGCCTCTTTCTTTTGCATGACCTTTTAGTGTCGTTATTTGTGTCGATATGTTACTAGAGTGGATGTAAGTCTTTGTGTTATTGCCTTTGAAGTAGAAGAGAGGGAAAAAAAATTTTAAAAATACAAAAATCATTTACTGTTCATACTTAGTCTGATATTTTGTTTTTCAGATTATTGGTGTTTCTCAACAAAGATGTTTTAGTCCACTGTTTCAAAAAGAATTTTAACCATATAGTTGGCTGAAATATCAATATAGCATTCAGTATACATTGTGTGAGATGGGTCAGAAATTTGGCAATATCTTGAAATATTAACACATCAATGTGTTTAAATCATCTGCTCTGAGATCCAAGATTTTAGAAAGTGATAAATATGCCTGAGATAGAGGAGACAGAAGTGGCTTCAACACTCATAACTGACATAACACATATATGAGACTTTCCACAACTAGTACCAACTGCCCCAGACATGGCAGAAGACTGCAAGAGGGAGAACTGAGAAAATCCTCTTGCCGAACCATCTGAATTTTCCTTCCAGGCATTTCCACTTGTAGGTTCTCTATATTAATTCTTTAAAAGTTATGTCTGAAACACTTGAAATGAATAAATGAAATGAAACTATATTTAACCACACAATCATTTATTCACTGGGCCGTTGTCACCTCAATCATTAGGTCAAATAAGATAAAATATTAGATAGCTTGACTGCGCTGCTTAGGAAACGCACTCCAAATGAGAAACAGGTGAATGTTGGCCTTCACCTCTGCATCCAGCAGTATGTGGTAATTACTACTACACTGTCTCTTGCAAATCTGCTCCTTTCTCTCTCCTCCTTGGGAGATATGGCCACTGTAATCTCAGCCATATCTGCTCTTGGCTTCAACTAAACTGAAACACCTTGCGTACTCATTGATAGTGTATCTGCAGGGAAGGAAATGCTCTCTGATCTGGGAATACAGTGGAACCAATAGTACTTGATAAACATAAGCGCAGTTGGATAGATGCCACCATTGAGCCATAGTTTCATGTTATCATTAAACAAAAAAAAACATTGTGACAGGTATTGTGATTAAAAAAAAAAAAAAAACAGACTCATAATTTAACTAGCAAATATATATGTATTTAAACGTTTCACATCAGGGCATTCTAATCCTCTTAAAACCTTGAAATACTGTGTGCTTTAAACAAAATCCACGTTCCAGGCTTTCTGACAGCATACTTCAGAAGTACATCCAGTATTGAACTCTGCTGAGTGAATATGAGGTACCCTCCATGCCTTCAGGTGAGGTGACCTCAGAGTCAGTTTAAATGACAATGAAATGCTATGAGAGCAAAGTGTGATCTCTGTAGGTCGCGGCCTATAAAAGTAATAGCATGCTTGCGCTTCTTGACAGGGATCCTTTCAGCTGAGAGCAGGTGACAGTCACAAAAGATGATTTAAAATAACACTTATCTTGAGCAGTCACTGTTGTTTTCAGTAGTAGAAAATTACTGTTAAGGTTTGACTTTTAAAAACGACAAAATAACTCATTATTCCTCTAAAAAAATACAGAGATGTATTTCTAAACAATGCAACACACTCTTGCTTGCCTTTCCTTATCTGGTATGATGAATGGATTATGATTCCAAATATTGACTACTGTTGGCAAACTATATACAGCTTTGGAAATAATTA
Source organism: Amphiprion ocellaris (assembly GCF_022539595.1). Taxonomy (NCBI): domain Eukaryota; kingdom Metazoa; phylum Chordata; class Actinopteri; family Pomacentridae; genus Amphiprion; species Amphiprion ocellaris. The sequence continues at coordinate 23,179,046 of NC_072784.1, read as the reverse complement.
TTAGATGACTGTTACCACTGTTTTCTGCCTCTTCCATTGCAGTTCTTCATAGGTTTGTAATGGATAGCTGTTTTGCTGATTCTCTTGCTGTATCCCTGTTAATGAAGCACCATGACTGCTTTTTCCTATCACTCATATTGAAGGCATTGTTAAATAATATTTTAGTTCGGACTATTGTTTGACTTCACATATGTAGTTTATGCACAAAATAATGATGAAAAATATTTTAGCCATCTGGTGTGAAATTTTAAATTTTTATAACATGCATGTATTGAATTATCATAATACTTTTCTTGTGTTTTTTTTTTTTAGAAGACACTGTAGTTAGTTGACTACCATGACTAAATTCTAACTAATCTATCAATGCTGAAGGCCTGTTGTGTATAAAATAATAGGTGGTTAGGTATATCCAGAAGTTAGTCTGTATAGTTTGGTGAAAAAAACTGAGTAACTTGAAATCCTTTTTTCCATTACTTACAAAATATTCAAGCTGCTAACTGTTTAATTGTTCAGTGTCATGGATTCTTGCACGTTTGTGTCTGGAGCGTGACACTGACTCAGACTGAGCTGACAGTGCTCACAGCTCCCTGGCACCACTACACATGAAAGGTCCCATCCACAGCTCTGGATGATGTCAGAGCGGCACCTCTGTCTACAAACAGAGACACCTTTCATAAAGGACCTGTATGCACTCAGGTCTAGTCAACGTAATGGAATATTCAGCCCTCTTCCCCTCCCACCTGTTTCGATGATCAGGTGAAAATGAGACTCTTGTTGTTGCCTGCAGTGCCGTAACCTAAAAATAAACTCCAATGTGTTTCCCAATCTCATCTTCTTGTTTCCCTCACCTGTTTGAACTCTTGTTTGTTTCTTAAGACATACGTTATAGCCCTGTTGGCTCATAACTGATTATCTTCTGTGATATCAGTTTTTTTTAAACATAGACTCAAATGCTATATCAAAAATGCCCCCTTTGCACTGTTTCACTTTTTTTTTTTTTTGCCAGATCTCTCTCCTTTTTTCTCTTGTTTCATTATCCTCCCAACTTAACCTGGCTCTTTTCAGCAGGGCTCATTTGTTGGGAGGACTGATGAAAAGGGTCATTGTTCTACACAGTCATGGAGATACTAGAAATACCAAGTTAATGAAAGAGTGATGATATCTAATCATCTTCCAGAGTATAGACCCTGCATCAGAGCCAATACCCAAACCTTTGCTGGATATCCACAAATGGATAGTCTACAGATGTACTTCCTCTTAGCCTTTCACCACTGACAATGGTTATACCTTTGATATCACTTGTTGCTAGGGAAAAGGGAATATCTTGTGTGGTCAAGCAGATTCAGTCCTCTTAGGTGTTCAGGGATTTTGGCATTAGGCCGTGGCAATGGGATTAATACGTTCAGAAAGGGCAGGGGTGAAATGAACAATGGCATACTTTAAGGGCTTTAAAACAGTGTCTTATTACAATGGGGAGAGCCAAGTCTATTCTTGTTAAAGCCTATTTCAAGCCAAAGAAAAGGGAAGGTTAGTAAACTCTTTTTAATGACTGTACATTGCATACACGGAAGTAAAATAAACATAGTCAGAATTTTGATACACAGTTGTGAATGTCTGTATATAGAAAAATTATAAACATTGTAGTCTATTATCATTTATGTGCAGCTACAAAAAAATAGTCTTGACCTTAATTAAATTCTATTGACTTTCAGTGCCTTTATGATTAATAAATAATAATAAAGAATGAACTAGACAACATCTTTTTTTTGTTTGTGTTTGTAAAGATTTGTAAATCTGCACCTATGTGACTTTTCTTATAATTTGGCTTCCTGGCAGCCGTAATGAAAATGTAATATGATAATGAAGTCAGACTTGAAGCTAAGTTCGTGCTGATAAAAGATAGCATCCCTCTGCAGTATAGATGGATTTTCAAGGTGCTAAGCAAAGAATAAAAAACTCCAGAGGACTGAATGTAGTAAATTTGTGAGTGAGTTACAAGCCACCAATTAATTCATAGTTTAAGTGCTTCATAAATACAAGCAGTATATACACTACTGTTCAAAAGTTTGGGGTCACTTAGAAATGTTGTTATTTTTGAAAGAAAACAGGTTTGTTCAATAAAGATAACATTAAATGAATCAGAAATTCATAAGTGTGAGTTTTCATAGAAAACTTTAAATTGTATGGGTGACCTCAAACTTTTGAACGGTAGTGTACACAAATAAAGTAGAATTTATGATGTCGAGTAAAATGTTTGTTTTGTTTTTTTTTTTAAGTTGCCATTCCTACTTCAACCAGACCAGATTTTAGTATTACCAAGTCTGAAATTAATCTTTAAAACATTTTTCCAGTTGAATGAATTCACACATAAAATTTAAAAAATTATCTAAACATGAGCTACATTAGAAATGATTTCTCCTCATTTCTCCAGTCTTCCATGTTTTCATCTCTTCACAAATTTTCTCTTTTTTTTGGCTGTCCAGCAATCATTTTGCAGAATGATGAGGAACCCGAAGTGTGTGCAGACTGTCAGAGACGTTGGGTGAAAAATGTGCCAAACATAATACAGCACTCAGGGTTTTGTTTGTGTCTCTCTCTCTCTCTCTCTCTCTCTCTGTGCGTGTGTGTGTGTGTGTGTGTGTGTGTGTGTGTGTGTGTGTGCCTCCCTCCCTCCCTCCCTCCATCCTCCAGTTCCCTCCATCCTCCAGTTCCCTCCCTCCATCCTCCAGTTCCCTTTGGATGCTCCTGTGTTCAGGCCAGGGTTGGACACAGCAGGGAAACTCCCTCTAATTGGAGCAGCCCAGCGGTGGTGGCCCCGAATCTCCGGGAGCCAGGCTTCTGCGTTCTAATGTTACTCTTGAAGGAAATTGTTCTCTACTATTTCCTGAGATCCAATAATATAGCGGCTTGGTTACCTTTCTTAGTGTGAGTAAGAAAACTGTAACTTGTTATTAGATTTGCTGCAGAGCAGAGTGCTGTCTTGTCTGCTATAGCTTGCTGCGTCTTGGCACTAGACTGGTGAGTTCACTACAGGTTACCAACCTGGTATATCTGCTCATAGGTCCACTGTTATGGAGAAATGTCTGGAGGTGCATCAGGAATGACAAGGATGAATCACACTGGTTTATTCAGCAAAGCATCTTATAAATTAAACATTAATTACTATACAACTACATTGAAAGTATCCCAGCCGAATCAAACTACAGCATGTTTCAAGTGGCCGGATACACAATTTAAACAGAAGTGCACTGTGCCAATCACTCCTGTCTATAACTTGATAAGACTGACAATAGCACAGGAAAACAGCATTTTAATTTCAGTGAAATCACTGAATAGGCACAAACTGGTCTTCCTTGAAACACAGTGGCTCTGAGGAAAAAGACAAAAACATAGTTGAAGGTAGAAAAGAAAATAATTTTCAAGAGCTTTAAAGTTATGTTTCCTGAACTGCTGCAGAGGCTTTTGGCATTTAATAAACCTGAAAACTCAGTCCCATTTTTTGGTCTGTCTGCCCTCAAATAACTTGGTAAAGTCACCTCAGTAAAATTCTGACAACAGAAGTATTTAAGCATTTAACTTAGACGTTCACCTTTTACTGAGTGTTGGTTGCAAGCCAACCATGTTCTTATTGTTTCCAAAAGCACGGCTCACGATGCAGTGTTAAGAGCAAAAAAGGGCAAAAATAGACTTTGCAAGGTTTCAAAACAGAGAGACTATTCATACTTCAGTCATAATCAAAAACAGTACTAACAAGAAAAGGATAACAGAATGCTAGAATGCTGGCACACAAGGGTCAAAGACAGTCTGGCAGGTGGGAGATGGTGAGCTAAGGGTATAAGTATTGCAGGACAGATGAGTAAAGAGGATGCAGGTGAGTGGAAGGAAGGCCAGATGGCTCTACTGGTGGGAAAGGCAGGGAGGTGAAACAGAATGATGAGAGAGTTAATAAATAGAAACCAAACAACCAAGCCATATGAATGACCGAAATAATCTGTTGAGCTAGACTGTAAAATCTGACTCAGATGTGTGGTTTCAACTGTCAGACATGAAAGCAGATGTTGGCTATTATTTTATTTTCCTTTATAGAAAGTTCAGAGCTTTCACTCCAGCAAACAGCTTCCAATTCACCAAACAGGGTCCTCTTATTGTATCGCCATGCACACTCTGTAATTAAAAATCTAGAATTACTCAGTACCTACACCTCAGCACACTCCTGTGACCTGAAACTGTGGCTTCGGTGCAACTTAGTTTGATTGAAGCTGCTCACTGAGGCCTAACTTTTTTTCAACAATAGGTATCTATGCACAAGGACATGCAGGTGGCAGACCCCGAGAAGAAGCAGATGAAATCCAAAGGGTTGGTGATTGTGTCAGGGAGCGGAAAGTTTTGCCAGTAAATCCAATCCACGTCTCTCAGGGCACCACTTAAAGTCATGCATGGAGCAGGAAGAAAAGGGAATACCTCAATCACAAGTACAGAGAGGGACAGATTGCAACAGAAGGCCCGTGCTGTCCCACAGGATCTAGAATTTACAGTTGAGGGTGTATGCTAAAGGCGAGGAAAAACAACATGGAAAAATGAAGGAGAATAGGAGCTGGAAGGGTAGAAGAACAGAGTTATATACTTGAACTGAAGCAAGACAATTTAAGTATCATCATGTTTACGAGCACCTTGAGGTGAAATTTGGTGGTGGAGAGATTTTTTTTTCAAGGAGACCAGCAGTTCCTTTGCAGCAAGTTTGTGAAATATTATAAATGCTGTATTCATTTTGCGCTATGACCTCCTTTTTTGAGGCGTGACTAGGGAGAGTCCCTGTCCTTGGTGGTGATAGCAAACAGTACACAGACACCTTCTCAACAGGCGCCAGCTGATTTTTATCTCCTTTGAATACTGCCTTTACTTACCCCAACCTCCCTGCTTTCTGGGGTTCTGCATAAATTTCTTATTGACATGGTTGATATCAGGTAACTCTATACTGGCTCAGTTCAAATCTACCATCTACTATCTTGATTATGAAGAAATTAATACCTCTACTTGTCGAGTGCTGCATTGTTTCCCTGCAAGCTTTAAAAAAGGTTGTGACTATATTTTCAGTGACATTGAACTTTTTTGTACAGAAGAAGAATCTGTTGTATTTTATTTTGTCTAGTTTGTAGTGACATTCATCATTTGACTTAATGAGCTCAGTGGTAATACAGTAAGGAGTATTAAATGTATGCAAGCCACTTTCTGTACATTCACGATACAATGATTTATTGTGGGTAGTGTGTTTGTTATGGATACCACACTATTTTGTTAATATGGGCTGCTTATGAATATTTATCAGTTGAAGGTTAATAATTCCTTCACTGTACTTGCCTGGCATCCGGGAGTGTGCTGAGTGAAATCTGGATTCCATCAAGTCCGGTGTAGTGCATTGCAGAAAATCTCCTCTGCTTCACCAGTGTGTTCTTTTTAAATCACACTTCCATTACATTCAGCAATAACAGGCTCATATCCTTCTTTGGAGGACTACATGGTGTCGATTGGCCAAGGAGCGGCTGTTTGATTGGAGGCTGGTAGGTCAGTTATTGCCCTGCAGGCTCAGTGTGGATGTAACAGATATAGCAGGTCTCGAGGCCAAACACTGGGGTTTGGCTGATCTACAGTGTACCAGTGAGTGCCATGCCTGCTGTCACACACTGGGAGAAACGGCAACAGCAGTGCCGAATACTTAACAATTTTGTCATCCAATTTGTAGCTATCCCACCTGACCGCCAGTTCCCTGTTACTGTTACCTCTAGTGTCATTGAATGGGCACTGTAAATTGCTTAAATGTGGACCCACCTTTATATAAGTCAAGAAACTCAAATGAAGCCGCAAAAGAACTATTTCAGGACTTCAGTTCACATTTCCACTTTGACTCTGAACAGTACAGGTATTAATACATGTGTTTATTGTCTTTTTTCAATGACTTTTCGTCATAATTTTCCATTACTTACACAAACCCTAGAAATGTGACACAGTTAGAATTGCATAGATAGATAGATTCTGTAGTTTTTTTTTACAGACAGAACCAAATCCACAGAAGTCTGTAATTAGGAGCAATACAGCCAGATACTTGCATCCCCATCCCTGTCTGTTAGCAGCTTTCTGTGCCAAGAACATACAAAGTGGGATACAGAAAAATGAGAGAAAGTAGACAGCACATAAAGTTTATTTAACTGATCCAACCATGAGGTAGCCTGAAATGGTCACATTAGCCAAACGAAGTATCATCATTTTTCATTTCATCTCCCTGTTGCTCTCAGTACACCGGTTCGACCACATTCCTGTTTTTTTCATTCAGCTAGCATCACGATAGAAGTGATGTAGTGTCCCTCCCTCATCAAAGTCATAAAAATGACCCTCACCTCCAATCCTCTGCACCAACTCTTTCCTGTTCTTCCTCCACTCCCACCACCCCAAAGCTGCCAGCCTCGACTGCGGTTTCCTCAAGTGAAAATTCAGCCTACAGAACCTCGCAGGCAGTCACTCAGCCAGACAACTGGAGGCCAGACTGTCATACCGTTTCCATAACATTCAGCAACTGATCACCATTTTACAGTTGTCTCACCAATTATTGCTTATCCTTTACAAAATTGCATATGAAAGAATGCAATACTCTGAAACCAGCAACAGATGTGTGTGCACAGGCTGTCTGGTCGAGACGGGTCAGTGAATTTACCACTGCACTTGTAGAGTGAGGGTTGAAGAGAACTTTATATAAGCAGGATCTCTGCCAAGAAAACATGCATGTTAAGTTTTGAAAGAAATGTATCAATAAGCTGATTAACCACGCTTTGGCTGTAGGAGCTGCATTGCCAATGGCCAGCTTGGGTGATTAACTCTCTGAACCCCAAGCGGCTCTGCGTGTTTTCTGCTCCTGTCACATGGGCTCATTTTTCACTGCAATGTAATGTAATGCACCTCTTTTGATGTAACACAACCATGGCTAGAAAATTCCTTTTGTGCAGTGTTACATAGATATAATTCCATGAATTTTAAAGCAAAACAAAACAAACAAACAAAAAATACCAAAAATAATGAAATTTGAATGGATTCGATTATTTTTTTTTTCAGATTTTTGTTTATTTTTTTAAACTGGAAAAACCTGGAATCAACATGTATAAGATATTTGAAAGTGGACACAGGTGTAACCAATAGTTGAAAAAAGGTGGCTCTACATAGTGTACATATGTAACTGCTTATATTTTTGCATGTTTTTAATGTCAACATGCTCCAACTTGTAGAAAACTTGCTTCTCTGTTTACCATTTTTGAACCATGCTGCATTTATTTCATGATCAAGTATGTTTGATTTTGCTTACGGTCTTTTTTTTTTTGGTTTTCTCTCCACCAGGTGTAAACACAGCCTGCAGTTCACCTGAAAACTATCAGAGTTTTTGAATGAGACTTGTAGAATAAAACAATTGAAAAAAGTCAAACATTTCTGCTTTTACAGTTTCTGGCTCTTATAAATGGTGTCATTTTGGCAGTTCAGTAACGGTAACTTGCCTTTCAAAATCGTTGGTGGGTTATGGGGTTTAGAGGGTTGAAAGACATTTTTTCTTTACTAATGGGACTGTAAGCCTTAAAAGTTGTCATTCACTTCCTCAGGGCTGTGGGTCAGGCAGCTTACAATTCTATAATGTTCTTACAGTTTGCTATTATATTTATTTATTTATATTATATTTTGCTGTCTTCTGTGCTAGTACATTACCATAACGGCAGGACAGTTTTCTGTCAGCTTTTATTTCAGCTCTCCACAACAACTCTGACCCACGCTCTCACTCTCGGTGTCACGATCAAAAAGGTCGTACCAGAAAACAATGAGAAACCGGAACTAACATCTGGGACACTGAGCATGGCAATAATGAAACACAAAATGATAACTTTCAAATAATCCATGAAATAAGATTCAAGACACAACATAAATAAACATCAAAATAATAAACAAAAGAAAGTAAATGTAAATGAACATAGTCATACATAAATCCAATGCTACAGGACTATAAAGTCAAAACTCTACTGCTATATAAATAATAACAAATTTTAATATTTCCACAAGGTGTATTTCAGATTGGAATAAAGTGTTATAGCAGCTAAACTAAGGTTAATATATGGTCATTGTCAACTAGTTAAAAAAGAGAGAAAAATAACAAACCTCAGTTAAAACTACAGTTTATTACTTTTACTATTGCTCAGATTTTTTACTTTTATAGCTCTTACCATTAGTTCTATTCTTTCCTTTTCCTTTGTTCTAATCAATGCTGATACATACTGGGATTTCAGATCTTACTTCAGCGAGCACAGTGCTTTCATATACACTACCAGTCAAAAGTTTGGACACACCTTCTTATTCAGTGGTTTTTATTAATTATTTTGGACATTGTAGATTGATACCGAAGACATCAACACTATAAAGGAAGACATATAGAATTATGTTATTTGCAAAAAAGTGTTAGTCTTCAGTATTAATCTACAATGTAGAAAATAATACAAATGCATAAAAAGCATTGAATGAGAACGTGTGTCCAGACTTTTGATTGGTAGTGTATCTATACACATGCTAAACATTTGGAAGGCAAAATTTGCCATTAGGTTATGTAAAATTTATAGTAAAAAAATGTTTTAAGGCTGTGAAGAGAATGTAATATTTACTCGACATATACCACATCCAAACTCTCCCATCTGCCCTGTTAAAAAGAACATTTGACATTGAAATTTATGTAATTCCAGAGGACAGCCTGGTAGCTCCCTTCTCTTCATGTGTAATTCCCTCACATCCACAATGTCATATTTTGAAGTTAAGGTATTTTGAGTGATTGTAGATATACACATTGTATTTTACACAAGACAAGAAAAAGAAAAATGTTCACTACATAGTTGTTGATTTGATTGGACTCAGTTACACTCCTCTACAGCCAATCAGATTCACTTAAAGCCAACAGACAGCAGGCCCCAGTCGCTAATTTCCTCGTCCCACCGTCCTCAGTAGGCACTTAGATTCAATTTGTCAGCCGCTCTCATTCAAAATGCAAAATAGAGAGAGGCCCTCCACTCTACATTTCAGTGGCACAGCTATCCAGGTCAGAGTTCATCTGAGGACGGCTTTCAGTATTCCTTGTTTGTTTGCAGATGGTTTGATGCAGACTTACAACATAGGAATATTCTGCGCTGCAAGGAGTGTGTTAAAGCTGAATGATAACATCATGAGTTTTGTCCTGAAAAAAAGATGGTACTTACATTTTCCAAGGTCTGAAAAAAGAAATAAAGAAAAAAATTAATTTCTGCATTTGTGAAGCATATCAGCCTTTAATTAGGTTTAACATCAGGCTTGGATTTAGCTGCACGTCTAGACTTTCTTCTTAGGGTTAGGGTTAGGGTGTTATAAAGTTTGGCATTTGAATACAAGTGTCCTTGAGACAATTTTATTTGGAACCGATATATCTGACATTTTATCGTCATTAGAATGCTCACTTTTATTTATTTCCTCTTGGTTTTCGCACTGATGCCTTCCTCCCCTTGCTTATTTTAAGCTTTATTATTACCACAAATTTCAAATGTTGAGTTCAGCTTGCATGCTTGAATCCTTAAAAACACAAAGACAGACCGCTGCATTAAGACTATATGGATTTGGTCATAGAAACAATTTGTGAAGTAAATGTGTCCTTTAACAGCAGTGAAAGGGATATTTATTACGTCTTTATGCATTAGAGGACTTTATTTTATGAGGATTTTTATATTTCCTTGAGGTGACTATAACCTTTAGCTCTATTTTTACCATAGTTTTTATTTTTATTTGTGCAGCTTTTACCACTAATTATAGCTTCTCTTCTGTCAAGCTTCATGTACCATCATGTCTGTGGCTCCATTTTTGATTTGCATTATTTAGCTAGAATTTTGCAGTGTCAGCATGGAGTGGCACACAAAATATTGTGGCTTTTATACCACTTTCTCAGGCATTATAGTGCAGGGAAGTTTAAGCTGCAATGCCTGTGCTTCTGTGCTTGGCAGTCATCTCATTTCTGTGTCCAACTCCAGATGTTGCTTGGCTGATGCACAGCACACTTGTCAAATGAAACCTAGCGATGTTTCAGTGGCAATTATTCTCTTTGTGCTAAAGTGTACCTACACACAGGTGAATGTGCACTGACACACACACACACACTCTCTCTCTCTCTCTCTCTCTCTCTCTCGAGATCTGCCATCAAATCTGCATTTGCCAGGAAGTAATAGTTTCCATGTAGCTCTATAAGGTGCATAACTCAAGAGATTTTTCCTTGCAGAACTGTTTTCAACTGCAGCATTATTGCATAACTTATAAGACCTGTTGAAGGATTTTGTCAAATGAAAATTATTTATTGTTTTGCCAACTCTAAGGCTGCTTACTTACTGCCAAAGATTTAATATTATCATATAATAACTTAAAGAACACTCACCTTGAACCAATTTAGATTTAATGACTGAGGTAAAATAGTATAAAATAGTCTCATTTCACTTAGTGAATTTTAACCTTGTCAATCTTGTGGTGTCTGATCTTTTTTTTTTTTGTTTTCTATATTCTGTCTTTTAAATCTGAATGGAAGATGTCAGCATCTGCCAAGATTTTAATTTTACTTGTCATTAGCCTGCCTGTGGAAAACTGATGGAGGAGCTAAACTGAATCCCAAAGGAGAAGGGTGGAAACACCGGGTAGGAGGGGTGGTGTTGTGATTGGGAGGGGCTGTGTGGTCTGACATACAACTCCTCAGCCCATTTACTCACACTGGTAATGTTTTCTTCTTGTTTGCTTGGACGTTGGTCATAAAATCGTATCATCTATTTACTATTTGCTTCAGGTGACAACATATCATACATTACATTCTGATATCCTTGTTCAGTCGATAATCACTGCTTGCCCTGTTTGCATCTGCATTTTGTCCTCTGATTTTCAGCAAATAAATCACCAATTTTGAATCCCCAAATGAAAGAATCATGTTCAGTTTATTATCATGTGATGTTTACGTATGAATTGCCCATTCGTCACAACGCCGAGGACACATGGTGAGTAAGAATGATCCCAGTGGCGGTTTTATGGCTTCTGGTTTTATTAGACAAGGGTGGGGATGATGGCGGTGACGGGGAGTCAGTGAGCTTTAACAGGCACTTGGGGTTTGATGGCTGCTGAGGAGCTACTTGACTAATTGTGTCATTTTCCAGCTGCCGTTATAGAAGCGAGGGGCTAGGTTACATCCAGGAGCTCAGCTGTGTCACAGACTAGCTGGGGCTGCCCAGATAGAAATGTGAGTCATACAAGTGATGCCTTCCTCCTGTTATATAGGACAGAGTGGGAGTTGGGTGGTTGATGTAGTCTGCATGTGAAAACCTAAATAAACTTATGGGGGTTTCAGGAAGGGAAATACAAACACCCGTCGCCTAGGTGTCAAACACCAGCAACCAATTAGATAGTTGTGGAAATAAGGAAATTGAATTTTCCCTATAAATCCCCAGAACTGTATTTTTTCAGTGTTGACATATTGCAAAAATCTAATTTATTGTTCATTTAAAAATACTGTTTTTCGGTGTTTTTTTATAATTAAGGTGACCTTAGATGCTAAGGAACTAAAATGGCAAAGTGGTTCTCATCATATCAGTGGTTGAGGCTAAACAAACACTTGACACTTCATATCAGAGAAGCTCAAAGACCTGATGATAGCCCCCTTGAAAACCCAATGAGATGCAACAGTCTCACTTAGCACTTACTCTTCAAAGTAGTAAATCTGTTTGTTTGTTTGGAGTACACATTGCAGGCCTGAAAACAGACAAGCTCCTACATGGTCTTCTCTGTGATGCTAGATGGATGTGCTGCACACATCCATCAATCCTCAGTCTCTTAGTCTGTCTTTAAAATGTATAGACACTTTAAAGTTTTAAGTTCAAGTTTGTTTTTTTTGTTTGTGTTTTTGTTCAAAATCTGTGTTTAAAAGAGCTCTTTCTCAAGTTTTGTAATGTCATGTATTAGGACTGTGCAATAGATAGTCTCAGCCTACAGAGTAGTTGTCCCAAACGAATACTCCAGGAGCTTTGAGCCTAGTTTGAGGTCAGAGGTTAACATAGTGCTAGAGGCAAAACAAGACACTGTCCTAAATATAGCCCTTCATGGGACTGTGATGTGACCTCAGGGACTCTGGAATAAACATTTAAGAGGAAATTTGTTTCAGTTTGTCGACCAAGAACACCAGCGGTTATTTTGTAGTTTTAGCAGGAAATGTTATTTTCTTCAGATTTATCAGTAGAGTAAGACATTACACTTGCTGATAGCTCAATTTAATATATTAGAAATGTTTTTTTTTTGTTTTTTTTTAAAGTCCCTAGTCTCAATCAGTAAAATAAAAAAAAATCACTTAGTCATTACACTGATTATATTGGACTAATGTCCAATTTGAGCATTGAAATAAATACAGAACATGCATCTGTTGATGATTACTCACCGTGTAGTTTACAGCCCAGCAGTCACTTTGAGGAACAACACTTTTCTCGCTACCTTTCAAGAAAAGCTGGCCTGCAACCAGAGAAAATGATCAGTGGCCTTGAGTTCAGCAGCTCTACATGCAGACCACCTGAACTGCTGTTAAATGCTGACCTGATCAGGCCTTCCTGTTTCCCTGTGTGTGAGCACGCATGTCTCAGTGCAAAGCAAGCAGAGAGATGCTACATGTTAGGATTGCTTCAGCCAACTGTGTTGAGACAGATTGGACTTTTACTTGGAACTGACATCTTGCACCATCTGCGTCTTGCCAAAAAGCCTGTGGAGACGAGGAGGGAAAGGAACTGCACGTTGAGCCTGTCTCATCTCAGCATCCACCCGCTCAGCCCTGCTTTCCGGCCAGGGCTCTTAATTGTGTCTCTGGGTGACGTGGTAGTGGCCCTGCAGTGGGGAGGGGGCACCTATGTGTGATGTGAATAGGACCACACACCACAAGTTCATACATTCACTTATACGCAGGTTCACACAAATACTGTAATCCCATGGCCTGCATAAATGACTATTACAGTTAAACTGTAATTAGAAATGACTAATTCTGGATATTTTGTGTTCCACGGAACAGTAAGTCCCTGGTACATATGAGAGCCTAGTAGCAGGAATACCATAGAAGTAGTCTTGGTTTGGCTAATGTTTAAGCTAAACCAGATTCCTCAAGAGAGATGTGCATCTGGAAGTCAGTTTTGGTTTCTAGCTTGATTCAGTGCATTTCCAGCTTCCAGCGAGTTTGTAGCTTGAGTTTCTAGCTTGGACCCATATTATTTTGATCGGTTTACTTATAAATTACTCATTCTAAAAGGTAATTGAAGAAATTAATTGAAAATAATGTTGATAATTGTATCAACTTAATATTGTGTGTGATTTAAACCCAAATTTCTGCACAAGTAGATTTTTTTTTTTTTAAATAATCAAGTTACAGTAACTCAATAAAATTGACTTGATAAGTTAACTTTTCTTCAGTTTGACTTTAGGATTTCAAGTCTCCTTCCTTACCTACATAACAGTGGAAGAACTTTGTTTAAATTTGCCAGCTTAAAAACTAGTGTTCATAATGCTGACAAGCAAAAGTACATAACATTCCTTTTAAATAAATAAAATTAATCAGCTTAAAAACTTATTTTCATGCTATGTAAGTGGCAATTACAAACACCGTGGATTGCAGAGGACAAACTAATTCTCATAAGTCAATGCAGTTTTTTGCACTAATGCAAATTGGTATATTTATTTAACTATTTTTTACAGTGTCACAATGTTCTCTCCCTGTATATATCAATCTTCTGGATTCTATATTTTGAGAGTACAGTGGTGTCTCACATTTTGGATGGTGTGTATATAAGCAGAGCCAGAAATATATTCATAGCAAGTCCCCTCCTTCTTGCCTTCGTCAGAAGGCTATCCCATAACAGTGATGTCATCAAGTCTTCCTCACACCTAGCTGAAAGTTTTCAGTACTGGCTCAAGCTAACGACTGTCTGGCCAGCTTCCTGTCTGACCATCATGGCAAACACAGAGAGACGGGCAGTAAACATGGGTACATCCACCTGTTAACACGGCCAAATCACAGGGGCCAAAGACAACAGGGGGAAGAGAGAGCTGTGTGTCATAGGAATACAGCTGGATTGTATTTCACAGCATGGTAGATGAACCGAAAGAAAATGCTCATGGCTAAACAGAATTCTGACAGTAGCATTGTGGTATTTTGTCCTTTGTTGTAAATTTACTCAGGGTTTTCTGTTTAGCATTTGACTCACCGTTTTTCAGTCTGTCTCCAGTTGTCAGTTGTTAATTGGGGAAGTTCGACCACCTACGTAAATTTATCTTATGCATGTGCATGCAGCCGACCAGCCATCATGTTTATGTAGCAGTAATTTGTGGACAGGTGGGATGGAGGCCTGTTGTTTTGCTTAACCTTTCTCTGTGGAGAATTCAGAGCCCAGCTAACTAGACCTTACTTAACCCCCTGACTTTAGCTCCAATCAACACATGGATATTAGGCACCGTGTAACCTCTACCTTTGTGTATCTGAGAACTGGTTTGTAGTAAAAACCTGTCAAAATATCCCACTCTCATTTCTCTTTCGTGACAGCAACAAGACCTCTACAGTAATTTCCAGAAATCTGTCGAAATTGCTTAAGTCTTAAATTATGTGTAATTGGTGCCTGCGTTAGGTTACTGGGGGTAGCCCCCAATCATGTGGTTGGAGCAGTAGGGGCTCTAGTCACTTCCAGCTGGTTAATGAGAGCCAAACGGTTGCTTACCAACATCATGCCAGTTGCCAAAGGTTACCACGGATGAGTATTAGCACAATGTAAGGTTAATTTTCTTAAATGGCATTGGCACTTAAGTGTGTTAAGCCACTCTGAATGAATAACTTCACTCCTGGTACAATGCTGGCTTGTCAAGCTTGTCAGTTTCTCTTGTGTGGCAGCTTTCACCCACCTCAGTGACTGAAATCTAGCAAACTTGTTTGATTTTTGCATGGCAAATGAATATATTTTGGATGTTCTGAATACTTCCTCCTGCCTGAACAACTACAATCAACAGTCAGCCTATGCTAAGTCAGTATTATCTTTTTAGTACCTGACTCACCTGTAACTTGAACTCACTAAATAGCAATGATAACAGGCTTCTCCGCATGGGGTCACACTGCATTAGGGTGAAACAGACTCACTCTTTGTGCTTTACCAATGAAGTTTAGGACCAGGGCTAATCAGAGGGGCGAAAGCGTACACCGCTCCAAATCAGCTCCAGCCAGGCCAGCTGAATTTATCTCAAACTTATTAACTTTGCTCAAGGCACAAATTGAAACCAGCTCGGGTGCTCATGCTCCAGAGGTGCTGAGTGTGAGAAGTGACAGTATGATTTACAGGGGGAACCATGCCACAGATGCTGCAGAACGGAGACTGGATGGGAGGGAGGGGTGAAGTAAGGGATTTTCATCAGACAGGAAACCCTGTAACTCTGGAGAGTGATTGCTCTGTTCATCTGGAAGTGACAAATAATCTACTGCGAGACTGGACAAGCCAGCTCATGGTGAGAACATCACCATCAATACTGTGAGTTCATATGAGATTTGGAACAATACTCAGCACCTATAGGAGATCAAGCTGGTTGAATTGGTGAAAAGAAGAATAGCCTTATGGATATGGAATTCTGTTGATGTGATCTTGATTATGATGCTTGTGTTATTTTGTAAATGAAATTAGCTGTGAATAAATGTGCTTCACAAATATGATTGCCTACATTTTGTCCAAAACAAGTAAAAAACACATTGCCCTTACTGCCCTTGTTTGAATATTGCAGATTCTTGGTGCCTTATTGCCACGTGTAGACGGAACGGAAATGGAACAGAAACAAACGGAATGGAAACAAGCAAGAAATCTCAGACAGGAAGGTGCCAGAGCATCCTCCTACTCTTAACTAATTTTGATTATGCCAATTTTCAAAACTGGCCAATCACTTTTTCAGGTTTTAAGCCTTTCTTCTGCTCTTATATAAATTTTATGGCCACATATTCTGTCCTGGAGTTAGTAACTGAATTACCATATTGGTTTCCTTTAGGGTTGATAAAGAACAAAGTGTGTTTGTGTCATTCTAATTGCCAGGGAGGGCACATGAATTTTAAATGCAGACAATACTTGTTTAAAATCGCATGTCTCAAAATATATAAAGTTTCAGTGATCCTCCTCAGTATGCTCTTGGTGTCTTCTTAATTACAAAATGTTATAAATCCTCTCCTGTTTAAACGATCTAGCTGGAGTAAGATAGTGGTTCAAGAAGAGAGTGTGTGATTGTGTGGAAGCATGCCTGCATGCTCATCCCGCCTCTCTTTCTGAGCTTTGTTAGACCAGGTGTGCCTGTTCTCAGTGCAGTGCCCGGGGAGCCGTGAGAACACATTTGCTGGCCCTTCTCTCCCTCCTCTATCTGATTTATTTCAGCCACTATGGCATTTTAGCAAACAAAAGTACTGCTCAGTATTGATCTGAATCTTTCCCATTTCCCCACTCTGGTCCCTTTGTTTTGCTCAGGTCTGGGATGGCTGCTTTAAATCAGGCCCTCTTGACGTTTGCTTAATGTCTAATTAGCCATGGGTGGGCATGGCCTTTGATTATAGGAAGTGCCTGGGGGTGGGGCTGCAAAGACAGCTGAATTTTGACAAAACACCACAGACTGATCAATCATTGCCTGACACATTGTTTTGTCCTTAATTTTAAAGTGCTTAGTTTAAGGATATGTCCTCTTGGTCACCCTATTCTGAGTTCAGATGATATGATTTCCTCTCACCAGGCCATGTGCCACTTTTCTTGGACCATGATGCGTGTCTCTAGATCCACTTATACTGACTCCAGGGTGTGCTGAGACTAACTCATCAATCTAGAGTGCGCTGAGCTGATAATGAAAGATAAACCCGATAGTTAATGTTCTTTTTAAGTCATCCATTTTTAACAATTAAAACTTCAAACAATCAGCAGTTGATCAGTGAGGAAATACGTTATAATGTGCATTTTAGACATTTGGTAAGTTGTTTCTATGAATACATGCCAAAACCTTTAAAAGGAACTTCATGGGATTTTGTATTGCTAAGAGGTGTAGATAGTGAACATTTAAAATAAAGCTTTCTCACTCATTCTTTATCCTCTAGCCTTCAAGACTTCCCCCTCTATCCCAAACATTGGCCAGATGGCCGGAAAGTTGACTTTATTTAAATCTGGTAATTCCGGCTCTTTCATAGCTCCCCCACAACGCCCTGCTGCCACCCCTCCACCACTCCTCCACCCCTCTATCTCCTCTCTGAAGATCACGGCAGTGGTGTGCCTGTGGGTAACAGCCTCAGCTCAGATTGGACATGTGAGAATGACACAGTGATGATATGCTCCTGCGAAAGGGATTAAACAGTCTAATGCTCAGAGTGAGAAAAGGAAAAGGCGTACAACATTAACAACAGAAATTAATTTAATGAGATTTGAGGAATGAAGAGAGGTACTTCTTTTAGGTTGAATATAATTATGTGTTCTGCTTGAAGATTTAATTTCACGTTTTTCTCATAATAACGTGACTATGAGAAAAACGTGATGAGGAGTGGTCATACATACCAATTACTGTTGACATGAACAGCTCTTACTTCAGCTACTATGTCCATTACACATCATTACTGCACCTGCCTCACATTGTCTATTTTTAACTGTCATCCCACCTGCAGCCCTCACTTCAGTGGGCACCATTCATCTTGCCATCCTCCTTTGACCAAGACGCCACACTGACAGAGTAATGTCGCTTATTACAGCTGTCATTAAATGAGGGTCATGGGTCAAGCACGAGGCCACAGGACATCAGTCTGTCATTAAGGCTAATTGTTAGCTTGTGATCATCCTCCTTCCTCTGAAAAAGCCAGTGTGATCTTTATTACTCTTTATTGCTTTCCCCCTCCTTATTCTTCATTACATTTTCAACAGGAGAACATTATGAAGTATTGTTAGGAGAATACTTAAAGAGATCAGATCTGTCGTGTGAAGAGAAAAGTCCAAAACCACAACCGAACCTGTGACATCACTGCTGAGACCCCCCTTGGGCTCAGCATCTATCCCAGTTCTTCCTGTATCACTCTTTCAATACTTCCTACCTTAGCAGGTCTGTCTTTTAAGCAGCCCATTTTCTGAAAAGAGAGTAGTCCTCCTCTGTGTGGCCATCTGAGAAGGAAACTGAATATAAATCCCTAACAATGGGCAAGGTGCTGGGGGAATAGGCCAAAACGGCCATTTAACAGGTGCACCTTCATGGCCTCCACACAGTTCCCACACATATCACCGAGACTGGTGGCCTGCCCTAGAGAGTACCCCTGAATCACCGTCCAAGATCAAGTAGCGATCAATTAATGGGAGAACAAGGCATCCGCTGGGGGGATGTCCAGTGTCCCACCCACTCCTGCTTTGACTCATAGAAGTGCCCATTTGCAACTCTATCTGTGTGGCTACTCCATGTCAATGGGTGTGGGGCTGGGGGGACGGAGATATTATCGGGGTGACTGTGAGAACCGGCACTGGCATTTTCACCAGGCCGACCTTTGTTTGCGTGAGTGAGGACTGATTGGCGACGCTGTGATGAGGTCACCTGGCAAAGCAGCAGGGGGTCCCATACTTATTGTTCACTCGAAACAGAGGGATGAGAACCAGGGTGGAGTGACAAATAGACTCTGCAGCTTTGTGAGCACACATTAGACAGGTTTTCAGTCTGTGTATCCAAACTCCACGGGAAACAATTAATATTGTCTGCTTACATAACATCAGTCTAACGTGTAGTCAGCTATTTGGACTTCAAGTTGTGTTTGACATTCCTTTCCTATCTGTTCAAAAGGGAAAAAAAACATGTTTGCTCAGGGGTGACCGCAAGTCATACACCAGCATTGATCAGTGAGTGTGACTCTGCTAATTGCATTCTTGTCCAGAAGCAAATAGACTCAATCCTTGGCACTGATAAAGTCATGAAAGCAAATCAAGCAGGAAAAAAACTGAAGCTATGGATTAGCTGAATGCAGCAGTAATATAACAGCCAATAAACCATTTGATATGAAAACTGATGTACGGTACTGGAACAATGTACTTGCTTAGTTCTAAAATGTTCCTCATGCATAAATGCATACCTGTGTCCATACCTATAGGTTTTTGCAGTTCACTCCCAGAACACATGCTGACAAGTTTGTGTCCATATTGTGGGTTTTATTTTTAAGACTGGGAATGTGGTAAAAGGGTATTCATAGCTTTTCCAACCCAGGCAGCTCCCAAGTGGCAGTATAGCCACCTCTGAAAGCCCAGGCAGTGAATAAACCTGTAAGTTATAAACAGTCTTATATAACTTCACACCCTCAAATATTACTGGAACATTTTTTTTTACCTTTAGGTAACCAGTGAAGCTCATTAATGCAGTGATTAATGACTAAGCTGTTCTCTCAAGGATACTTAAAAAAATGTAGTAAACTGTGATTCTGTGCATATAGAAAAATATAAGAATACACAACACACATTATATATGTCCTGTAAGACGTACTGTATTTTACAACTATCGTAAATTAGTAGCAGTGCTAAGTCACTATTGTGACTAATTTTCTAGTCAAAGAGCAACAGATATTTCTTGGCATTTTAGGCAAGGAGAGCATCCACCTGAATCTACCTTTTCCTCCATCTGCTTAAATGGATCCTTTATGTTCAATGCTCTGTGTTCACCTTTCCTTTCACCTCCAGCAGACCACGGAGTGATTGACAACTAACCTGTGATTACTGAAACCAGACAACCCCAACAAACTAGCCTGTAATCACTATCAGCCAAAGTGGGAGGGTGAAAAAGAATCCTCCGAGAATCTTGGTCTACCCCCATTTGCCCACCCTCCTATGACCAAAGCAGAATTGCAAAGGGTATCCCACATCAGTAAACAAGGGGAGGTGTTCAAGTCTTTAGGGGTTTCCCCCCTGTTTTCCACAGAGTCAAATTATGTTAGGAGTTCAGGTAAGCTACCCTTGTGGCAGTTACAGCAGCAAGGTATGCTCTGCCCGAAATGCTGAACTCAAGCACGACCTTTTCATCTAAGGTCATATCCACTACACCACATTAAAACCATGACAGAAAATCTGCCTCTGTTGCACAATTAAATCATAAAAAACATGAAATTTGATTGTAATAAATGCCATCCAGGTGAAGAGAAGTTCATTTTAATCCCTTTACAATCTAATTTGGTGCTTGCAGCAGATAAGATATATGTTGTGCAATCACTGAACACCACACCAAGCAAGGTAAACCCAAAGACTAAATCTATTGATAGATCTTTATGTTCATATGCCCAATATATTTAGCATTCTGTTTTTCTTTGGGGAGCAAACTTGATTTCTCAGTTCCTTTAAATTTACAAGAGTCAACCAAATGGAATATACATATATATGTTTTTTTTTTTTTTTTGTGGAAAGGGCAGTTTTATGGCAACAAAAACAAAATCTGTGGTCTCAACAGTTCAGGTTTGATGCAAATGCCTGTGGAACCTTTTATGAAACCTGGCATCCAGGAGACTTATAAAAATATTTTGCTTTCCACCCTTTTGAGCCTTTTAGGCCTTGCTAAAGGAAAACTGCTAGCTCCAGAAAAAAACACACAGAAGAACGAAAAATCCACAGGGTCAAATGTCCTGAGTGGGCCATTTGCCAGGTCTGTTCCACAAGCAGGATGCTCACACACAGACTGGCTCCGGCCTCCCAGTCCTGCAGAAACATATGAAAACAGAAACAAATCCCACCACGAGGGCTAGCATCAGTGGTCCTTGAGAATATAAGAGGCTGTTTTAGTGCAGGGACACCGTAGATCACCCAAGAAGATTAGCTTCAGTGCTACAGGGCCTTGTGTAAATCTCCTTGTAATTGGCAAGGGAATTTGATTTGACTCATGCACTGTGAGAGACCAGTGCTCATTATTGCTGCACAGTTAATGCATAAACAGAGGTCTCAGCAGGTCCCCACTAAGTGGTACCAATGATCAGATAGCAGCTTGTTGGAGCAAGAGGCTGCCTTTACAGAAGTTAATTGTTCTTACTTCATTGAACAGGTCTGATAACACTGCAGTGGAATCACTGGAAGTAGGTAAA